>NW_021703781.1:21980456-22104270 GCF_005190385.1 Monodon monoceros
TTTTGCGGTACGCGGGCCTCTCACTGTTGTGGCCTCTCCCGTTGCGGAGCACAGGCTCTGGACGCGCAGGCTCAGTAGTCATGGCTCACGGGCCCAGCCGCTCCACGGCATGTGGGACTTTCCCGGACTGGGGCCCGAACCCGTGTCCCCTGCATCGGCAGGCAGACTCTCAACCACTGCACCACCAGGGAAGCCCCAGAGATCATTTTTGTTAATATTTTGTCAACATTTCATTCCTTTTTCTATATATATATTTTTTTTAAGCAACAACAAAAAATGTGTCTTACGGAACTATGCTATTTTATGACTCCTTTGGGGGGAAAATGTCAAACATGTATCTTTCAAGTCACAAACTTCTCTTTGCAGCATTATTTTTAGTGGATGACCGAATTTCAGATCATAACGTAATTAATCCCTATTGTTGGACATTGAGGTTGTTCCCAGTTTTCCTCAGTAAACAGCACCACGGTGAAAATCCTGGGAGCTGCACCTGTGGGCACATCCATGATTATTCCCTTTGGAGAAATTCGCCTGGTTACAGAGTAAAGGTTTTTCAGGAAATCAGGAGGTTCTGATCGCAGCCCTGGCCCCGGCAATGTCTTGCTGATCCCCATTAAAGTGTTGTCAGAGGACCAGGGGCCGCCTCTCCCTATAGGTGGGGAGCTGGATGCTGCTGTAGGTGAGGGGGCCTGGCTTGACCCTTAGCAACCCTAATATAATAGGCTTTACTATCCTTGGCTACTCAGGTTAATGTTTCATAACTTGGACCCAGATTAGTCAGAGTCCAGTCTGTGGTCTTATTACAAGAGGTGATCATTTATTGGTGTACTTGAGCTTAATGAAAACTGTCGTTCTGGTGAAACGCCTATAAGACAAGCAGACTGCAATTCCCACCTGCTTGCGGGGGGCTCAAAGATCGTCTTTCCCTGACTGGTCGGTAATAACTGTAATTAACAAGATGCACTCAGCTCAAACAAACGTGTCACTGTGGTAGGGTGGGTGTGATAGTCCCAGTTGGAATTGCTAATTGGCTGACTCTTCCTCATAGCCCTGGTGCAGTTATGGTCTCTGCGATGCGTGACATTATAAGTCACCCTGGTACCATTCTGTCCTGTAACCTTCTACGCTAGCCTCAGAATGGTGCCCTGACACCCCTGCTGCAGCCCATGCATCGGTCAAAAGCCTTCGTGGAGCACCTACTATGTATCACCAGGGGCACTTGGAGAAACCGGTCCCTGCGCTCCCAGGGCTTATATTCCAGTGTGGGGGGACAGACAATAAGCAAACACATTAACAGATGAAAAGAGATGTTCAGAAAGTAGAAGTGGTTTGAAGGAAATAAAACAGGATAAGGGAGAAGAGAGTGATGAGGGTGAGAGTAGGATGGTGGGGTGACTAGAGAGGGCTCCTTTGAGGCCCCCTCAAAGGTCGCCACCACCTGTGAGCTGAGACCTGAATGCAGACAAGGCACCCACAGAGATCTGCAGGGTGAGCATTCCAGGCAGCTTCAGGGAAAGCTTTGGAGAGGGGCTAGGCCTAATCTGCCCCCTCCCTGATGGTCCTTAGGAGGGGCGGCAAGCTCTCAGCCTGCATCTCCTTCTCTGATAGAAAGCCAAGGTAACCCACACCGCTGGTTGCCATATGTTGGTCACAGAGCTGTTCAATGCAGCCCAGCCCAGGTGCCACCCGGGACTTGGCCCCCTTTGTCAGCAGGCAGCTAAGTAACAATTTTTAATTCATAAGATATCTTGCCCAAAGCCCATATCTCAGGCTGACTCCCAATTTTCATTATGCAGTGATACAGTCTGTACCAGTCAGAGTTACGTGGCTCCACTGGACAGTGATGGGACTGCAGCCCAGCTTGTCCCACTGGCCCGGGCGGCATACACGACACACACGTTGCCGTTTAACAGCTACCCCTGGTGGGGGCAGGGGGTGTCCAGGGGCCTCTGGGTAGGACAGGAGCTCTTTAGCTTAGTGAGAGCTGAGTTTAACTCCTTGTTACACCCCTTGCTCTGCCCTAGGACCAGTTATTCTCTGTGCCTTAGTTTTTTCATCTGGAAAATGGGGATACTTGTACCTATCTCATGGGAGTTTTGTGAAAATTGAAATATATTGGGCTGGCCAAAAAGTTCACTCACGTTTTTCGTAACATCCTATATAAATATACAAAAAAAACCTTTGCACAGCGCCAGGCACAATGCATGTTGGATATTGTGGGCAGGGCCCCTCCTGACTCATTCTGGATAAGATGGGCCATAGTTGGGGCTAACCTGGTCCAATTCTTGTATTCAGAAAACAGGCATAGCAGGGAAAGAAGGGACGGGAACGAAGACAGGCACCATGTAGGTGCTTTACGTACATGATCACGCCTGATCCTCACACAGTCCCGTGAGGTGGGAGCTGTTATCCACACTTTACAGATGAGGGGTTTGGCTCAAAGGAATTCACAGTTTGCAGGAGGTCTCACAGCTGGTAACTGGCAGATCTGTTGTTGGTGCTTAGGTCTTTTTTGTAGCCTTCGAGTTCACGCACAGTAGGCAGTCTTCACTAGGGTGCTGATGTAACAGACTCCAGGCAGAGACTACGGCTGAAAGAGGGAGCACCAGGGGGAAGGGGGTACATATCCCAGTTCTGCTCACTTCCCTGGGGAGGATCCCTGGCCCTGGCCCTGGGGAGGGCTGGGTAAACGAGTCAGAGGCCAGGTGAGGGATCAGGGTCCCACTAGTCCTCTCATCCATTCAGCAACTAGCATTTGAGTGGAATGTTACTTGGGCCCAGAAGACCAACTAGATCATGAGCTCCTCATAAGCATGGCTTTTTTTTTCTTCTTTTCTCAACCCCATGGCCCAGCATGGCCAGACCCAGAGTATGCCCACACCTAGTGTGTGCTCATTGACCCTTCCTAACCCCTACGGGGCGGGGGGGGGGCAAGAACCTTCAGGCCATCCAACAGATAGGGAATGAGCATTGTTCTGGGTACCATGGGGACGGAAGCATGACACCCTAGCCCTTACCCTCGAGATGACGCTGGGTCTCTGGATGTGAGAACAAGGGAGGTCCCACAGCACAGGGCTATTCTGAGGGTGCCAGCCCAGCTCTGGGGCTCAGTGGAGTGAGAGGCCGCAACCTCCAGGACTGGCTTCCTGAGGCTGGTGACATTGGTAATGGACCTTAAGAACAGACAGGACCAAGGTGGGAGCCATTGGTTTTCCTTTAACTTGGGGGCAGCAAGAGTGGGTTGCTGTCAGCCCAGCGGAGCAGACAAAGCAATTGAAAGTCATCAGCCTGTGTTTCCACACGCACCATCAGCCACTCACTAAACTGCTTTTCGCCCAGACGCAGCTCTGCCATGGGTCAAGATGCTGCCAGGCGAGATAACAAGGGGACAAGGTGTGGGAGTGATGAGATTTGGCAGGGGCCGGGAGGAGGGGCGCCTGGGGAAGGAGAGAGCCTGCTAGCCTTGAAGGAAGGAGGAGGTGGGAGGGTGAGCCCTCAAGGCCCAAAGAGAGCCACCCGCCTTGTCTCCGAGTCTGACCGTCTACCCTCACCTTCACACCCTCCAATCTAGTTTCCCTCTCCCTCTGCCTTTGACCATCTATGAAACAGAAGCCCTTTGCTTGACTCTGCTGCGCCCTCTAGCCGCCACTCGGCCTCTCTGTTTATTACACCAATCTCCCGGCAGTTGCGCCTGTACTAACAGTCCCCAGGGCCCCCCTCAGCCACTGTATCTCACACTCTGACCTCCAGGGGCATCTGAAGATCCAAATGGGGGACCTTAGCCACATCTTCCTTATCCTGAGCCTCTCTCGGCACTGTTTGACCCTGTCAACCGTCTCTTTCTCAGAACTTCCCCTTCGCCCGCCTCTGGGCACCTGGCTCTATACTGGTTTCCCATCTGCCTCTCTGACCACTGCCTTTCTTTCTTTTTTTTTTTTTTTGCGGCACGCGGGCCTCTCCCTGTTGTGGCCTCTCCCGTTGCGGAGCACAGGCTCCGGACGCGCAGGCTCAGCGGCCACGGCTCACGGGCCCAGCCGCTCCGCGGCATGTGGGATCTTCCCGGACCGGGGCACGAACCCGTGTCCCCTGCATCGGCAGGCGGACTGTCAACCACTGCGCCACCAGGGAAGCCCAGCCACTGCCTTTCTATCTACATTTTCCTGTGCATCCTCACTGGAGCCATAGGTCTGCCCTAAAGGCCGGCTTGCCAGTGCCTTATCTATGTCACCACCTTTGTGCTGACAGCCCCTGTCTTCCCACTCGAGTCCCCATCCACCCCTCCCCTCCAGCTCTTGGAGGACATCGCCACGTGGACATTCTGCTGCTACATAAAACTCTATCATTTTATGAGGAATTTACCCAGAACTTTTCAGAACGTAGAGAGTTTTTAACTGGGACTCCCTCTTGAGAAAAAAGCAACTAATTTGCCACCTCTTTCTATGAAGGATGACAGTCTCTTATTTGTCTCGCCCTGTTCCTTGTCCCTTAGCACCGGGCCAGGTACAGAGTGGGTGCAAACCTGTGTGTAGGGCAAAAGCCTGCAGGGAGAAAAAGAGAGGCGTACATCTCACTCCAGGCCAGCCACTCACCAGCCATGTGACCTTGAACAAGTTATTTAACTTCTCTGAGCCTGCTTCCTCACGTGTAACACAGGGTGTCTTCTTCTAAAGTTATTGTGAAGACTGAGTAATATAACTGTACAAACGTCTTAGCTCAGTGCCTGGCACAGGGAAAAATGTTCAACAAACTGTAGCTGCTATTTTTTTAATAAACAGGGGAAGAGGGCTGTGACTTCCGTTCAGCAGCCTTTTGTGCCATTGCAGACTTCATTCACATCTTCTCAACCTCCCTCTTGCCAATATGAAGAGGTCTCGATGCCTGAAGCTCCTGGAGGATGTGGCTGTCCCATAAGAGAACCAGCAGAGCTAGGAATGACCTGCTTCTTCCCTTGTGTGGACGCTTTAAGTCACCAGTTCCCAGAAGTCTTAGGGTGCTCAGGGTGCAGCCTCACTCCCTGCAAGGACCCCTCCCCTGCCAGGTACATCCCCTAGGACAGCACCTGTCAACCCAGGGAAAGCAGCTGCCCTTCTGCTCAGCAGTGGGGGCTGAACAGGTGAAAGGCATCCCCCAGTGAGCCACCCCCAACCCCCTGGTCCCCATGGGACTTGGATAAAGAGTGTCTGGGAGACCAGAGGGCTGACAGGGTGGTATCAGTTTCCAGGATAGCAGAGAAACTTATGTGTATGGTTTCCAAGCCCACGGCCCCCCGGGGGAGGGAGGATGGTGGGAGAGGGGTGATAAACGAGGGAAGCAAGGAAGTGGTGACCCACCCCGAGGCCGGAACCCCTGGGTGCGATGCCCTGTGGACCTGAGGGTTTTGTTCTCAGCCTTGGCCTCAGGTCTGCCACCTTGTACATCTGGGCCCTTGGTTGTGAGACTCTCCTGGCAAGAGGATGGGTTGGCTTAGTGCTCCCGCTGGGCGAAAGCTCTAGGCACAGGCTCCTGGGGTGGGGGTGGGTGGAGGAGACGGTCCATGGTGCTGTCTTGGTGCAGGACAGGCGGCCAACATTTATTGAGAGGTTCCTATGTGCCAGACACTGTATTAACTCATTTAATCCTCACAGCAACACTCTGGGGTGGGTACTATTATCACTCCCATTTTATCGACGAGGAAACTGAGGCCCAGATATGTAACTTGACCAAGGTGACCCAGCTAGCTAGTAGCAGAGCCATGATTGGAACTCAGGGCATAACTGCTTCTCTGTTCCACGTTGCTTTCCTTCAGGGGCCTTAGCTTAGCAAGTTCTTATACACTCAATAGTGTGATTTTATTCTGAATGAAGATCTTTCGTGTGAGACTGAAGACATGAACCTTGCCTGCTTTTCTTTGCTGATTCTCTAGCATTTTGCACAAAGTAGGTGCTTGATATGAACTGGAATGAATGAGTGATCTGATCAGTCAATCAGTCTTTGAATGAGACCTGCCCTGCTTGGGGCACAGGGCTCACCTCCTAATCCCTGCCCAAGCCAGCATCCCAGTGAGTGCTCGTGTTGCCATGGTGACAGCAGGAATATCAGAGGCAGTGACTCACTTAGATGGCCTTGTCAGCTCCCTGGGTGTAACCCTTTCTGACTGTTGGTCTTGGCAGTTAGTCACTCGTACTTTGCAGGAGGCTGAGAGGTGAACTCTCCACACAGATGTGTGAAAAAGAATGTGTTTGTGTGTGTGTATGTGTGTGTGTGTGTTGGGGGGAGGGTCCTTGAGTTTGAATTTGTACCAGTTGAGGGGTATTTGCCTGCAGGTTGGTTGGAGAAGGTGCCTAGGCTGGGAGAGGGGTATTTTATGTGCTGGGGACAGACTCGGAGTTGGGGATGGGCAGTGTGGCCATGAGTAGGGCAAAGGTGCTGAGTACGGGACCCAACTGAGTTTGCCAGGGGTGATAACCTTATTTTCCCAACTGAAAATCACAGCACATCGTTCGACAAGAGACTTCTGGTTTGTGAATGATTTATAGGAAAAAACTGGCAAAGATAAAAGTTGAATCACATGTAAACATTGATAGCTTCCTTTATTGGGAAGAATAAATTTATATGAAACTCTGGAATGATGGGATGCCGGACAGGGGCGCTGAGGAGGCGGGGCCCATGCCTGTGTGTGTGTGGTGGGGAAGAGGGTGTGAGAGGCAAGCGGCTGGAGGTCTTGCCTCAGGGCAGCCCTGCAGCTCAGCATTTAGGGGCTCCGAGGACCCAGCCCCTAAAGCACCCTGCGCTGTCCATGCTTCAGCCACCTCAGCACTGATCACCCTGTCACGGGAATACCTGGTTGAGGGCTACATCCTCCACCGGAAGGTGTCCCAGGTACACTGTAGGAGCTCAATAATTGTTTGCTGCGTGGATTAGCTAATGATGAGCGGATGAAAGCACATGTCCTCTTGTTTCCCCAGCAGCAGAATTCCTAGCTAAAAAAACTCCTATATATTCATGCATGTATATGCCTCCTTGCAACTCTTTCCTCCCCACTCACAAGGGCAGCTGTACAAAAGCCCGCAGGAGGGTACCTAGGCCGCAGGACACGGGCTTAGGCAAGGTGGAGGCTGGAGTGACGTCCCCTCCCTGGGCTGGCCCAGGTCAGAGTCTCCAAAGCCCACACTCTGAGAGTGACGTGAGACCCGGCCGGGCTCTGCTGTCAGCAGCCGTGTCTCCCCTGCGTCAGACAACCTCTGCAGTGGGCTGGGAGTGGGCCACCTTGCCGGCCAGCACAGAGGGGCTGAGAACGGCCCCTGCCTCAGAGTCTAAAGTTAGAGAAGGACGTTGTCTCCCCTCTACTTTTGCCCTAGTTAATCCAAGAGAGGATATGAGCCTGTGTGCGGATCCCTTTAGAGCCGGGGAAGGGGCGGAGCAGGGAGATACAGCAGCTTCCATGGCGATCCTGGTGTCCACCTTGTGTGTTGGAGGCTTGGATGTTAGTTCCCGCCTATGGAATCCGTGTCCATCCACCCCCTTCCCCAATCCCGCCTGTCTTCCAGGGTCCAGCTCAAACAACATTTATGAAGTGCTTATTTTGTGCCGGGAACTGTTCGAAGCCTGTACATATGTATATATTTTTTCTCATTCATTTAATTCTCATAACCCTATGAGATAGATCCATTATTATCCTCATTTCACAAATGAAGAGACCAGGATGCAAAGTGGTTAGATAAGTTGCCCAAGGTCACACAGCTAGACAGTGGTATAAGGAATTAATGTCACCTCCTCCATGAAGCTTTCCGTCTTCGAGCCTTCCTGTGTGTGAACAGTCTCTCCCTGCTGTGAACTGAGATGCTGATTCCTGTGGGTGTCAGAGCTCCCTTACGAGGCTGTAAGTGCTTCAGCGTCAGAAATCCTGGCAGAGTGACCTCTGCGTGCCCCACAGTGCCAAGCACAGGGCCTGGCCATAGGACAGCCCGTCCAGGGGACTGCTAAATATGTGAATGAATGGCAGTGAGCGAGCGAGTGTTTGAATGAACCAACACACTGGTTAATGGGGAGGAGAGGGGAGTGGAATTGAGGGTTTCCCAGTGAACTCACAGCCTGATGAGAAGGGCACAAGGGCAAGTATGGGGGCCCAGGTGGGCCGGAAGCAGCCATCCTTCAGAAACATGCTTGCCACTGTGTCCCCAGCATTGTCCAGGTACCTTGAGGAATGGTCGTGAAAGCCCCCCATATTTTAGGCTGGGTGAAATGAGCACATTAACACAGAGGAAGCAACTGGGGAGCAAACAGAGCAGGAACTACTGCCTGTAGGGCCGGAGGGGTAAGTGAGAGAGCTTAGGACCATCTTCCCGGAGCAGGAGGAGGAGGGGCTGGCCCTGGGTGGGAGGAAGACAGGAGGCAGGAATGGATCTGGGGAACCTGCGGAAGCCACTGTGAGGGCCAGGTACCTGTGGGGCAGCATAAGACAAAGCTGGTGGGTGAGAGAGGGGTGGGGTGCATTTGAGCCAGTGCCATGTGTGCGTGATTTTTGCCAGTACTTTAAATACATATTTTAAATTTTAATAAATACTTAAATGCTTCTAAAATTGAATTTTGTTTTTAACTTATATTTATCATAAAAGGAAACTTTATATCACTGCCATATAGAAAAGTAGAGTAAAGTAGAATAGACTAGAAAGAACAGAATAGAATAGGAAATGACCGTAAAAATAAGCACAAGGGGAACAAAACAAGGCTACTGCCGTAGTCCACTGTGGCTGCCATAACAAAATACCACAGACTAGATGGGTTATACACAGTAGAAATTTATTTCTCACAGTTCTGGAGGCTAGAAGTCCGAGATCAGGGTGTCAGCACGGTCGGGTGACGGCCCTCCTCCTGGTTCAGGTGGCGCCTTTTTGGTAAATCTTCATATGGTGGAAGGGGCAAGGGAGCTCTGCGGGGTCTCTTTTATAAGAGAAGAATCCCGTTCAGGACGGGTTCACCCTCATGACGTAAGCCCAAAAGCCCCACCTGCTAATGCCATCACCTTTGGAGGTTAGGATTTCACCATATGAATTCTGGGGCGGCACAAATATTCAGACATAGCAGTCACTGAGTCCTCACTGGGTACTGCTCCCTTTGAAAGGCTCTGAGCCTGAAGCCTGCTCTCTCTCTGTTAAGAAGGAAAAGAAGCAAGTGTTAGACAGGCTGTTAAAGACATATAAGCACCAAACCAAGACTTTCTCCTTGACCCAGTCAGAGAGCCTTGAGGAAGACTGGACGGGCATAATGTTCTTATCCTGTGGTTCAGGGCCATCCGCTGCCTGGGCCGCGTGCTCCTTCATGCCCCAGAGCTCTCTGCGCTACTCCTGGAGCCAGCGCTCATTTTGAGTCACTGATTAGTCCTTAATGTCCAGCGAGGAGCCGTGGCCCAGCCTCCTGTGCGCCTGCCCGGGGCCCCAGTCACACCCTGAATTCTCCCTCTTGCAGGAAATACCAACAGCATCTTTGCCCTGGATTACATCAGCGGGGCGCTGACCTTGAACGGCGTGCTGGACCGGGAGAACCCCCTGTACAGCCATGGCTTCATCCTGACTGTGAAGGTGAGAGTGGGCGGTGGGCACCTCCATCATGGGTAGAGGGGATGCCCACGCTGTGGTGCCAGCCTCCAGCGGTGCCCAGGCGGAGGGTCCAGGAGGCGGGTCACTTCTGTTCCCTTACCCTGCACTGATTCCCGGGGCTTGTGCCCAGGGCCCCCTTCAGGAAGGGCCAACGCTTTTCACATGTGGGCCTTGTCAGGGGCCCTCTGCTGGGCATTTCTCAGCCCTTATCAACAACTGTAGAGGATTGCAACTTTCATCCCCATTTCAGGGGTGAGGAGGCACAAGTGGGTGCACACCCCATGGTCCTCTCTATTATCCCATGATTTCAAGTTCTAATATAGCCAACTCAGATTCTTAGGTTTACCTCATTTCTGGGGTTTTTCTCCCATTTCTAATTCTTGTGGCTTCCCTGGGGCTATTACCTGGTTAAGAAAGAGCAATGCAGCGGGCAGGGGGCAGAGCTGTGGTGGTCCCCACCCCGGAAAGTGTGATGGAGCCATAGCCCCCTGCCCCCTGCAGCCCCTCGCCACTCATGATTGGTTTTAATTAAAATCAATAACTTGCTGAGGCATTCCCTGGGAAACCCGTTTAGGGTACAGATGCTGCCTGGGCCACAGGGGTCCTCCCCAGCCCCAGCCTTCGACTGAGAGGAGGGGGTGGTACAAAGACTGAGGAGAGGGCCTCTGGGAAGGAGGCCCTTCCATTGGTATGGGAAGGATGGTGCAGCCTGGCCCTTCGTTGCTCTCCTTGACCTTGAGAAGGCCTGTGACAGCGATGGATTGATTAGTCCTGACTCGCCCACTGGCTCTGTCCTCTCTACCCAGATGTGCACATGTGGGCCAGCGGGGGAGGGCAAGCTAACACGGCCTTTCCCCCATCCGGAGCCAAGCCCGAGGCCCCCTCCCAGCCTCCCCTCCTGTCTCTGCTCCCTTCCTACGGAGGCAGGCAGCTCCAATGGAGAGAGCTGCTCCCTAGTCCCAGCACCAACTCACTGTGCAACCCTGAGTTCAGCTTTTCCATCTTTATATAAAATATAAGGATGAGTTCCCACACTTGGCTGTGAATGCAAATCCCCTGGGGAGCTGGTAAAAGATACCTAGTCCTGGGCCTCTTGCCCAGAGATTCTGGTTCAAAAGGTTGGGGTGGGACTGGGAATGGGTATTTTGCGGCCCAAGGACTCTGGCCCAGAGACTGGGTGCCCAGGTGTCTGAGTTCATCTATTTCTGAGTCCAACCCAGACCTTCACAGCGCCTAGCACCGTGTTCAGTCCATAGCAGATACTGAATTAATTCTTGATTATCCGCTAGCACAGATGTTCTTGGCCTCAGTTTCATCATTTGCCAAATGAATAAAGACTCTCCCTTTGCCCCTAGATGAACCCCTAAATCTATCTTGTCTTCCCCACCCCACCTCATCCCCTTGGTTCTAGAATCCCACTGCCTGAGTTTGGTACTTTGTCTGTGTGTCCTTGTACAAGTTACTTAACCTCTCTGAGCTTCAGTTTCCCCATTGGTAATGGAGATCAGTAAAACGGGATGCTAATGATAGAATCTTCCACCTGGGATTATGGTGAGGATTAGATGGGATAATTCACATAAAGCGCAGTGCCCAGCATTGAGAAAGCCCTGGTAAGTGATGACTTTTATTGTGACTATGGCCACCTTCATCCCTGGGGTGTTTATTCCTCTATCTGCAGGGCACAGAGCTGAATGATGACCGCACCCCATCTGATGCCACAGTGACCACAACCTTCAACATCCTAGTGATTGACATCAATGACAATGCCCCAGAGTTCAACAGCTCCGAGTACAGCGTGGCCATCACTGAGCTGGCACAGGTCGGCTTTGCCCTCCCCCTCTTTATCCAGGTGGTGGACAAGGACGAGGTGAGTCCCAGAACGCATGGCCATCCAGCCCAGCACCCGGCCCGGGCTGTGCAACCCTGGAAGGGATGCCAGGGATCACTGGGCTTCCAGGTCCCCATCTATAAAATAGAAACAAACATTGCTGCAGCCTCCCCTGCTACGTTCTGAGGATAAATAAGGCTGCAAAAATTAGTAGTCTCTAAACTTTTGGACCAACCCCCCTACACCCTGTAAAAAACGTTTGAGCACACACCTCCAATATATACTTCTATATTTAGAGATGTATATACATGATCATCATACTAACCTAGTATGTACATTTTAAAACATACACACAAAAAATATAAAATTTAAAAGGTAGAGGCTCTTGTATCAATGGTGACTTTGGAAAAGGCTTATTGCTGCTTTTGGGGTAATACTGACCCTGCCTTTTCCTTGCAAGGAGTGTAAGTGCCTTCCAGAGGATCCCAGGCCATAAAGAGACTCCAGAGGGTCCAGGACACCTGCATCCCCTTGCCCAAGGGCCAGCCAATCTTAAGAGGGAGGGACATGGGCCACGAGTGGGAGAGAGCTTAAGAGGGACAGGAGGGAGGAGGCTCCGGCAGGGCTGCAGCTCCCGTGAGCCTAGCTATGCCCTGTGTCATTAGGCCAAGGACCGGGCCTGGATGGGGCAGCTTCCATCCCTTCAGGACCCTCTCAGCCTGCCTCCAACCCGCCCCTCCCTTCGCCCTACCTCCCTTGCCCGTCAGCAGTCACAACCTTAATAGGATTTCTATTTATTACCGCTGCTTCCCTGGCCCACTCTGCTCAGGAATTCCATTAGGTTTTCCCGCCCGGGGTGTCCTCTGCGATTACTCCTCACACGTGACCGTACTGGCCTTGCTCCAGGCCCGGTTCCTCTTCACTTCCTGGCCCCTCTCCTGTCTCCTGTCAGCTTCTCTCAACTGGACACAGTCCCCCCAAGGACTCAGGTTCACAAGGGCAAGTTGGCCTGTGTGTGTGTGTGTGTGTGTACGTGCACAGTCATGTTTCTGTTCATGTGTGTACACATATGTGCGTGCACACATGCCTCCATCTCCTGCCTGTCTGAGATAATTGAAGTATGTGCTGAGCATCTACTGTTTTTTTTTTTTAATTTATTTTATTTTTATTTTTATTTTTGGCTGCGTTGGGTCTTTGTTGCTGCGTGAGGGCTTTCTCTAGTTGTGGCGAGCGGGGGCTAATCTTCGTTGTGGTGCGTGGGCTTCTCATTGCGGTGGCTTCTCTTGTGTGGAGCACGGGCTCTAGGTGTGCAGGCTTCAGTAGTTGTGGCACGTGGGCTCAGTTGTGGCTCGCGGGCTTTAGGCGCGTGGGCTTCAGTAGTTGTGGCACACGGGTTTAGTTGCTCCGCAGCATGTGGTATCTTCCTGGAACAGGGATCGAACCCGTGTCCCCTGCATTGGCAGGTGGATACTTAACCACTGTGCCACCAGGGAAGTCTGCATCTACTGTTTACAAGCAGCTATATCTGGCCACTTCAGGGAGTCCAGGAAGTGGAATCCATGGTCCCTGCCCCATGGGGCCAAATGTGTTTATGCAAATGTAATATGTAATTTTGAAACATATACAATAATGTAGAAAGTTTAAAAGGTGGAGACAAACAAGTATAAAAACAGATTCTAACATTTTCTCACACCCCAGTGGATCATCTTGTATCCCCTGGGAGTGCAGGTCCCCCTTTGGAGACCGCTGTGTGAATGAGAACCTCAGAAGAAAATCCCATCCTAGGTTTCAGGCTGATAATAATGCCCAAGGGAAGAGACACACTGGAAGCAGCATGGGTCCAGGGTCCAGTGACTATAGGCAGTGAGGCTCCAGAGCTCAGCTGAGGAAGGGGAAAGTAGAGGCTGGGAGGATCGGGAAAGACTCTATGGTGAGAGGGGGACTAGGCCTGAGCCTTGGGGTATCAGATGGTGAAAGGGTCCTCAGGAGGGGTGGTGGGGGCCAGGCTGTGGCCCACAGGGAGGACCGGAGGGAGAAACCTGTAAGTAGATGGAGGGAACAGGCAGTAACCCGTGCAACTTATCAGGGATTGTGCAGTGGGCTGCTGGCAAGGTGGGCTGGGACATAGGCCTCGGGGGGCCTTGAATGCCAAGCCAAGGAATCAGCCGAGGCCTGTGTTCAAGGCCAGCCTTGCCATTTATTAGCTCTGTGACCTTGGGTGAGTCACTGACCCTTTCTAAGCCTCACTTTGCTCATCTGTGTAAAACAGAAATAAAAAGACAACGTATAAGTCAGTTTCTATCGCAGGAGCAAGTTAACCCTGAAAGAGCAGTTTACTTCTCACTGGGACTGCCTGTCCGGCAAGGGTGGGCAGGGAGGCCCTCCTCTGTGTGGTCACGCAGGTGCGCACTCTGCAGGATCGTGGTTGCTGCAGGAAGCAGGGGGCAGCTAAAGGCTTAAGCACCAGCTCTTCTACGCTTCAGCCCAGAAGTGTGGCTTCTACTCAGGGCCCATCAGCCAGAGCTAGTTAGGTGCCCCCACCTCACTGCCTGAAGGCTGGGGAATGTGGGGAAGCAGTTAAATAGTTGTCTCTGCCACAAAGGGTATCAACAAGGTGTGTGGAGAGGAGGAGGTCCGATGATACGTGTATAGGACTTAGCATGGTGCCTGCCACACACAGATGTTAACCAGATGGGTCCAGGGACATCACCACTGGCAGGGCCAGAGTTCCCAGGGCCCTGCCACTTGTTGAGGGATCTCAAGGTTACTCTGACCTCTTGGGTTTTACCTCAGGCTCCCTTTTGCGGGAAGCCTGTCTGAAGCATCTGCAGGAATGCTGAGGGGCGTCTGGATCCAGCCCGCCCTAGTGACCCCTCCCCCCTCAGACACAGCCATCAGCACGCCCACGCCCACTGTGAACAGGATGCCCAACACCACCAGGGACCACTCTGTTGCTTTCCCCTGGGATTTGGCCAGTGTCTCTGACGGTAGAGGACTGGCCTCCTTCCCACAGCGTCCCACTTCTCCAGGGCACAGTGAGGTGCAGAGAGAGGAGGAGAGGCAGCCCAGACTATCCCACCCTAAGGTCACCTGGACCATCTTCCTGTCTCCCCATAGGGCAGCACCCAGACCACCCCAGATGTGGTCCTGGGCTGGTTCCTAAATAAGAGAGAGAGAGAGAAATTGCTTTCTCAGTTGCCCTGTTCTTTTGCATCTCCCATCTCTTCTGCACTCTCCAAAACTCTGGAGGGCTTCAGATCTGGCCAGGGAAATGCTCCCAAAGCCTAGTCTTGGGTGCTGATGGCCAGGCCCCAGGTTCCCAAGGTGGAGTGTTCAGCCACATCGCCGACAGGAACAGAAGACAGCAGCCACAGGCACTTGCAGCGCTGCCCAGGTGTCCAATGTCTGGGAAGAATCAGAGACCCTCAAAGGGGAATCAAGAGCTGTTGGAAAAGATTTTTTTAAATTGTCATTCTTCCGACTTCTCTTTCTGAGGGGAGACTCCATCTGTTGGGATTTGTGTCTGGGTTGAAAGTGACTCTGGATTTGCTAGGCGTGGCAGGAAAATGTTTATGGAGCAGATTTGGAGGAGGGAAGGGCGCGTGAGGAGAGGTCAGATCCCTTTGTTGTAGATTCCCTAGAACATGCGATTCTCCCTTGCACCCATCATGAGTGTGATTTTGCAGTTATTAGTGTGGTGGTCTCAAGAGCATCTGTCTTCCCATTAGGCTGAATGACCCACAGGTAGGAGCAGGTCAGCTTTTGCTCACCAGTGTAACCCAGTGCCTCATACTCTGCCTGGCACTTGGGGGGCACGCAGAAGTTTATTTTGGTTGAGTTAAAAACATGATTAAATGATAAAAGAAGCAATGAGGTGGCCCAGGGCTTTAGCCAAACTGGATCATCAGTCAGTACCCTTATGCTGAAGCCTAAATCCGGCTGAGTCTGTGTAGGAAGGCGACCTCAAAGGTCCACTGTGGGGCAGTAGAGGGTGCTGATGGAAAACAGGAAGGGAAGGAGGAAGCAGTTTAACCTCTCAGTCAGCCCTTTGTGGCAGTCTTTCCTAATAAGGATGCTAATCTAATTCACAAAGCCTAGATAATGCCTGCCATCCCTTCCACATCCAAGATTCTACTCAGCCTCTCACTGAACCTCAGGCTCCGCCAGACCCTTCAAGACAACAAAGGTGCTTGAAAGAGGCCCTTTCTCTGTCCCAAGGACTGCATCCCTATTGTCAAGTCTCGCTGAGGAATTTCTTCCCCTTTGCTGGGCTATAGAAAACTTACAGAAGCCAGAGGAGAAAGGGACAGGGTGGGCTGAAACCAACAACCATCCATTTATACCGTGTGACAGCTGAGATGCAAATAGATGATTGTAATGCAAATCACACCAAAAGAATCTCAAGGCAAAGGCCCCAGGAGTCAGCCTTGGTATGGGAGCTCATCTCTGAGTTTCAAATGAAAGGCCTCGGCAGCCTCATTCCCCCAGCTCGCCTGCTGGGCGTTCTCTTGTCTCCTCCTCGCGCTGTTCTCGGAAGCCACAGGGAGTAGCTACGCACTCACCCACTTGGATCCCTACCATATCCTTACCCACTCCCTTGCCCTCAACACGATCTTTGCATTTTCCCCACTTTGGTCAACTTTTCCTCTCCTGATCTAGCCTGCAGCCCTCCTCAGTCCTACCTACAGCTGTGCCAGCCACAGGCTGTCGTGTTTTCCCATCTGCACTGATCGGGAGGGTTGGCAGTCTCTGTTCAGTTGTCCTAAAAAGCCACTCTTCTACTTAGTTGCGAGTGGATTATCTGCCTCCTGCCTCCGAAGGGCTGGGGGCCAGAGGCGGGGAGTGTGGAAGCGCATCCGTGCCTCTGGCTGCTTTACAAATTCCAGCAAAGGGGATTGTTGTTAAATGCTGTTTCTGTACTATGCGCGACCCCGCCCAGTTGGCTGGGCTAAAAACGGACAGTTCCTCTCACGTGCTCATCAGGGGAAACGCCATCCGTGTTATATCCTACCTTTATTCTCAGGAGTTGGGAGCATTTGATCCACTTTACTTCTGACCCACAGCTTCTCAGAACAGATTGGCTGCTGTCCTTGAGAATATGTTTGCAGACGAGAAGGGTCGGAGTGGAGAGTGGGGTGCCAGTATCCCCCCAGAGAGGCCTCGGCTGCCCGGTTCTGCCCTATTCTGGGAATTGCAGTCATTACAGAATGGCCTTCAGACCTCATTAACTTGCGGGCTGCCCGCTGCCCCCTGGCCTTTGTGAGGGACGGACGATATTGAAATGTACACAGGTGGGAGATGATGCATTCATTCACTCAACAAACGTTATGGTGCCAGGCCTGCCAGCCACGGGGAGGTGTTCTTCTGTGACTGTGAGCCCCAACGGGAGCCAGCTGATGTGTTCTGAGTCATCTTTCTTTAGAGGCCCCCGATGGCTGCGTTAAAAATGGGCTGTCAGGGGCCATGGGTGGAAGCAGGGAAACACAGCAACGTCTCCCGCCCAGAAAACCCTCCCACCTCCCTTGACCACCTGTTCCAGCCGGCAGGTGCTTCCTAGCATCTGACTTGAGGCTCTCCTGCCCTATAGCCAATTTCCTCTTAAGGTGTTTGCAAGAAGCCAGGGAACGCCAGGCCCCTTACAATGAAACCAAAAAGTCCGCTAGAAACCGCCTTCAGAACGCTTCTCAGGACACTGAGTGGCTGCCTTCAGCCTTTGTGACTGAGGCTCTCCCGTGTTCACATCGACCCAGGGTTTTGAACTCTGACTATAGCACTCTGCTACCAGACCTGTCCGGAGCTCCCGGAGAAGATGGTGCTGGAGCGAGCAGGGAAGCCCAGTCCCACCCCTCAATCACAGAAGGATTCCAGGCAAGTCATGTCCCCACTCTGTGCCTCAGTGGCCACCACTGGGAAACCATGGGTTGGAGCAGTCAGCCTGAAGACTATAAATCCTAACACTCTTTTTGTCCAAAAGGACCTGGGTGGGAAGGGGGAGGGCACCGCCTGAAGCTTCCCTAACCCTAACGCTAACCAACCCCCGACATTGGCCCATCCTCCCCCGCCCTGAACTTGCTTCAGCCACTTCTGCTCCCCTCTTTGGGCAGAGGGACCTGGCACCGCTGTGGGCCTCATGCCCTGCCCCCAGCCTCTCCCTGCTTTTTTATTGGATACCACCTGGGGCAGCCTGGCCCTTCATGGGTTAGGAAGAAAGAGCCAGCTAGAGTGGTTACAAATAAGGGCTTTGAAGCCAGACTGCCTGGGTTCAAATCCTGGCGCTGCCACTTTTGTTCTGTGTAACCTTAGGGGACTCATTTATCCTCTCTGATCCAGTTTTATTATCTGCAAAATGGAGGCAGTAATAATGCTTAGCTCATAGAGCTATTATGAGGATTAAATGGGTCAATATGTGTATTTAGAACAGTGCCTGGCCCATAAAAAGCACTCTTTAAATCCTAACAATTCTTATTCCGAGCCCTGGAAGATATGTGTATTATTGTGTCCTTTCTAGGGAAAACGAAGTTGAGGTTCAGAGAGGTTAAGGGGCTTCCCCAAGGTCACACAGCCGGTGGGTCTCAGAGCTTGGCTTTAAACACTCCTGTGCCTCTTGCTCATCTCCCTACTTACAGCCATGACTCCCCATTCTTAGAGGTTTGGTCCCACCAAGCAGGTGGGTCTCCCACCTCCAGCATGGCTGGTGGGAAGGCGAGGGGTAGGTGAGGCATTGGGGGCGGCTGCACCACAGAGGTGAGTGGGAACACATCTGGCAGGAGCTAATTCCTATTTCAGGCAGGAGATGACACTATTCATTTGTTTGAGGGGCATTGGGAAAAAAACCAAACAAACGGAGTTACCCACCTCCCCAAGGAGAAAACATCACCAAACAGATAAGTAAAAGAAAGCAAATGACAGGGAGAAAAGGCCATATTCCAGAATATTGGTTTTATTTGTAGGGATGAGGGGGCAGTGAGAAGGGGAGGTTGCTCTCGTTCTCCTGTTAATCTTGGCTTTATTTTTATCCATCACCCTCATTTTCCATTCCACATGTGTTCCAGGCCTGTCAGGGAGCCCAGCCCGCAACCTTGTATTTATTTAAATTCATTTTCGCATTTGTTCCTGTTAGTCAGTCTGTCCAGCCTGCGGTTCCTCTGGCCCTCCTCCCCACACAGCCCTGCAAGGTTGTGGGGCGGGCCCCATGGGCCCCTCCCAGGCGTCCTTTTAGTCCAGGGGTTCTTAATCCAGGATGGGAGCCCACTGACTCGCCAAGGCATCCTTGACCCTGAATGGAGAAAAATCTGCATCTTTATTCTTGCTAACCTCTACCTGAACTTTCATACTCCCTTTAATTATGAAATAGAAACAAACCACAGCGGCCTTAGTAGTACCTGTGACTCTGAGCCCAAGAGAAATCTCAGATATTTTCATA
Organism: Monodon monoceros; assembly: GCF_005190385.1. Lineage (NCBI taxonomy): Eukaryota > Metazoa > Chordata > Mammalia > Artiodactyla > Monodontidae > Monodon > Monodon monoceros. Next base: position 21,999,283 of record NW_021703781.1, read on the forward strand.
TCGCATTACAGGTGTCACAGGGATCTCAAAATATCACTTACACTCATCACTACTTGGAAATTACGGTGTATATTAGACCTGCTGCCGAATCGCATTGTTTTATGCATTAAGAAGCACATACTTCTACTCTAACACCCTTTTTAAATGCTTTGATAACTGCATTTCAAGATAATTAATTGACATTGTGGTCCCGTGTGCTTTATTTTATGCAATTAAAATGTTATTCTCTTAAGGGGGTCTGTGGGGGTTACTAGACTGTAACTAGGGTCCATGGCACGAAAAAGAGGGAAGACTCCTCCTTAATCCCTGTCCTCACTAACTGACCCCCTTCAGCCGGACTCCCTCCTTGGGCTTTTGCCGTAAGGCTGACCTTCCAGTGGCTCTCAGAGTTGCCATCCTGAGCTGCACATCCATTTGGGGTGAGGCGGGGTGAGAACAGAGAGGCCACTTTCTCCATGTCAGACATTCAGCTGAGGGTCCATTTTCCGGCTCTGGACCCTCCAGGCCACTGTTCAACTGGGCCCCATAAATCCACCTACCAACATCTACTTTGCAGTAGAGGCACAGGAAATATACATCCCTGGCACCCTAGGGAGTGATCCCAGCTGCCCTACACTCTCCCTACCTGCTGATGTGACCCAACACATGGACCTCTGCTTTCCTATTTTCCAAAGCAATTTGAACTAGAAACCAAAGTCTAGAAGCAGTGACGAGAGATGAGGGAGAGAGGGGAGGGCAGGCTGCCAGCATCGGTGGAGGCAGATGTAGGTTTCTGCTCCCTGTGGATGTGTGATTATCCAATCATCCAGGCCCTTCTTTCCCCTCCATTAGGGAGATAACTGGGATCTGGCTGGAAATGACCCACCTCCCACTGAATCCCCCGCGGGGTATGAGGGAAGTAGACGGAACGCCTCCAGCATCCTGTACCTCTCGCCCAGCTTGTGATTTCATCACCGAAGTAAAGCAGAGAGGAGGTAGAGGACGAGGGGTCTGGCCCAGGGAACTACCAAGGCACGGCACATTGCCTAGCCCCTCTCCCCCCAGCCAGGTGCCCATCCTGGCTACTCCTATTTCTGAAAGGTTTTCTGGTGGTTCTGTTGCAAAGCAGGGGTTAAGCGTCCACCCAAAGCACAGTCAGCATAGCTGGGACCCACGGTGCCTGGGTGAGCACCACTCTGCGCATTTGTTCCCCGCCTCTGCCCTGGCTGTGGGCAGGGGTCTGTCTGCGAGACCTCTGCCGTGTCACAGCTTCAATACATATTTCTAGGGTTCCTCCCTCAAGATTTAGGCTCACCAGGAAAATATCTTTTGACTTCAAAGCAAAGCCGCTCTGGAAGGAAAGCCAGGGGGAGCAGGGCAGCCCCGTCGGTGCTTTTTCCCATTAATTTCTCCCCAGTTGCCTTGGCTGAGGATTTTTCTGTGCGTGGCTGCATCCCGTGGTGTGATTCCTCCCAGCATGCTAAGCTCCAGCCTCCCTGAGGAGCAGAGGGTGTCCTCGACATGATTCAGACGCCTCCCAGTTTAGTCTCACCATAAGTCTACTTAGCATGCCTCTTATGCCAGGCCCCGTAGCCCTGGTGGGGGTGTGAAGCAGGCAGGGCCTGTTTGGCAGCTGTAGTGCCAGCACCCATACCTCACCCCTCCCCACCCAAGTACCCATGGCTCTAGAGTCCCCTCCAGCGGCTGGAGGTCGTCTCCCATATTGGATCTGGGGGACTGCTCTCCTTTTATCCAGCTCCCTTCCCCACGCCCACCACCTCCCATTGGCACGGATGGGAAGTACCCGGAATCATTTTATCCCCCTAAAAGCAGCGTCTGGTCTTCCTGGAGACCCCCACCCGGATCATAAACAGAACTAACAAACTTCATGCTCTCTCCGTCGCCTCTTGGCTGGGTCATGCCCACTCTGGTGCCCCTTCACCATGGGCCCTGGTGAGCCCAGCCTCACCCTAGAACGTGGTTTCTAACTCCCACACTCCCCCACCTGCCGCATTTGCCACCCGCTGTCACGGCCCCAACAGCAACTGGTGGTGTGTCTTGTTCATCCCCGTCTTGAAGGGTAGGGATAAGCAGAGCTCAGCTAGGAGCTGTGCCTGTGTATCCCACCCCGTCACCGTGACCATGGGCTGTGAAACTTCCTCATCAGAAAGGCACAGGGAGTGCAGAGCCCTGCGGAGCAGCCTTGGGGAGGGCTGGCCACCGAGGAGGCCGGGGAGCATCCTCCCCTGCTTTCCTGGGCTCCTGCTGCCTCTGTCCCCTGAGCGGGGAGAATGGTGCAGGGATGGGCCGGGAGGCAGGTAGGAGGCTTTCGATGCAAGGCAAGGTTTCATGGCTGTGTTGTCATTCTGTCCATGAAGGCCTAGGGCAGACGTTTCCTCCTTCCTCTCCAGACCTTAGCTTCTCCATTGAATTTGAAAAAGGAATTGGGAGTGAGAGAAGTTTTCGAGATCAGTGTTGTCATATGTTTACATCCCAAGTTGGAAGGATGTTTCGGTGCAGAGAAGAGTGTATTTCCCTCCCCTCTGTCCTGACAAGGGCCCTGAGCCTAGTGTCAACAGGCAGCAGGTACCTCTGCTCTTCTCACTTGAGCACAACGAATTTAGCGAGGAACCTTCCACGTGAGGTCACAGAGCAGGGCCAGCGATACGCAACGAGCAGCTAGTGAAGCACGCAGGGGAGCGGGCCGGGTGCCAGAGGAAAGAGATGCCCTAGAGGGACTCTTGCATTGAGTGGGAGGCGGGAATCAGTCGTTCGTTCATTTATTCAGCAGGTATTTGTTGAGCACCTACTGCGTGCCGCATGCTCTTCTAGGCACTGTTCGTAAGTGAACACACAGGCGAGGTCCAGCCCTCGGGCAGTGTATGTGCCAGCAGTGGAAGGCTAAAGAAACAAATCGATGTATATTATGTCAAGTGGTGATGAGAGCCATGGAGAAAATATAAAGCAGAGTGAGGGGCCTAAGGGAGTGCTTGGGAGGGGAAGGGGTTAGAGGAAGTCTCTCCAATAAGATGACGTTTGAGGAGAGACCTCAGTGAAGTGGCGGGTGAGCTGTGTGGCTACTTGGAGGAAGAGCATTCCAGGCAGAGGGAGCAGCCGGCCTGTTGGCTCTGAGGCGGGAGTGTGCCTGCACGTCGAGGAAGCCACGAGAAGGCCCGTGGGCTGGGGGAGGGCAGACAGGCCTGGCTGTTCCTGAGGCTCTGCTTTCGGAGGCAGGAAGATGATAGTGGGCCGGGAACAAGGCACTTGATCGGACCAAAGTTTCAAAAGGACAGTCTCCGGAAACAACCCAAACGCCCACCACCTGATGAGCAGATAAACAACTGTGCTATCTCCGTACAGCGGAATATTATTCAACTGTTACAGTAATGAAGTTCTGATCCGTGGTGCAACACAGATGAACCTAGAAAGCAGGGTGCTAGGTGAAAGAAGCCAGACACAAAAAGCCACATAGTGGGTGATTCCATTTACATGAAATGTCCCGAACAGGCAGATCCATAGAGACGGAAGGCACATTGGTGGTCGCAGGGGCTGGAGGGAACGGGAATGAGGAGGGACTGCTCGTGGTACAGGATTTCCTTTGGGGATGATAAAACTGTTTTAGAACTAGATACAGGTGGTGGTTGTACAACATGGTGAATACACTCAAAACCACTGAATCGTACACATTAAGATGGCTAAAATGGGCTTCCCTGGTGGCCCAGTGGTTGAGAGTCCGCTTGCCGTTGCAGGGGACACGGGTTCGTGCCCCGGTCCGGGAAGATCCCACGTGCCGCGGAGTGGCTGGGCCCATGAGCCATGGCCGCTGAGCCTGTGCGTCCGGAGCCTGTGCTCCGCAACGGGAGAGGCCCGCGTACTGCAAAAAAAAAAAAAAAAAAAAAAAAAAAAAAGATGGCTAAAATGATGAATTTTATCTCAATTAAAAAACTTTAAGGATGCACTGGCTGCCTAGGTCCATAGACAATGCAGGGCAGGACCATTCCTAGGAGGCGAGGGCAGTAAGTGGGCAGAGAGGTGTGTGCAGGGGTGGGGCGTGGTCACCTCCTGGGCGTGTTTTGAAGGGAGAGGATTTGCTGGGGTGATGGGGGTCCTTGAGAATGACTGCATGAGCTGTTTGACTTGAGCAGTTAGGAACCTGGAGTTCTTACTTCCTGAGATAGTGAAGCAGTAGCTTTGGTGAGGGGAAGGTGGAATCCGTGGCTTAGCTTTCAACATGTTAGGTTTGACATGCTCGTTAGACATTCAAGTGGAAATGCCGGGAAGACAGAGGGGGTGTGCTGGTAAACGCCCAGCAAGTGGCTCTGAGGTTGGAGGACCCTAACATGTAGCACTTGGTGATCTCTATGGTGTACATACTCCTACCATGGCCTATCTCAAGCTACCAGCATGACGTCAGCTGGCTCTCTGAGATCCTAGAAATCCGACAGGAGCCTCTCGAGCCAAGGAGGCTCCAGCCACACTATGTGGGTCCAGGCTGGAGGGGAAAATGGGAGCGTTGCCAGCGTCTGGGTTGTAGTTAAAGCCGTGGGTCTAACCAGGCTCACCCAAGGAAAGGGGTGTGGGCAAGAGCAGAGAGCAGGGCTGGGGGCTGAGGGCACCTCAGTGTTCATGTTAGGAAAGATGAGGACGAACCAGCAAAGACACTGAGAAGGAGCCACCCCTGAGGGAGGAGGAAGGCCAAGAGGCAGCACTGAAGGCCAGGAGAACGAACAGTGGTGGGGAGACAGGAGGCAGCCGCCTGAACATCTCTCAGTAGTCCCCAATTAGCATACATATCTGTATTTACTCTTCTGTTCTCAGCAGAAGGACTCTTAATTACCCTCATTAGGGAAGGTCCAAATCCACTGACATTTACTGAGCAGGTCCACCAGGCTTTTTTTTGTTTGTTTGTTTTTTTAAATCCACTTAACCCTCTTCTCCCGCCCACCTTCAAAGCCCTCCCTAGTACACCGGCTTGGCCCAGCCCTTAGAGGGATACAGGACTTTCCTTCCCTAGCTCTGCAGTCCGTGCAGATATGCTAACTCATCCTATAGGAACGGGACTGTGCTTAAATAAGCAGGCCACAAGGTGAAGTGAGAATCGAATGGATCTGAAAGGCATTCTGCTGAGTGAAAGCAGCCAGTCTCAAAGGCGACAGACGTCCTGTGTGATTCTATGACATTCTCAAAAGACAAAACTCTAGTGACAAAGAGCCCATCAGTGGTTACTAGGGGTTAGGGGTAAGAGAGGGGTGACCGGAAAGGGATAGCACAAGGGAGTTTGGGGTGGGGTGGACCTGTTCTGCATCCTGTTTGTGATGGGGGAATGCAAAGCTATATATTCTAAGACGCGTAGAACTGTATACCCCAAAATGTCGACTTCACTGCATGTTAATTATGAAATTTCTAAAAATTTATATTATTGAAGACCTTTCCACCCACATCCCCCCAAAAAAGATGACGTGAAAGGTACCAGCATAAATAGCACCACTGATGGACTTTTATGCTCAGATAGCACCATCCTTCTCTCCACTGTCATTTAATTCAACAAATATATAATACCACCCCCCTATAAGGGAGAAGGGTAGGCTCTAGGGCCATGAATGCCACCATGAGTTTGAACCTAATTCAGCAGGCAGCCAGGAGCCATCATCGACAGTTCTTGAGTATGAGTGATACCCTCAGAGATGTGCTTTAGGTTGATTAATCTGGACAGAAGGAGAAAGAGGACAGGGTGATGGCAGAGAGCGCAAATGGGCAAGGGCTGGATGTGGGGTCCGTGAAAAAGATGAGGGTTGGAGTGAGGCTAGGGTTTGGAATACCAGAGGTGGAAGTGGCAGAAGCTCAAAAGGGCAGGCGAGGGCTTCCCTGGTGGTGCAGTGGTTGAGAGTCCGCCTGCCGATGCAGGGGACACGGGTTCGTGCCCCGGTCCGGGAAGATCCCACATGCCGCGGAGCGGCTGGGCCCGTGAGCCATGGCCGCTGAGCCTGCGCATCCGGCGCCTGTGCTCCGCAACGGCAGGCGAGGGAAGCGGCTAGATGGAGGAAAAGATGGCAGCTGTCACCATCTGCCACCACTCTGCTGGGCATGGCCAGGCTCCTGGTTTCATCATTCCCTCAACTTAGTTCTTCATCTGAATGCCCTCCACCACCCTTGCCTGTTCTCTCTCCGAGTCTCTCTCTGTTTATCTTTCGTAGCTTTTCTTTGAATCAGATCGTCCCTCTCTTGCCCCCCTTCCCACTGTCTCTATCTTCTGATTTTTTCTCACACCCACACATTCACAGATACATACATGCAGCTCATTCACTCATGCCTGTATTGCTTTGTCTGTTTAACCACAGATACTATGTGGCCAATACCTGTGTGCCTGGGAAGGCATGGCATGGGTCATGTAGGCAGGGCTCTTTGCAAACCTGGGCAGCTGTGCCCGGGTTTGACTTCGGGATGCCCAAGGGCAGCTGAGTGACACTGTCATCAGGCATGGTCACCCATCTGCCTGGAGCCCAGTGCCCTGTCCCAGCCTAGGACCCTTTCCTTAGGGCATTTGTGGTGCCTTTGTTCTCAGGGAAGGGGCCCCAAGTCTGGGCAGCTCCACCCAGCAGAGGGCTAGGAGCAGGAAGGAGATGAAATCATCCACTCCGCCCTAGCTCCCAGGACACCCAGGGTCATGGCCTCTAAATAGTCTTGAGTTCTACCTGGCCCCCCTCCGCCAAGCCTCTTGAGGCAATGGGATCCCTCTCCGCCCCCTCCCTGCCACCCAGAGGCATGGGGAAGGTGGACTCGCTCTTGGAGAGGCAGAGGAACATAGAGTGGTGTGATTAGCGCAGGCAGGCAGAGTCCCCCTCCTGATTTCCATAAGGCGTGGAGATTTCTTTGCCTTGCCACATTTCTCTCTCTGTGGGAACAGGGAAATAGTTTTAGCATGGTAAATGGACAGAGCCAGGCGGCTGCTCAGGGCAAGGCCCACTCCCAGCTCTGCACCCTGCCCCTCCCTGCCCCAAGGCCGAGGCCCCTAGAGGGCCCAGCCAGGAAGCAGAGGCTGGACACCCCCTCCGCCAGCCCAGCCAGGCTCCCTGTCCTCCTGCTGTGGCCCTGCCCCTCAGGCCTTGTGATCTTCTGCAGAAGGGACCCCCGGAGGGAGGGGCAGGAAGATTCTGGCCTCGGGGCAGACTGGGATGCACACCCTTTCTTCCTGCATTTTGGCCTCTCCTCCCTGCAGCTCTGAGTACACTTACACTTTCGCCCACTGCCCCAACCCCAGCCAAAACTCGGGTGCAGCGTTTGCCAGTGGAGTGAGAAAGGGGATTGAAGCCAGGTGTGAGGGTGACGTCCAAGTTGGCAGATTCTGACCAGAATGGCAGACTTTAATGTTAGAAAAGTGGCCGCCCGTGCTGGGAGGCCGGGCCACAAGGAAGAAATCCTTAAGCTTTCCACTTAGGACAGGTGCCTTCTAACAGGGCCCCATGCAGGAGAGAGGGAGGAAAGGATGAGGCGGCCATGGCCTGGCTCCCTTGGGATCTTGTGGGGTGGAGCATACTGTTCCGGAATTAAGAGCTCGGGCCTCATGAATCTCACATGGTCCCTCTGCCCTTTGCTTGTGGAGGTACCAGTCCAGTACCTCTGGCCTGGGCAGCAGTCTCTGCATGTGTGGGCCTGGAAAGGCCCCTTTGAGCCCTGGGCTTTCCACGTAAAGCTTGCCCTTCAGCCACACCCATGGGCACTATTAAGTGGAGCCTAGCCCTCCTGACAGGCACCCCCTGAAGCCACTTTGTTTCAGTAAGTACCCACTGGGCTGATTGCTCAGGTCCCTAGAAGTCCAGGGTAGCCTAAAGATTTGGATGAAATGGCTATTTGCTTGGGGCGTAGAAATGAGGCCAGAGCGACTGGTTCCATCTCTAGGGGTGGGTACAGTTAGCTTTGCTGTATCTAGTGGACATAGGTGGCACCTGTGACCCCCAGACGGAACTCACCCAGAGCCATGGTCACCAAGGCTGAGCAAAAGCTGCTAGTCCGCTGTGCACCCTCCTCATTGGTAAGGACCAGCTCCTGTGTGTGAGCTGCTTGGGGGTTTGAGCCTCCGAAGCCAGCTCAGACTTTGGGGAGCACCTATGGGACACAGGGCCTGGTGTGGTTGGAACTAGATGCTTAGACTCCTTGTTTTCCACACGCAGCGCATGACCTCCACACCTGGACAGTGGAGCCAGCCGGCCCCTGCTGGGCTCTCAGACTCTCATCGTAGAGTTGGGGCCCTGTTATCCTAATATGCCTGAGATTGCCAAGGTTTTAGCACTTTAAGCCCACATCTCAGGAACCCTCTCAGTCTCAGGCAAACTGGGACAGCTGGTCAACCAGGAGCAGTGCCCATCATCAACGATGCAGTCTTGAGAGGGGGCCCACTCCAAGGCTCTGAACCAGACAGGCCTGGAACACAGAAGAGAAAGAGACAGCAGAGCTGAGCTACCCCCGCTTGACATGGGCTTTGCTGGGTCCCTGAAGTTGGGACTCAGCACCCAGGGACAGAAGGGGTGGGGAGAAGGGCAAGGAAAGAAACAAGCTGACAGGTGTAGCTGGGTGAGATCCCCATAGTGCACTAGGGTAATGGGCTGCAAATTAGGAAAACAATTTGAAAGCACCTGTCCCTCATTTACCTTAATGCATGTACCCAATGCACATTGTAATTCATTTCCCAGAAGAGCTGGGGCTGGCTGCAGGGCTGACAGACCGGATCCCTCTGGAGGGAGAGAGGAAGGGAGGGAGAGAGGGAGAGAGGGAGAGAGGGAGGGAGGGAGGTGTGCACGTGCAGGTGAGGAGCACCTGCCCACCTCTGGATCTCTTCTGTAGATGAATAATACACACGTCTGCTAGTGATGGAACTGACAGCTCTCTAGTATTCTTTCTCTAAAGTGCCAGGTGCCAATAGGATTGAATTAGATTTCACAGGGGTTTTTGCAATACATGGAATTCACCAACAAATTACTCTTAAAGAGGGAAAATCAATTATTTGGAGCAGAGATAAGCTGAAGGCAAGGCAGCCTTGGATTGATCCTGTCTGTGCAGGCGTGTGTGGAAGTGTGTGGAATTCAACATATAACCTGGGGAGAGGAGGGCCAGGTCTGCCGGAGAGAGGGTTGGAGGAGGGGGAAGCAGAGGAAGGGCGATGGGGGGAGGAGGAGGAGGGAGAGAGGAAGAGTTGGAGGTCGAAGGTAAAGGAGGGAGAAAATGAAAAGGGAAAGGGGAGAGGGGAGGGGGAAGAAAACAGGGAGAAGAGGGATAAAAGCAAAAGGAGAAGAGAGAAAAGATGGAGAGGGAGGGAAGGGGAGAGAGAGAAGGATCAGAGAAGCCTCGGAGAGAGGAGTGGACAGAGCAAGTGCGAAAAGCAGTTTGAAAGAGCCCTTAGAGAATCACCCAGTCCGAGCTTCCCATTTTGCAGATCAGGGAACTGAGGCCCAGAGAGATAAAAGGTCCTGCCCCAGAGAGGAATGGCAGATCCAGAGGAAACCTCAGATCCCTGGTTCCTGACCTCAGGCTCACTCTGTTCAAGGGTCTAAACCACAGAGGAGCTTGGGAAGGGGGTGTAGGTGGACTGAGAGCCTGAAATGAGGGCTGTCCTTCACCCTGCTGCATCCTGGGAACGCTCCCAGGCCCAGGCCAGCTGGGACAGTTGGTCAACCAGGGGCAGTGCCCACCATCTCTGATTCAGGCCTGAGAGTTGGCCCACTCCCAGGGTGGAGAAGCTGCGGCTCTGAGCCAGGCAAGCCTGGGGTGCAGAAGAAGAAGACCCAGCAGAGCTGAGCTACCACCATGTGACATGGGCTTTGCTGGGTCTCTGGAGTTGGGACGCCGTGCCCAGTAACTGGAGGGGGTGGGAGAAACACAAGGAGACAGAAGGTGGCCGTTCACCCAGAAATTAATGGGGATGTGCCAGCATCAGCTCTCCCAGACTCTGAAGCTTGGCAGGTCCCTGGGGACTGAGGCGGAGTCAGGGGGTGGACGCAATGACAGTGCAGGGCTTCTCCCCATCGTCCCCTGGACTCCGACTTCACAGTGGGCAGCCTGCGCAGTGGGTGTAGGACAGCTGCCCTGGGCAGGCAGGCGGGGCCAGAGCAACTTGGTGCCCCCCTTAAGTGTGGGGCTGGGGAAAGAAGCAGCAAGTGTTGAAGTGAAGGGGTGAGGAGAGGCCGGCCCCCTGCCAAGTTCACTTGGGCATGTCTGACTGGAGTTAGTTAAGTGAAAGGATGGGCAAAGGAGTGAGGAAGAATACATCTTCCGTGGACTTTTGATTTTCTGCCATTCAATAGCATGGATTAGACCAACAGGGCACAGTGGAAGAGGGAGGGAGGCCTAGGGCCCCCTGCCCAGGATGGGGGGTCCCCTCACCCCTGCACACATCCAAGCCTTTGTCCTTCTCTGCCTGCCCCTCTCATTCCTGGCCAAGCCAAGGTCTAGAAATCAGCCCCTCCCCAGGGGTACCTTTCTCCCTCCCTTCCCTTCCAGAACAATAACCACTCTCCTTTACTGAGCATTTACTCCACCCCAAGCACTTTACTAATATGTTGCTGCTCTCCCACAATAGCCCTATCAGGTAGGCTTCATTCTTCCCATTTTGCAGGTGAGGAAGTTGAGGTTCAAGGGGATAAAATTGTGCAAAAATCACACAGCTGGAAAGGGTAGTACCCACATCTGGACTCAGGTCTAACTCCAAAGCCTGTGCTTTTAGCCACCACTGAAGCTTAGGGCCTCACACCTTGGAATCACTGGTCAGAGGGCTCTTCCCTGGCTGGCCTGAATTTTGGACAGGGCTTCTGCGAGGGTGGAACTGACTCTGTGGGCCCATCTCCGCATTCCAGGTCCCCAGCCCCATTCCCACCTTGAGCTAAGGGTGTCCCACCAGCCCACAGAGCTCTCTGGGTACCTCTGGGGGTCCCTGGGCCTTCTTCGTCTTGGTTCACAACACTGCAGAGTCCCTAGTCCCCTCTACATGCACGTGACCCTGGTCCTTCCTCTTCTATTGAAAGGAATTAAGGTCCCCTCCAGGGCACATGGTGGTTCATAGGGTGGGGTGAGGGTCCCCTAGCATTTGGGTACAAAGGAAAAACACACACAAGGCTCCTGCCATCAGGGAGCCTCCTGTCTTAGGCAAGAAAACATAACCCACAAGTCATGCACCAAAACCTGGTGAAGCAAAGAGACAACACTGCTGCCTAGTCCTGTGGGGTATGCTTTATTCTCCCCACTTCACAGAGGAAGAAATTGAGGCTCCAGAAGTGGAGGTGCGTTGCCCAAGGTCACACAGCTAGGAAGCAGCAGAGCCTGTTTCCCAGCCCTGAACCCCATTCTCTCCACTGCATTACACCACTGGGTCACCAACCCGGCCACTACCCTGACCAACAGTGGAGGGAGATGAGCGTCTCTAAGGGGCAAACTGGTACCACCATCAGCAGGGAGGTGCCTCAGGGTGGGGAGAACCAGGCAAGAGTCAGCAGGATGAGGAAGGCACCTGCAGGTCTCACATCCGGGGAAGGAGTCTGGGGGCTGCGTCAGGCCTTCCTCCCTTTGGGGGACCAGGTCACCTGCAGAGGGAAGTGCCAGTGGCCCAAGACCACAGGGGATGACTGGGGGAAGCCATATCCAGTGAGAAGTCAGGTGCAGGCTCTGAGAGCACCCAGGACACCTCCAAGCAAGCCTAATGGCCTGACAGGGTGGAATCTGCTCCCCAAGAGGAGGGAAGGGCCCTGCATACGGCAGCTGTTAACCAGTGTGAATGCCACCCGGGACCCTGCCAGGGTTGTTGTGAGCGCTCAGTGAGCTAACAGTTGCAGAGGACCCAGCACATAATAACCTCTCAATACATAGTTGAAAAACAACACTGGGTCAATCACGGAGCCAATATTGGCTGTGGGAGCTGCAAAGATGCTAGGCAGGAACGTCCTTGCCGGGCAAGGTCTGCTCTGACCGCCCTCAAGGCCACCCCTCCACTTCCAGGAGTGGGAGGGGAGCTTTGGGGAGTCGAGGCTGGGGAGGCAGCCCCTGCTGGCAGCGGCCTATACCTTGGGCTGGGGGCTGGTGTGCTGCCCTCCACGGGGTAGGGGACGGTGGTGCCAAGACTTCAGTCACCAGGAGCAAAGCGTAGCTCGCTGCACGGGGCGGGAAGAGTGAGGAGTGATTTCATGCGTCCCTCCCCTCCAATAAATAAAGAAAGCCAAACTGTCGCAGCCCCACGGGCAGCCAGCCGGCACCCAGCCCGGTGCGGGGAGGGGCCGGCGCTGCAGCTCGGCTCTGGGACCCGCGGCTGCCGGCTATCAACCTTCTCATCGCCTCTCCTGGCTGGAAGAGAATTTAATCCACTGGGCTCCTCTCCACACACACTGGGATCCTTTTGATGTTCCTCTTTATCTCCTTTCCCAACAAAATTGCCCCTCGACAGCTCCAAGAGGGCCTCCTGCCTCTCCCCCCCTCCCCCTCCCTCCCCGCCCCACTAAGCAGCGTGCACTCCGCTCCCCACCCCCGAACGGGCTGCAAGGAGCAAGGGCGTGGAGGACACAGGACCCAGAGGAGCAGGGCCGCACCCTCCTACAGCCCGGGCTCCCCTCCGCTCCACCTGGCTCCCTGATCTTGGCAGAGGCGCGCTTTGCCCCTTGGGCCTCGCTCCTGGCATTTAGTGAAGGTAGGAAGGGTCTTCCAGTGTCATCTGATGCCAGTTCTTTGCAGTTCTTTGCACACATGAGGAGCAGCGTTCTGTAGAGGGGGCGACACGCAGGAGGCCAGGAGAGAGAGGTGATGAAGAGCTTGGACTCTGTAGGAGTCAGTACTGACCCGAGTTTGAATCCTTCACTGGCAGCTATGCATCTTGAACAAGTTACCCTCTCTGGCCTCAGTTTCCTTCTCTGTAAAAAGGGTGGACTGATGCTGACGTCACTGGGATGTGAAAATTTTGGTTAAGGTATGAAGCACACGGTAGAGGCTTGGTAAATGGAAGCTGCTGTTTTAGAAGGCTCTGGGCTGAGGGCTGCAGTTAATAGGGGTTTTGCACCAACTTAATGAACTGGGTAATAATCCCACACACACATCTCGAGGGATTAACAGTCACAAGCCAAGTCCCAGCGGGAATTAGCCCTCTGGGCAGGTTCTGAAAGGGGCAGGCTGAGCATTTGAGGGAATTTAGCCGGAGGTGGCTCTGGGGTCTCAGGACAGCCATATGCGGGATCCTGACAGCTACAGTGTCAAGCCTAGTGAACTTCCAGTCCCTGGCGGCAGATCAGCGAGAAGGGAGCTGACCTCACTCGTTGAGACCCAGAGATCTCATGTGAAGGGGCCAAGAGGCCCTGGGGTGGAGAGGAGGTAGGCAACCCAGTGCTCCGGCTTGGCCAGGCACTCATCCTGCATCTGCACTGAGCTAGCACCACATTCCCAGGCGTCCCCTCAGTCCCTCTGCCTGCGTACTCCCTCACCCCCAGCCTTGCTCGGTCCCGGTGATTCTCCAACTTCAGCGTGCATCAGAACACCTGGAGGGCTTGTTAAAACAGTGCTGAGCCCCACCCCCAGGGTTTCTGATATGGTAAACCTGAGTGTGACCGACAAATCTGCATTTCTAACAAGTTCCTAGGTGATTGTGATGCTACCCGTTCCTGCAGAACACTCAGAGAACCACTGCTGTCCCCGAGTAGTTCTCATCCTTGGGTGCACATTAGAACGAGTAACCTGAAGAGCGTTATAAAATCCTGATGTCTTGTCTCCTCCACCCCAAGTCTAATTTCCTTGGTCTGGGGTGCAGCCTAGGCATGGGGGTATTTTAAAGCGCCCCAGGTGGGTTGTTTTTTTAATTAATTAGTTTATTTATTCTTGGATGCATTGGGTCTTCGTTGCTGCACGCGGGCTTTCTCTAGTTGTGGCGAGCAGGGGCTATTTTTCGTTGTGATGCACAGGCTTCTCATTGCTGTGGCTTATTTTGTTGGGGAGCACAGGCTCTAGGCGCGTGGGCTTCAGTAGTTGTGGCGCACGGGCTCGGTTGCTCTGCGACATGGGGGATCTTACCGCACCTAGGGCTCGAACCCATGTCCCCTGCATTGGCAGGCGGACTCTCAACCACTGCGCCACCAGGGAAGCCCCACCTTCCTTTTTTAACCCCAGTGTTCCCGTGCTCCAGAGCCTAGAGTGGCTCCCTACTGCTCACGGAAGCAATGTCATGCTGGAGCCCTCCAGATGGCGCCTGCAGAGGAACTCCGGGAGAGCTGCAAAGCCTCCCAATACCCCAACAATCTCCCCAGCTTCTGTACATGGACCCTTTGTAGTCAGCTCACTTGTCTGCCTCATCATCAATTATTCTTCACTGCGTGCCTTGCTTACGCCAGTGGTTCTCAAATGGTGGTCTCAGACCAGCAGGAGTGTCCGCATCACCTGGAACTTGTTAGAAATGCAGATTCACAGGCCCACCCCAGATCTACTGAATCAGATATTCCTGGGGGAGAACGGCAATTGGTAGTTTACCAAGCCTCCAGGTGATTCTGATACACGCTAAGGCCCGAGAACTTCGTGTTTAAAGCCACTTCCTCCACCTGGAGTGCATTTTCCCTTCCTTCATTTGTAAAACAACTCCTCTTGGGGCAGCCTCCTCTGCTGGCGTCCTCTTAGATTCGGCCTTGGAGTGCTCAGTGATGCCGTCTTGGTTTGCTCAGCTCACTCATATTGCTGGGTGGAACTTCAGTACATTCCCCCCCCCCCGCCCCCGTGCCCTGGAGCTGCAGTTGGGGGACGCCCACATCAGACCCTGACTCTGTTTCCCTCAGTGTGGAGGGCACCCCAGCCTGGGAGCTGGGCCTGGGCTCTTATCCTCACTCTGCCGCCAACCTCTGTGAATTCTATTTCCTCTGGAGGGGTTTCCAAGCTCCAGTATTCCTTCATCTCCACCGTGTGGCCCATGGGAAGAGGATTGAACAGAGTAACGGGTGAGGAAAAGCTGCTGAAGCCCCTTCGCATCTGAGCACCTCCTGTGTGCCTGCTCTGATGTGGCTTTGCACTACCTCAGGGGCTCCCAACAGCAAGTACAGAAGGTTATTCTCTGGTTATTCTGACCTGTGTCTGGCAAAGAGTAGGCATCCAGTGAATGTTTGCTGTGTGATTGTTGTTCGTATCGTCAGCTATCTGAACAATTGTGAAACAAGTTTCGGGACATAGTTTTAAGTGGAAAAAATCCAACACAGCAGTGTGTAGAGCATGCTGCTGTTTGTGTCGAAGAGGGGAGGCGTAGATACACAATGCTCTTACACGCATGGATTTTCTGGGGAAAGAGATCAAGGGATTGAGGTATGGTTGTCTCCGGGGAAGGCTCTCAAAGGGTAGGGAGGGGCAGCAGGGAAAGGGAGTCGGTTGTGTGCCCTTTACACTTTTGAATGAACTATGTGAAGACTTTCCGAGTCTGTTTATCACGTCGTTAACATTTTCTATGTTAAGAAAATTAAAACATAGCAATGCTTGGGGTCGTTTCCTGCAGGGGTTCTGTCCAGGCTCCTGGGAGTAGGACAGAGGGACGTGGCCCCTCCTCTCCCAGCCTTTGACCATCCCCACCTCCCTCTGGGTGAGGACAGAGGGAGCTCAGGGATACAGGAACCCCTGCCCGCCTCACTTTGTGCCCCTGTACCTCTTCTTCTGTGTCCCTCACCCTCCTTGGGATGTGGGCTGCACAGACCTCCCCACACCCCAGCACGTGTGTGCACACCCCACACACACACACCCCTCCTCGGCACCCCAGAGGATATGGCCCAGCAGATGTAGAGGGGACTGTTCCTCTGGAGCTGGGTGTGCTCCTGGGGCCCAGCTCGGCCCCTTTCTGTTACTCTGACCTCGGTTCTCACCATTTTCTCTCTGGTTCCTTCTTCCTCCTTCCCGGCTCCTTCTCTGTCTCCATACCCTTTGACTGACCGACTTCCCCTGATAGAACCTGGTAAGTGAGCCTGGGAAGGGCTGGGGCTGGGAGGCATGGGGGCACTGTGGGGAGGGAGCTTCGGTGGGGGGCATGCTCCACCTGCTGTGGGCACAGCTCAGATGGCCCACCCTCTCGGGCCCCAGGTCCTGTGGAGGGGCCAAGGTCCAGGGGAGGGAGCGGTGTCGGTGTCAGCGGCTCAGGGCCGTCACAGGCTGCCGGCTTTGGCTATTACTGCCCCTTCGGGCATTTAATTGGTCCTCTCGGTCTGATGGATGGATCCCACGCCAGGGAGACTTGGAAACTCCACAGCCCAACAGGGCCGGAGGAGCCTTGCCTGCACCATTTGTGGGGTCCCCTCTGGGCTGGGGGCCCTGGAGGACCCGCTGCTTGCCTGTATCCCCAAATTGGCAGTGCCCTTATTTTGCCAATTTGTAGTTGTAAGTAGAAAAACCTCCAGAGACTGAGGGTTAGCACGCATTTATTTCACAAATGTATCCGAGCACCTAGGGAACAGCTGCAAGGGCATCAGAATCTTGTGAATCTCAGGCTTCGCTGAGGGTGTCCTTTGAGCCTTGCTGGGACCACCCCTCTCTGATGGCGTAAAGGCTTCCAGGTTGCCTGGCTGCCCCTCTCTCAGCAGGAATGGGCTCTGGGAGGAAGCCCCTCAACATCCCTGGGCAACCACAAAGAGAGGCGTGCCTCCCTGCCAGCCCCTGGTTCCACAGGAACACGTGCCCAGAGGGGCTGTACCGGGGTCTGGGCTGAGGGAGGGTCATGCGGGCCAAGCAGGAGGACGTGTCCTCCTGGCGCTGAGAGCCCAGGTCTGTAACCCACTGAGCATCTCAGCAAGGCTCGGGAGAGGCTCTCGACTGGTTAGTTCCAAATCACAGGCCGCCCACCTAGGTTGGAGGGGGCTAGTCTGGGGGTAATTTCCCCCCATGCAGGAGGTCGAATCACTTTCAGGGCAGACCAGTCTCCAGGTAGCTCCCACCTTCAGCAGCAGCTCCTCCTCGTCTGGAGACTTGGGTAGCATGCAGAGAGAGATCACACGTTTTGTGTGAGGACAAGCCAGGTGGCATCTGAGGGCCCCATGAGCTCTGGCCCTGATTGGAATGATCAGAAACACCTGACCTAGAGTGAGGCCTCCCCACCTGAAACCATGGCCTCGGGCTGCTGGGCTGTAGAAGAACCAGTGAAGGTCCTGGTGTCTCTGCAGTATCTGGGATTCCGTGTCCTCCCAGCCACCACGGCTGGCCCCAGAGAGGGCCACATGGGGGTTCCCTTTGCCACTCAGCCGTCTGGGTGGTTCCCACGCCCCGTGTAGGCAAGGCAGTGTCCCCCTGACTGACGTGGTCCAGAGGGGTGACGGAGGAGAAGCAGTGTCCTGCTCTGGCCCTCATGCCCTACCCTGTCCAAGCCAACCGTGGATGCTTATTTGCTTGTCTCCCCTCCCTGCTGACCCTCTTTCCTGCATCTCCCTGCCGGGGCTTGCAGCTGGCAAATGTCTCTCCAGTTGGGGCCACTGGGGCAGAGGAAGGGAGCAGGAGATGGAAAATGAACCAAACCCTCTGCAAGGGACATTGTGGGCATCTGATGGGGTGATGCAGGCAGAAGAAATTGCAGGAGACTCCAGAAGGCCTAGACATGGGCAGAAGGGTCAGGGAGCCAGGCCAGGATCACCCAGGGGAGGCCAGGCCACTTTGGAGTGGGGGGTAGACAAGCCCTGCTTCAGCCCCGGCGCCCGCTCTGACTGGTTTCTTCTCCATTTTGATCCAGGGCCTGAACAGCATGTTCGAGGTGTACCTGGTGGGGAACAACTCTCACCACTTCATCATCTCCCCGACCTCCGTCCAGGGGAAGGCGGACATTCGCATCCGGGTGGCCATCCCCCTGGACTATGAGACTGTGGACCGTTATGACTTTGACGTAAGGCCCGCTCACCCTCTCCTTGGCCGGGTGCAGGATTTCAGGGGAGGGAGGGGGGTGGCACCGTCCCCTTAAATCCCCCCTTCCACCTCTTCCCATTCTTCCCTCGTGGATCTAACCCAGAGAAGCCCACTGAGCTATGGCAGGGGCTAGGCTGGGCCTCCTCTTTTCCAGGAGGACGAGGAAATGTCCAAGAATTGAGTGGAATTTCATTAGGTACCATCAGAGCCTCAAAAGCCCATCAGGAGCCTCTACTGCCCAGCATCAGCCAGCACGGCCCCCGTTAGCCCCTTCCTTCCCAGCAGATTCTGTGGCCACCCTAACCCTATGAGTACTGATGGAGGGATTCACAGTAGCATACATCTGGGATGGGCAATGACTCAGACTGGTGCTCTGGGTTGGAATGGGCAGAGGCCCCAGGGGGACTTACGGTGACGAGGGCTCCAGCAGCATGTGAGAGCTCACCTGGTCCCTGCTCTACGCATCCAGCTCTTCGCCAATGAGAGTGTGCCTGACCACGTGGGCTATGCCAAGGTGAAGATCACCCTCATCAACGAGAATGACAACCGGCCCATCTTCAGCCAGCCACTGTACAACGTCAGCTTATACGAGAATGTCACCGTGGGGACCTCTGTGCTGACAGTCCTGGTGAGTCCCCGCTCTCCTGCAGGGCAGCTGAGCTCTGGGGTAGACCATCAGGAGGCATCCAGAGAGATCCCAGGAGTCTGAGCAGTCAGGGAACGGGGTGCCCCCAAGCCCTCAGAGGCTGTGATGTTAGTATACTAGAGCATCTGGACTTTTCATGATGGGCTTCCTTGGCCAGGGCAGCACTGTGGAAAAGGGACCAACCTGGGGAAGAATGAGGTTGGGCCCAGGATACTTTGGTTTTCTGCCTTGTCCCTGAGAGATACTGAGCCTGGATGGGCCAGGAGCCCTGGACCTGCCCTCTAATGGGGACAAGTGCCAGCCATCTCTCAGGAAGGTGATCCTCTCTCTCTGAGCACAGACGCCGGGGAAGAATGGGCTCCTTGAAGATGCATGGACATCCCCAGCTGTCTTTGGCTGGGACTTTGACAGGGGACTCCTGCCAGTGTCCATTTGTATCCGTTAGTACTCGTGGTCACAAAGGACAGAAACCTTTAAGTGGCTCAAGCAAAAAAGGATTGGCTCATGTAACTCAAAACTGTAAGTGATTTCAGGCATGGCTGTATCCAGGCACTCAGCTGAGCCGGAATCTGACTTCAGCACTGGGATCTGCTTTTTTGTATTGGCAGAGAGGGACACCAGCACCCTTAGGCTCACTTCTCACCAATTTATCAACCCCAGTGGGGGAAAAAATATTCTTTTTCAATAGTTCCAGCAAAAGTCCCAGAGCTGATTCTCATTGACCCAGCTTATTGGGTCACCCTGGAACCAATCATCATAATTCTGATATACCAGAGATGGGTCATACTCCCCTAGTGGAACGGGGCGTTGGGTCAACTCCATTCAAATTATATGGGCTGAAAATGGGACAGGATATTCTACAGCATCTTCTAGTATCAGAACAAAGAGGGTTGCTGAGCAGACCAAAGTGGTAGATGTGTGCTACACAAGCTCAGGGGCTTGCCCATAGTAGGTGCTCAATAAACGTTATGGCGTTTACCTCGCTGGTGCCCCTCCCTGCCCACTGAGGCCCCCAGAGTCCTTCCACTTCTTGCTCCATTCTCACTCCAAGCACAGAGATTGCCCGCCGATCTCAGGCCCCTACTCCATAGTGTTTACTCTACAGAAAGATGGTATGAAACTGTTTTGAGCCCCCAGGCCCTTCCCATCTGACAGTTATTAATATCTCAAACAGATGTTTGGGTAGGCAGGCTGTCATATGTAAACAGTAAGTCTGCTGCGGCTGTTTTCCTCCCACCTGCTTCCCCAGCCCGTGGCTCTGCCAGCTTTCACCAAGTTGCTCATTGCAATCAGTCACCTGGTGCCTGAGGCCCCTTGGGCCCTCCTGCAGCCTCTAGGGGCCCAGCCAGAGAGCAAGTGCCAGAGGTTCTGGCCTCTGGACCCAAAGAGAGCCTCTTCGGCCCCCCAGCCACCTTCCAATGTCAGGATGAAGGACACCCAAGCAGCCTGTCCCCCACAGGGCCTGGAGCCACGTGGCAACGAATTCGGATGTTAAGCCCAGGCTTGGCGGGTGGCTGGCGATTCCTTCGTGTCGTTCTTGCTGGGGATGGAGGGTCTCACTCTGCAGTCCCCAGTTCCTGTGGCCCTGGCAAGGGTTGAGGGGAGCCTAGGGTGTGTGTGGGGGGTGAAGTGTGGAATGGCACACCTCTTGGCGGATGGCCGGCTGCAGGTGCCAAGGATGATGTGTGAAGCCCAATCCCATCTGGGGTTGGCAGTGGAGAGTAGCTTCTCAAACTGGCTTTCCTCAAGCACTGGAGCAGTTCCTGGGCCTGCATGGACCCCAGCCCGCTGCCTATGACCCCTTTTCCAGTCCCTCTCCCAATGTTTAGCAGATGTGTTCAGCCTCCTCTGTGGCTACCTGAGGGTCTCTGTCCAGGGCTGGCTCATCTGGGCAGCCTCTAGTTCCTCAGTGTGTCTGTCCACTCAGTGTGTCTAGTTCCTCAATTGTGTCTGCCCAGTTGTGGAATTGTGCAGCTCTGAAGGGGCTGTTTGACCCAATGATAAGCTCTAGCAGCAGGGCTGTGTGTCTGAAGGAGCTCAGGTCCTGAAGTGAAAAGGTGGGCCCTGCATCCCTGCCTTCTCTGTATGCTGGTCTAACTGTATTACCTCTAAGAATCTTCATTTCCCATCTACAGAATGGGCATGAGCTCCCCCCACCACTCCCGCCGCCACCAAGGCTGCTAGGTGTGAATGACAGATGTGAAAGCATCCCCTGGTGACCCCCACTCACCGTCATCTCCCAGTCTCCCCAAGGTACTTCCAGAGCTCCTAGCAGGCGGCAAGTTTCACGGCCACACCTGCCACACCCACTGCCCTGGCCTCTCCCACGCTGCCCTTCTCCACTCAGACCCAGGGTTAGCCCAGTCTCTCTATCTCCTTTGCTCCAGGAGGGGCTGAAATTATAGCTATCTGCTCAGGGACTGTGAAATTCCTTCTCCCTGACCTTTTCTGGGATGTTATTAAAACGTTTCATGGGCAGTTGTGTCAGAAAAAATAATTATGAAGAAAAGGAAAATGTTTCAGTTTGCACCGAAGGCCAGGGCAGAGCCTGCTGCAAGGGACCTCCCCACCCCACGCCATGGCAGGGCCCCATTTCTGTGCCTCATCACCTGTCCTGGGGGAAGGCAGCAGTTCACCAGGGAGCTGGGAAAGCCGGAACAGAAGGGGGCCGTCGCCTGCAACCTGGGCATCCCAGCTGGGATGGCATTCCCTTCTCACCTCCCTGCTCCCCAGACCTTCTTCAGCCCAGGTTTTGAGGCCCTTAGAGCCCCCAGTTATAGACAAATGAGTTTCCACTGGTGGAGGGGAAAGAGCAGGGATGTAGCGGTCAAAGACTTGACCTTGAGCCCCAACTCTGAAGGGTGACCACATAGGGGAGGGGTGTGTAGGGGCACATTTACCCATGTATGTTTGCTTGTGGGGTGAGTGTGTGTTTACGTGCACGCACACAGGCATGCCCTTGTGTCTGTGCCTTTATGTGTGTGTGCAACTACATGCACTCAGATACTTGTATATAACACGTGTGCGTGTGTGTGTGTGTGTGTGTGTGTGTGTGTGTGTGTGTGCAGGTATGATGCTGGTGGCTCCCCATCCTCTAGGTTGTATGGTTTCTTTCCCTCTCATATCCCCAGGCTGCTCTGATTCTCTCCTTCCAATCCTGCCTCCTGACCTGATAATAGGGGTTGGGTGGGAAGGCTGTGGGGTAACTTCCTAGGATTCTGCTGGGCTTCAGGCAGCCCTGTAGCCTGGCCGATGGCTACCTGGGGCCTGGTGGGGTTTGTGGGTGCTGCTGGATAGTAGGAGAGCAATCTGAACGTTCAACAAACGTTTTTTTGAATACCCACCACTGTGTCAGGCACATGGCCCTGAGGATACAATGGTGATGTGAGCCTTGCCCTCATGAAGTTTATAGTCTCTTGGGAAAGCCTGATGTTAGTACTAAGAAGTGAATCTTTACATTAAGCGTTACTTGCTATGATGGAGAGATCAGGGAGCTATGAAAACCGGTAACAGGGCCTCTGACCTTGACTGGGGTCAGGGAAGCCTTCCCTGAGGAAGTGGCGATTGAGTAGGCATTAACAGGTAAGCGAATGGAGAGAAGCACATTGGAGAAAGAGGGAATAGCATGTGCAAAGGCCCTGTGACTGGAATGCAGTGGTGGGGGTGTGATGTGCAAGGAAGTGGAGTGCTGCTCTGAGGCGGCGGGGGTTGGGGGTGGGTTCAACTGTCTCTCCTGAATTGCACCCACCCCAAACATAACCACTGGGCTGCTGTTCTGATAGTGGAGAAGTCTTGTATCAACCCGTCCCCATTCTCTTACCTATTCCATCCTGGTGGCCCATGGCCAGCATTTGGGCAACAGCTGGCAGAAGCTGTTCCTGAGATGTGCAAGGAGCCAGCCTGGCCTCCTGCGGTATGGAGCTCATGTCCCCAGATTTATTAGCTCCATGTCCCCTGGGCAGTGAGAGAGGGACACAGGAGTAGCAGCCGGGAGGGCAGGTCTTCCCGCACTCCAAGAGGCCTTCCCTCCCTGCTCCAGGGGTGTGGGGCACAGCAAGGATGGGCAGAAGATGGAGTGCCGGCCAAGACAGGATTTTTCCCCAGGCAGGAATCAAAGCAAGAAGGAGAGGTACATAAGAGCCCTGATGGGGCAGGTGCAGGGCCCAGGACCAGCTCAGTTTGCTCAGCCCAGGGATGGAGTGTCACCCCTCAACTCCAGGCAGACAGAGTGGCCTGTGGGGGCTGAAAGGCATGGCTCCTCCCTCCCCTCCATGCCCCTCTTCCCAGCCAGTCCTTGGGAGGCTGGTACCATCTTGGGCAGGGCCCTGAATCCTGTTCTGTTGTGGACCGGTCACTCCTTCTCCGGGACTTGGTTTTCTTCCCATCACGTGAGGAAAATAGTGCCTGCCCAGCCTGCATTGGCTGGGCTGTTGGGAGGCTCCAGTGCGGTGATGTGGATGTAAATAGGTTAAGGGATTACAGGCCTAAGCTGTGGTCCTTATTATCTTCAGCCCTAAAGGGCCCCATCTGGCCGCCCTTCAGCCTGTGTGTAAGCCCAGCTAGCTCTGCGACGTGGGCCTCTTTCCTCCTCTGTTACCTGGGGAGGTACCCTGACGGGATCCTACCTGGGAGGGTTGACGTGAGAGTTCAGTGGAATCGTTGGTTGAAGACGCTCGGTGCCGAGCCTGGCCAGGAACACTCAGAAAATGTCAGCAAGTCATGACAGCCTCTAGCCTGAGCTTTGATGTAGCCAGGACTCGCTCGGAGTCGTGTAACCTGAGCAAGTCGCTGAGCCTCTGGGGCCCCATCGTCCTCATTATAAAGCTAGATGGTTGGGCCGATGCTGCGTCAGGGCCTTCTGGCTCCATGCGGCTTAATTCCGGTGCACTCTGCCCAAGAGGAAAAGTTGATTTTTGCTGTTTAGTTTCACTCCTGGCAACACAGACATGCTTCCTGTCCTTTGAGGGTCTAGAGCTCCCTTGCCTGCCCTGCCCGCCCTCTCCCAGCCCCCATCTGGAAGTTTGGTGAAGGTTCCGAGGTGGTCACTTCCCCGCTCCTGGAGCTCACTAGCTGTTCCTGGTCGTCCAGCCTGGCCTCCCTCCCCAGGGGCATCAACAGAGGCAGCCGTGCTCCCGCTGGCCCCCTTCACTCCCTCCTCCCCTGCCCGCTGACGCCAAAGGCAAAGGTGTGTGTGATGTCACTACCCCAGGCTGACCCTGGTGAAGCCCAGCCTCAGTCCTGGAAGAACTGAAATGCAGCGTGCCTCTTCCATCAGCTGTCAGGCTGCGGGGCCTCTTCCCCAGCCCTGAGAGCCTGTAGGCTCAGGGCACACCGCCCACCCCGCTCCCCTCCATGTTGCTGAATCCAAGGAATGTAACACGGACCTCACCCCGGGTGCTGGGAACTTGATGGCCCAGCCAGGTGGTCTGGGAAGGCCAGTCCCCTGCCTCGGCCTCAGGTGGTGCTCCCTGGTCCCTCTGGCCCCTTGCAGAAGGACTTGCTGCTCTACAAGTGGGTGGACACCTCCCAGCTACATCAGCACCTGCAGGAGGGATCTTTAGGAGCAAAGCTTTGAAACCAGGGAGACTCAGGTTGAAATTCTGCCCCTACCCTTGCTGTCTCTGTGACCCTGGACAGACACCTGGCTGCGTCTGATCCTAAGTCCCCAAAGTTTGCTGTGGGGATGATAGTAATTATATCCATCCCATGATTAAAAGAGATGTATTTTAGACCGCTTACACCCAGAAAGCACTGGGTGACTGACAGCTGTGCTCGCTAGTGCTGTTGTTGTTTTTCTTCTCCACCATCATATCTGGGGGTCAGTGGAGCTTCAGAGAGCACTGGCTCTTAAACCTAGGTCTCTGGGTTCCTGGATTCTCTGCCTTTGGCTCCGACTTCGCTGGACACTGGGTCCCCTCAGTTGACACAGTGGTGAGTTCTTGTCTGTGCCCGACCCTGGGACTCTAACACTCAGGCCCCAGCGTCAAGAAGCAGAAGAGAGAGGTTAAATGAGGATGCGGCCAGAGGGCTAGGACTCGGAGGAGGCAGGCAGCAGGTGCGACAGGAGGACTGGCTTCATGCCTGTGCGGCCTGGGCATTTGCTTGGGAAGCTGGAAGTAGGAGGGCCTCACCCTGGGTTTGATGCTCTACTGTCGCCGTCTTGAGATTCTTAATTTTTGAACAAGGGGCGCTGCATGTTCATTTTGCACTGGAAAATTATGCAAATTATGTAGCCTATCCTGGCTATAGGAGCTCCGTAATTCTGTGCCCAAAGGAGCTCTGTGGTTGTCCGTTGTTTTCGTCTGTTCCCACATCCCATCAGCACTGGCTCAGTAATCGCTTGCCTTGTGCCACGCTCCAAGCAAGGGCCCACCGAGTTTGTTTTGGTTCCAAACGCTGCGTGAGAAACCATCCCCCACTTAGCGGCATAAAGCAACAACCGTTTTGTTACGTTCATGGATCGGGTGGGTCAGGAGTATGGAAAGGGCCCAGCAGGGGAGCCCTTCTCTGCTCCAAGTCTGGGGGTGACTCTAGCCACTGGCGGCTCCTCCCTCTGTCTGGCGCCTGGGCTGGTCTGGCTGAAGGACTGGCTCAGCCCGACACTGTGTTCTGAGCCCCTGCTTGTGGCCTCTCCACATGGTACAGGCATCTCAGGCATGGCTTGTAGAGAGAGCTCCTCAGAGGAAGCCTCTGGGAAACGGGTGTCCCAAGAGAACCAGGCAGAAGCTGCGTGGCCTTTTGTGATCTAGCCTAGAGGTCACGCTGCATTTCTGCAGGTTCACGTTTAAGAAGAGGGGCCACAGACCCTCCCCAGCTCTCAGTGCTCCTTTCCTGAGATGCTGCACGTGACCGTGGTGCCAGGAGACAGCCGATTCCCGCTCCTCCTGGGTGCTGTGCAAACATAAGCAGGAGAACAGAAGCGGGGAACCCTTCAAACCCCGTTATCAGCCTGGAAGTGTTCCCTGCCAATAGTGGGAGGAGGGGAGAGAAAAGCGAGTAACCCCAGGCGCTCCCTGGCCGGTAAAGCTCCAGCGCCCTAGGCCTGGGTTGGCAGTCAAGGTCCCCACACCCTGGCCCTGAGCCGCTTTCCAGCCGTCTGCCCGCCACACCTCCCACACCCCTTCTCTCCTGCCTGACCAGAGTCCCCGGCTTCCCTGCACACCCTCTGCACTTCCTCACACTCCTCCCCCGCCTAGCTCTCCCTCCCTCCTGTCTGAGACCATCAAAAGCCTGCTGACCCTCAGAGCCAGCCCAGTTGGCAGCCTCCCCGTAAGTCATCTCCCTCTGGTAACGGGCACGTGCCCACCTCCCCTGAGGTCCTCCCCCTCCTCTCCAGCGCCCCTGCGTGCCTGCACCTCGCTTTCCCTGGCTGCTCTCACCACACATGTTGGGGCAGCAGGGCTCATGTCCTCTTCTCCCCACTCCACAGAGAACCTCCTGAAGGCAGGTTCTCTCTGTCTGGGTGCCCCCATCCCTGGGCTGTGTGGCACAGAGGAGGTTTGACTCCTGTGGTCTGGAGTGTGTAGGGCATCTTCCTCGAAGGAGGGATAGAGGCAGAGGTCTCATGGGGAAACTGAGGCATGGAAAGGGTAAATTATACACCCAAGTTCACCCAGAGAGTCAAGGGCAGAGATGTTTGTCTGAATCCAAAGCCTCGCACCCCCATGTTTCACTGTGTGAGCCGGGCTCCCAAGCACCCGCTCTGGCGATGGGCACAGGGGGAAGGCTGCTGGACAGGGAGCCCCGAGGCCTGGGCTCTAGATCACTGACTCACTCTGTGACCCTGTGCCAGTCTCATTCCATCTCTGGACCTTGGCTTCCTGCTCAGTCCAACGAGAGGGTAAACTGGATGCCCTCTGATTATCCTTCCGAGGTCAGGGGAGGTCTGGGGATGCAGACCCCAGGCCAGGAACAAAGGCAAGCATCCAGAAGGTGCAGTGGCCACCAGATTCCAGGATCCCTGCGGCCTCCTAGCCCTGATCAGGGCATGTGATTACAGGGTCAAGGCTGAGATGTGCCCAGCCCTTCAGCCTGCCTCTGCAGACAGGCATGCAGGAGCTGACCTTGCTTCCTTGGCTGCTGCTGGCAGGGCCGGGTGCCCTGTGAGCCTCCCCTCTGCCCCTCCCGGAACAGGACTCTGCACTCTCTGGGGGAAAGGGGGCTCCCAGATGCAAGCACCATACTCCTTCATTCCGTGACTGTTTATCGAGGGCTTGGAATGATGGCAGTGAACAAGACAGACGAACATCCGTGTATGTACCAGGGGCGGACGCAGATATAAGGAATAAGGAAATACAGAGCATGTCAGAGGGGGATGCATGCCTTGGGGGAAAGTATAGCCGGGGGCAGTAAGGGAGGAGTGCTGGGGCTGGCATTGTTACTGTCTTCTACCAGGTGGTCAAGGAAGGCGGGTCTCTCACAGAAGGTGACCTTAGACAGAGCCCTGAAGGAAGGCAGGGGAGTCTGAGTTGGGGATTCTGCAAAGAGCTGCCCCAGGCTGAGGGAGCTGCAGGTGAGAGGCTTCAGACAAGAGCCTGGTGGTGGGTGGATATGCAGAGAGGAAGAGGGAGGACCAGAGGAGGTCAGGACGTGACTGTGCTGAAGGGGAGCCAGATGGATCACGGAGGATGCTGTGTGGAGAGTAGGCCAGCAGGCGGGGCCGAGGACGCCCAGGTGGAAGCGGGGCGACTGGGTGAGAGACGATGGCCCCAACCACCCAGGTGACAGTGGAGGTGGGGAGAGCTCTCCTAGCCTGTGCTCAGGTCTGAACAGCGGCTCCACCATTCTCCTCCCCAGGCCCAGCAAGGCACACCCATCTTCATCCCCACCTGGCTGCCAGGTGTGCCCTGTACCTTCACAAACACTGAGGTGGGTGGACAGCCCCAGGTTGGAGTCCTGCCTCAGCTTCTCACCGGCAGGTTGACTTTGGGCAGGTTATTCACTGTCCCTGAGTTTCAGTTTCCTCCTGTATAAAATGGGCAGAGCGATTCCATCTCAGCAATGTTGTAGGGTGATGTGTGGAAAGATAGCGGTCTGGAGCCCGCGCACAGCAGATGCTCTGGTTGCGGTCCCAGCCCCTGGTGCAGGCCAAGCATCCAGTGTTATCCGTGCTGCTCTGCAACAGTGTCCTCTCCCTGTTTCTGATAGCATTGCTTCAGCTCGATTCTATCATTGTGTAAAGCTGGTGACAGAAATTACCAACGTGAATTATTAGCAAGTTTAGGAGATAATAGCACCCAATGGGCAGGCCCCATCTAGACACTTTAGCAAAACCCAACAGAGGTGGGCAGGTCAACACAGGAAAGAGTGGAAGCAGGACTCCTGGCAACTGGGTCCCCTCAGCTGTTCTTCCCCTTCCTCCTGCCCCCCTACCTCTGCTGTCTTTCCCCACCCCCTCCTGACACCCCTCACCACAGGCATCTTAATTGATCTCATTGTTCTCCAATCCCTAGAGACCTGAGACTCCAGCTGTGCTTAAACAGAACAAAATCTCTTCCAATTTCCCCACCGTTTAAAAGAAAATTGAATTCTTTATCTGCAGCCTGGGGAGGGGAAGAGAGAGGCTAGAGACACACACTCGCGCGCACATGCGTGCACACACACAGCACACATAAATAGTAGTCACCCTAGCCCTGCTCCCAAGTTGGCCTGGAAGGCCTTTGTGGACACACCGTCCCCCATTTGGGGGGGTGTCTCGGCTGTACTTCTGGGCCCCTTTAATCTGCTCTTTGGTTCATCTCCAGTCAGAGGGGCCAGGCACTGGGAGGAAGCTGAGCTGGTTGATGGTGATTGACCGGTCAAGTTCCTCTGTCTGTCAGGCCTCAGTGCTCCTCGGATGTGTTTATCTCTTTAATCTAAATATCAACCCGTAAAACCAAAATGGGATGGAATTAGAGGTAGGACAGGTGCTAAGGAGAGAGAGGGAGAACAGAGCTGGCTGCCCGCTGCCACCCTGGGCTTCTGGAAGGACCTCGGCTGGGCCTGTGGGTTGGAGGCCGCAGGGGGCTGCCTGAGGCTGGCTAGAGCCTGGGTCAGAATGGAGAGCGGGGCTCCCCCAGCTCTGCCCCTGAAGTGGATTGTCCCAGACTTTGTTCACGGTCCAACAGTTTCCCGCCATTTAGTCGCTCGACTACTGGATTTTTGGCAAATTGATCTAAACCCTCATTTCCCGTCAAGCCTTTGATGCCTCCCTCATTGGTGCCTCCAGAATCCCGCATCCTTGACAGGAGTGGATCTGTCTGCTACTGACCTTTGCCCCTTTGCAAAAAAACCCGGAAGGATGCTGTTGTTTATCGTCGTAGGCCTGGTGAGCGGGTGATGTGAGCTTAGTAAATGGCAGGTACTTTACAGAATGTTACTTATCTCTTCTGTACCCATTGTGCAGAAGAAAGAAACAGAGGCCCAGAGTGGTAAGTAACCTGTCTGGGGCCAGCCAACAGCGAGTGACCAAGCCAGGATTCCAACCTGGGTCTGCCTGATTCCAAAGCCCCTGGGTCCCCCTCCCGTTTCCCGGTCCCCACCAGGTGCCCGTTCCTACACTGGGCTCCAGCCTATTGTTGGAATCAGCTGTCTCCAGGGTCCAGGGAGATGCGCCCAGCGCTGGCCTCAGAGGCCGGAGTCACGCCATCACTGGGTGACCTTGAGCAGGTCCCCGGCTCCCAGGCCCTGGTGTCCTCATCTGTGAAATGAAGGGATTGTGCTGGCTGCCCTCTAAGGCCCCCTGTGTCAACAACGTGTGACCACCGGCCCCCGACAGCCCCTCCTGCCCGGAGAGCTGTGATTCCCTGCCCTCTGCGCCTGTCGGAGTCCCCCTTCAGTAGGGCTGCTGCTGATTGCTCCTCTCAGGCCCTCGCTCAGAGGACATGAGAGGGAAGAAAATTACCCCCTGGGTGAGGGGACAGTGGGTAGCTGTAAGCGTGGCCAGGGCCAGAATGAGTTCATCAGTGCAGTAAAGCCAATGGCTGTACAAAGTCCACCTGTGCCTTGTGCCAGGAGGGTCAGGAGCCCTGGGATCTAGCCGACAGGGGAGGGGCCCAGGCCTGAGAGCTCATCCTGGGAGCAGGTGGCAGAAAGGCTGAGGGAGCAGGGAGAGGGGCCCGCAGAGATTTAGGGAGAAGTTGAGCAGGGCCTGTGGGTTTGGGGTGGCTTAATCTTGCTGCATAATTCTTGTCAGAGGGGATGACACCTGTGGTTCCTGTCACCTTGTTTCCCTACTGGCTCAAAGTCCCGTATGCCCATTGGTTTGGTTAGTATTTTTCAAACTTTTTCTTACCATGGTCCATAATAAAAACCACATTTAACTTCATGACCCAGAATACACACTCAAACACACACATCCACGTGTAGAACAAAGCAGTACTTCCCTACTAAGTGTGGTAATACACCCTAGTTGTATTTTATTCTGCTAGGTTTCATTTTTTTATGAGAACTTTAAAGATCTATCTTAGCAACTTTCAAATATACAATAAAGTATCATTAACTATAGTCACCATGCTGTACGTTACATCCCCAGGACTTATTTTATAATAAGTTTGTACCATTTGATCTCCTTCGCTCATTTCACCCACCCCCACCCCTGCCTTTGGCAACCAACAATTTGTTCTCTGTAGCTATGAGCTCAGTTTTGGTGGTGGTGTTTGTTTAAATTCTATATATAAGTAAGAGCGTATGATACTTGTCTTTCTCTGTCTGACTTATTCCACTCAGCATAATGCCCTCAAGGATGTCCATCCATGTTGTCACAAGTGGCAAGATTTCCTTTTTTATGGCTGAGTAATATTCCATTGTATGTATGTGTACTGCATCTTCTTTATGCATTCTCCATCAATGAACACTTAGGTTGTTTCCATATCTGGGCTATTGTGTAAAAAAAAAAAAAAAAAAAAAAAGCGTTGCCATCAGCATGGGAGTTCAGATGTCTTTTCAAGTTAGCGTTTTCATTTTCTTCAGATAAATATCCAGAAATGGAATTGCTGGATCATATGGTAGCTCTATTTTTAATTTTTGAGGATCTCTATACTGTCTTCCACAGTGGCTGCACCAATTTACATACCCACCAACAGTGCACGAGGGTTCTCTATCCACATTCTCATCAACACTTGTTATTTGTTATCTTTCTGATAATAGCCATTCTAATAGGTATGAGGTGATATCTCACTGTGGTTTTGATTTTCATTTCCTTGATGATTAGTAACGTTGAACACCTTTTCAAGTACCTGTTGGCCATCTGTACATCATCATTGGAAAAATTCCTATTCAGATCCTCTGCCCTTTTAAAAAATATTTATTTGGTTGCACCAGATCTTAGTTGTGGCTCACCTGCTCCTTAGTTGCAGGCAGGTGGGCTCCTTAGTTGTGGCATGCGTGTGGGATCTAGTTCCCTGACCAGGGATCAAACCCAGGCCCCCTGCATTGGGAGCGTGGAATCTTAACCACTGTGCCACCAGGGAAGTCCCCCTCTGCCCATTTTTTAATCAGATTGGGTTTTTGCTAGTGAGTTGTATGTATTCTATAGACATGGATATGAACCACTTATCAGATATGTGATTTGCAAATATGTTCCCCCATTCAGTAGGTTATCTTTTCGTCTTGTTTGTTTCTTTTGAAGTTTGGAAGCTTTTTAGTTTGATGTACTCCATCTGTTTATTTTTTAATTTGTTGCTTTCCCTTTAAATGTCAAATCCAAAAAAATCATCTCCAAGACTGATGTCAAAGAGCTTCCCACCCGAGGGCTTCCCTGGTGGCGCAGTGGTTGAGAGTCCGCCGCTGATGCGGGTTCGTGCCCCGGTCTGGGAAGATCCCACATGCCGCAGAGCGGCTGGGCCTGTGAGCCATGGCCCTGAGCCTGCGCGTCCGGAGCCTGTGCTCCGCAATGGGAGAGGCCACAACAGTGAGAGGCCCGCATACTGCAAAAAATAAATAATTAATTAATTAAAAAAGAGCTTCCCACCTATGTTTTCTTATGGCTTGAGGTCTTATAAGTCTCTCATCCATTTTGAGTTCATTTTTTTAAATTTTATTAGAGTATAGTTGATTTACAATGTTGTGTTAGTTTCAGGTGTACAGCAAAGTGATTATTATACATATACATATATTCATTCTTTTTCAGATTCCGTTCTCATATAGGTTATCACAGAATATTGAGTAGAGTTCCCTGTGCTATACAGTAGGTCCTTGTTGGTTATCTACCTTATATATAGTAGTGTGTATATGTTAATCCTAAACTCCTGATTTATCCCTCCCTGCCACATTTCCCCTTTGGTAACCATAAGTTTGTTTTCGATATCTGAAAGTCTGTTTCAGTTTTGTGAATAAGTTCATTTGCATCATTTTTAAAATGAGATTCCACATATAAGCGTTATCATGTGATATTTCCTTTCTGTGTCTGACTCACTTCACTTAGTATGATAATCTCTAGGTCCATCCATGTTTCCACATATGGCATTATTTTGTTCTTTTTTATGGCTGAGTAATATTCCATTGTATATATGTACCACATCTTCTTTAACCATTCCTCTGTTGATGGATATTTAGGTTGCTTCCATGTCTTGGCTATTGTAAATAGTGCTGCAATGAACATTGGTGTGCATGTATCCTTTTGAACTATGGTTTTCTCCAGAGGTATGCCCAAGAATGGGATTGATGGATCATATGATAGTTCTATTTTTAGTTTTTAAAGGAATCCCCATACTGTTCTCCATAGTGGTTGTACCAATTTACATTCCCACCAATAGTGTAGGAGGGTTCCCTTTTCTCCACACCCACTCCAGCATTTGTTTGTAGACTTTTTGATGATGGCCATTCTCACTGTTGTGAGGTGATATGTCACTGTAGTTTTGATTTACAGTTCTCTGATAATTAGTGATGTTGAGCACCTTTTCATGTGCTTTTTGGCCATCTGTATGTCTTCTTTGGAGAAATGTCTATATAGATCTTCTGCCTGTTTTTTGATTGGCTTGTTTGTTTTTTTGATATAGAGCTGCATGAGCTGTTTGTATATTTTGGAGATTAATCCTTTGTCAGTCGCTTCATTTGCAATTATTTTCTCCCACTCTGTGGATTGTCTTTTCATTTTGTTTATGGTTTCATGTGCTGTGCAGAAGCTTTTAAGTTTAACTAGGTCCCATTTGTTTATTTTTGTTTTTATTTTTATTACTCTAAGAGGTGGATCAAAGAAGATATCGCTGCAATTTATGTCAAAGAGTGTTCTGCCTATGTTTTCCTCTAAGGGTTTTATAGTGTCCAGCCTTACATTTAGGTCTTTGATCCATTTTGAGTTTATTTTTGTATATGGTATTAGGGAATGTTTTAATTTCATTCTTTTACATGTAGCTTTCCAGTTTTCCCAGCACTGCTTACTGAAGATACTGTCTTTTCTCCATTGTGTTGTCTAGCCTCCTTTGTCATAGATTAATTGACCATAGGTGCGTGGGTTTATTTCTGGGCTTTCTATCGTTTTCTGTTGACCTATATTTCTGTCGTTGTGCCAGTACCATACTGTTTTGATGACTGTAGCTTTGTAGTATAGTCTGAAGTCAGGGAGCCTGATTCCTCTAGCTCCATTTTTTCTTTCTCAGGATTGCTTTGGCTATTCGGGGTCTTTTGTGTCTCCATACAAAATTTTTAAATGTTTGCTCTAGTTCTGTGAAAAAAAAAAATGCCATTGGTAATTTGATACGGATTGCACTGAGTCTGTACATTCCTTGGGTAGTATAGTCATTTTGAAAATATTGATTCTTCCAATCCAAGAACATGGTGTATCTTTCTATCTGTGTCATCTTCAATTTCTTTCATCAGCATTTTATAGTTTTTCAGAGTACAGGTCTTTTGTCTTCTTAGGTAGGTTTATTCCTAGGTATTTTATTCTTTTTGATGCCATGGGAAAAGGGATTGTTTCCTTAATTTCTCTTTCTGATCTTTCGTTGTTGGTGTATAGGAATGCAGGAGATTTCCGTGTATTAATTTTGTATCCTGGAAATTTACTGAATTCATTGATGAGTTCTAGTGGTTTTCTGGTAACATCTTTAGGATTTTCTATGTATAGTATCATGTCATCTGCAAACAGTGGCCCTTCTTTTCCAATTTAGATTCTTTTTGTTTCTTCTCTGATTGCCATGGACTTCCAAAACTATGTTGAATAAAAGTGGCAACAGTGGACAACCTTGTCTTCTTCCTGATCTTAGAGGGAATGCTTTCAGCTTTTCACTGTTGAGAATGTTAGCTGTGGGTTTGTCATATATGGTCTTTATTATGTTGGGGTTTTGGGGTTTTTTTTTTTTTTTGCTTTTTCTGCGTTTATTGATATGATCATATATTAAGAGAATAAAAGGAAAAATTAAATTAGTTAATTTTTGAATGTTAAGTCAAACCTGCATACCTGGGATAAAACCTAGTATGTGATGTATTGTTGAATTTGATTTGCTATTATTTTATTAAGAATTTTGGGGTTTATATTCATGAAGGATATTGGTCTATAATCTTTTTTATGGTAATGTTTTTCTCAGGTTTTGGTATTACATTTATCCTTGTCTCATAAAACAAGTTTATTAGTAATCCCTTCGGTATGTTTTAAAAACTTTGCATGAGATGGGTCTTATTTCTTCTTGGATATTTGATGGGATTCACTGGGATTACCATCTGGTCCTGGAATTTTCTTTGGGGGAAGCTTTAGATTCATTTTCCTTAATAGATATAGGTGTATTCAGATTTTTTTGTTATTTTTCATGTGAATTTTGGTAACTTTTGGGGGGGGGATTTGTCCTTTCATCTCAGTTGTTGAAATTTTTAGCATAAAGTTGTTCATAGCATTCTTTTTATTATCGTCTAATGTCTGTGGGGTCTGTGCTGGTAATCTTTTTCATTCCTTCTTTTGGGGTTTTCTCTTTTTCCTTGATTAGCTGGAAGATTGTCATTTTTGTTTATAAGTTCAAAGAATCAACTTTTGTCTTTGTTAATTTTCTCTATTATTTATTTTCTATTTTACTGACTTCCCTCTTATTATAATTTATTTCTTTTTTACTTTGTTTTTTTTAGTTTCTTAAGATGGAATCTTAGGTCATTGATTTTAGATTTTTCTTCTAATATAAGTATTTAAAGTGCTGGATTTTCATCTAAGCATTCATAAGTTGTATCAAGAAAAATTGATATTCAGTACATTCTTTGTCATTTAGTTTAAAATTTTTTCATTTTATTCTTTATTGAAGTATAGTTGAATTACAATATTGTGTTAATTACTGCTGTACAAAGTGTCTCAGTTATACATATAGATATATTCATTTTTCATATTCTTTTCCATTATGGTTTATCGCAGGATATTGAATACAGTTCCCTGTGTTATACAGTAGGACCTTGTTGTTTATCCATTCTGTATATACCAGTATGCATCTGCTAATCCCAAACTCCCAATCCAACCGTCTCCCATCCCCCTCCCCCTTGGCAACCACCAGTCTATTCTCTATTCTGTTTCTGTTTCATAGATAGGTTCATTTGTGTCATCTTTCAGATTCCACATAAAAGTGATATCATATGTATTTGTCTTTCTCTTTCTGATTTGCTTCGCTTAGTAGGATACTCTCTAGTTGCATCCATGTTGCTGCAAATGGCATTATTTCATTTTTTTATGGCTGAGTAATATTCCATTGTGTATATGTACCACATCCTCTTTATCCATTCATCTGTCAGTGGACATTTAGGTTGTTTCCATGTCTTGGCTATTGTGAACAGTGCTGCTATGAACATAGGGGTGCATGTATCTTTTTGAATTACAGTTTTGTCTGGATATAAGTATGGCCTTTATTGTGTTAAGGTAAGTTCCCTCTATGCCCACTTTCTGGAGAGTTTTTTTTTTTTTTTATCATAAATGGGTGTTAAATTTTATCAAAAGCTTTTTCTGCATCTACTGAGATGATCGTGTGGTTTTTATTCTTCAGTTTGTTAATGTGGTGTATCACACTGATTGATTTGAGTATACTGAAGAATCCTTGCATGCCTGGGATAAATCCCAGTTGATCATGGTGTATGATCCTTTTAGTGTACTGTTGGATTAGGTTTGCTAGTATTTCGTTGAGTTTTTTCTGTGTCTATGTTCATCAGTGATATTGGCCTGTAATTTTCTTTTTTCATGGTATCTTTGTCTGGTTTTGGTATCAGGGTGATGGTGGCCTCATAGAATGAGCTTGGGAGTCTTCCTTCCTCTGCAGTTTTTTGGAAGAGTTTAAGAAGGCCAGATGTTAACTCTTCTCTAAATGTTTGATAGAATTCGCCTGTGAAGCTATCCGGTCCTGGGCTTTTGTTTGTGGGAAGTTTTTAAATCACAGTTTCAATTTCATTCCTTGTGATTGGTCTGTTCATATTTTCTATTTCTTCCTGGTTCAGTCTTGGAAGGTTGTAGCTTTCTAAGAATTTGTCCATTTCTTCTAGGTTTTCCATTTCATTGGCATATAGTGGCCTGCAGTAGTCTTTTATGATCCTTTGTACTTCTGTGGTGTCCATTGTAACTTCTCCTTTTTCATTTCAAATTTTATTGATTTGAGCCCTCTCTTTTTTTTATTGATGAGTCTGGCTAAATGTTTATCAATTTTGTTTATCTATTCAAAGAAACTTTTGAATAGCTTTTAGTTTCATTGATCTTTTCTATTGTTTTCTTTATCTCTATTTCATTTATTTCTGCTGTGAACTTTATGATTTCTTTCCTTCTACTAACTTTGGGTTTTCATTGTTCTTCTTTCTCCAGTTGCTTTAGCTGTAAGGTTAGGTTGTTTATTTGAGATCTGTCTTGTTTCCTGAGGTAAGATTGTCTTGCTACAAACTTCCCTCTTAGAACTGCTTTTGCTGTGTCCCAAGGTTTTGGATCATCGTGTTTTCATTGTCAATTGTCTCTAGGTATTTTTTGATTTCCTCTTTGAGTCCTTCAGTGATCCATTGGTTGTTTAGTAACTTATTGTTTCGCCTCCATGTGTTGGTGTTTTTTATAGTTTTTTTTTTTTTTGTAGTTTATTTCTAATCTCATAGCATTGTGGTCTGAAAGGATGCTTGATATGATTTCAGTTTTCTTAAATTTACCAAGGCTTGATTTGTGGCCCAAGATGTGATCTACCCTGGAGAATGTTCCGTGTGCACTTGAGAAGAAAGTGTATTCTGCTGCTTTGGGATGGAAGGTCTATAAATATCAGTTAAGTCCATCTGGCCTAATGTGTCATTTAAGGCCTGTGTTTCCTTATTGATCTTCTGTCTGGATGATCTGTCCATTGATGAAAGTGGGGTGTTAAAGTCCCCCATTCTTATTGTGTTACTACTGATTTCTCCTTTTATGGCTGTTAGCATTTGCCTTATATATTGAGGTGCTCCTATGTTGGGTACATATATATTTCCAATTGTTATATCTTCTTCTTGGATTGATCCCTCAATCATTATGTAGTGCCCTTCTTTGTCTCTTGTAATAGTCTTTATTTTAAAGTCTATTTTGTCTGATGTGAATATTGCTCCTCCAGCTTTCTTTTGATTTCCATTTGCATGGTATACCTTTTTCCATTCCCTCACTTTCAGTCTGTATGTGTCCCTAGATCTAAAGTGGGTCTCTGGTAGACAGCATATATCCGGGTCTTGTTTTTGTGTCCATTCAGCCAGTCTATGTCTTCTGGTTGGAACATTTAATCCATTTTTATTTAAGGTAATTATTGATATATATGTTCTTATTGCCATTTTGTTAATTGTTCTGGATTTTTTTTTTTTTTTTTTTTGTGCGGTACGTGGGCCTCTCACTGTTGTGGTCTCTCCCGTTGTGGAGCACAGGCTCAGCGGCCATGGCTCACGGGCCCAGCCGCTCCGTGGCATGTGGGATCCTCCCAGACCAGGGCACAAACCCGCGTCCCCTGCATTGGCAGGCGGACTCTCAACCACCGCGCCACCAGGGAAGCCCCCTGGGTTTGTTTTTGAAGGTCTTTTTTTTCCCTTCCTCTTTAGTTCTCTTGTGATTTGATGTGTATCTTTAGTGTTGTTTGGATTGGTTTTTCTTTTTTGTGTGTGTAGATTTTTGGGGGGGATTGTAGATTTTTGGTTTGTGGTTCCCATGAGGTTTTGATATAACAGTCTATATGTGTACAAGATTGTTTCAGGATGCTGGTCTCTTAATTTACAGTGCATTTCCAATATCCTGTGTTTGTACTCTCCTTTTCTCACAGTTGCTGGTTTTGATATCATATTTGTGTGTGTGTGATTTCTTACCTTTGCGTTATGTTTGCCTTTACCAGTGAGCTTTCCCATTCATGATTTTCTTGATTCTAGTTGTGGCCTTTTCTTTTGCACCTAGAGAAGTTCCTTTAACATTTGTTGTAAAGCTGGGTTTGTGGTGCTGAATTCTCTTAGATTTTGCTTGTCTAAGCTTTTGATTTCTCTGTCAAATCTGAATTAGAGTCTTGCTGGTTAGAGCATTCTTGGTTGTAGGTTTTTTTCTTTTTCATCACTTTAAGTATATCATGCCACTCTCTTCTGGCCTGCAGAGTTTCTGCTGAAAAATCAGCTCATAACCTTATGGGGATTCCCTTGTATATTGTAGCTTTTCCCTGTTGCTTTTAATATTTTTTTCTTCATCTTTAATTTTTGGTCAGTTTGATTAATATGTGTCTCAGCATGTGCCTCTTTGGGTTTATCATATGTGGGACTCTCTGTGCTTCCTGGACTTGAGTGTTTCCTTTCCCATGTTAAGGAAGTTTTGGGGTATAATCTCTTCAAATATTTTCTCAGGCTTGTTCTGTCTCTCTTCTCTTTCTGGAACCCCTATAATGTGAATGTTCATGCATTTAATGTTGTCCCAGAGGTCTCTGAGACTGTCCTCATTTCTTTTCATTCCTCTGTTCCATGGCAGTGATTTCCATCATTCTGCCTTCCAGCTCATTTATTTGTTCTTATCCCTCAGTTATTCTGTTATGGATTCCTTCTAGTGTATTTTTCTTTCCAGTTATTGTATTGTTCATCTCTGTTTGTTTGTTCTTTAGATCTTCTAGCTCTTTGTTAAACTACTTTTGTATCTTCTCAATCTGTGCCTTCATTCTTTTTCTGAAGATCTTGGATCACCTTTACTATCATTACTTTGAATTCTTTTTCAGGTAGGTTGCCTATCTCCTCTTCATTTAGTTGTTCTTGTGGGTTTTCATCTTGTTCCTTTGTCTGGAACATATTTCTTTGCTATCTCATTTTGTCTAACTTTCTGTGTTTGTGGTCTCCTTTCCACTGGCTCCAGGATCATAGCTCTTCTTGCTTCTGGTGTCTGTCTCCTCATGGTTGAGGTTAGTCCTGGGGCTTGTGTAGGCTTCCTGGTGGGAGGGATTGGTGCCTGCCCACTGGTTGACGGAGCTGAGTCTTGTCCCTCCATTGGGCACGGCCATGTCAAGGGTTGTGTTTAGAGGTGGCTGTGAGCTCAGTATAACTTTAGGCAGCCTGTATGCTGATGGGTGGGACTGTGCTCCTATCCTGCTGGTTGTTTGGCCTGAGGCATTCCAGCAGTGCAGCCTGTAGGCTGCTGTAGGTCTTGATGCCAAAATGGCGAATTCTGGAAGAGCTCGTGCCAATCAGTATTCTCTGGGGCTTCTGCCACCAGTGTCCTTGTCCCCTCAGTGAACCAGAGCTGACCCCCACTTCCCCAAGAGACCCTCCAAGGTTCATAGGTAGAACTAGCCTAGGCTCCTATAGAGTCACTGCTTTGTGCTGGGTCCCAGTGTATGTGAAACCTTGTGTGAGCCCTCCAAGAGTGAAGTGTCTTTTTACCCCAGTCCTGTGGAGCTCCTGCACTCAAGCCCAGCTGGCCTTCAAAGCCAAATGCTCTGGGGAATTCCCCGGCAGTCCAGTGGTTAGGACTCGGCGCTCTCACTGCCAGGGCCCTGGGTTCGATCCCTGGTCATGGAATTAAGATCCTGCAAACCATACAGCACAGCCCCTCCCCCCCAAAAAAAGCCAAATGCTCTGGGGATTCCTCCTCCTGATGCCAGACCCTCAGGCTGGGGGGCCTAACGCAGGGCTCAGGACTTTAACTCTTGTGGGAGAACCTCTGCGATATAATTATTCTCCAGTTTGTGGGTTGCCCACCTGGGCAGTATGGGATTTGATTGTCACAAAAGTGCCCCTCCTACCGTCTCATTGTGACTTTGTCTTTGAATGTAAAATATCTTTTTTGTTAGGTTCGAGTCTTTTTTGTTGATGGTTGTTCAGCAGTTAGTTGTGATTTTGATGTTTTCATGAGAGGAGGTGAGCTCAAGTCCTTCTACTCTGCCATCTTTTTCAGAATTGAGGGGCTGATTTTAGTTTTGATGCTTGCTGTCTCTTTCCTCAGTGTGTGTTGGCCGTTATCCCTTTGATATGGGGTGTGCAGGTGCAGTGGTCCCTGAACACTCCTGGGACAGTGGGGCAGCCCTTGACGCCTGCTCATGGGTCTCCTAGGGGTGGCTGCTCTCTGAGCACTCACAGGACGGTGGGGCAGGGCTTGGCACCTGCTCACAGGTCTCCTAGGGGTAGCTGCTCTCTGCGCACTCCCAGGATAGCAGTGCAGCGCTTGGTGCCTGCTTGCAGGTCTCATACCAGTGGCCCGTGCCCACTTCTGGAGCCCAGAATAGCAGCAACAGCTCACGCACACCCCCAGAGCTCCTGTAGTTGGTGTCCTGTTGCCTGGGAATACTCACAGGGAAAGAAGCTCTTACAGTCGTCCTGCCCCTCTCCTCATGCACCCGCCCAATAATGGCACCTCTCTGGTGGGCCCTGGCTTCTTCCAAGTACCCCCTCAGTTGCCACAGTCCAGCCTCTTAAGGCTGTCTTGGTGAAGCCAACCCCAGTCCTCTCCCTGGGTCTGACCTCTGAAGCCTGCACTTCAGCACCCAGCCCCCATCTACACCGACAGATGAGCGTCTGAGGCTGGGGAGTGCAGGGCGGCAAGTTACAGTGCAGGTTACTCTCTGTTTTGCCTTCTGCAAACTGGTTGCTGTGCTCTCCTCCTAGGCTCCGAAGTTCCCCTCTATCCAGGCTGATCTACCTGCTGATGCAGGGACTCTCCAGGGTGCAGGAACCTTTCCTCCTTCACAGCTCTCTGCCTGGGGCACAGGCCCTGTCACCGATTCCTTTCTTTTTCTTTTTCCTCTTGTCCTACTTGGTTACGTGGAGGTTTTCTTACCCTTTCAGAAGTCTGAGGTCTTCTGCTGTCATTCAGTAGATGTTCTGTGTGAATCGTTCCACTTGTAGATGTGTTTTTTTTTTTTTTTTTACATCTTTATTGGAGTATAATTGCTTTACAATGGTGTGTTAGTTTCTGCTTTATAACAAAGTGAATCAGTTATACATATACATATGTCCCCATATCTCTTCCCTCTTGCATCTCCCTCTCTCCCACCCTCCCTATCCCACCCCTCCAGGCGGTCACAAAGCACTGAGCTGATCTCCCTGTGCTATGCACCAAACGTAAGGTAGATAGCTAGTGGGAAGCTATGTTTGGTAGTGTATATATGTCTATGCCTCTCTCTTGCTTTGTCACCCTGAGAAAACCATAATTCAAAGAGTCATGTACCAAAATGTTCATTGCAGCTCTATTTACAATAGCCCAGAGATGGAAACAACCTAAGTGTCCATCATCGGATGAATGGATAAAGAAGAGGTGGCACATATATACAATGGAATATTACTCAGCCATAAAAAGAAATGAAATTGAGCTATTTGTAATGAGGTGGATAGACCGAGAGTCTGTCATACAGAGTGAAGTAAGTCAGAAAGAGAAAGACAAATACCATATGCTAACACATATATATGGAAATTAAGGAAAAAAATGTCATGTAGATGTGTTTTTAATGTTTCTGCAGGAGAAGGTGAGCTCCCCATCCTACTCCTCCACCATCTTGATCCCTATCCCCATTTTGAGTTAATTTTGTGTATGGTATAAGATAGTGGTCCAGTTTCATTCTTTTTCACATGGCTGTCCAGTTTTCCCAGCACAATTTACTGAAGAGATTGTCCTTTCCCATTTGTATAGCCTTACCTCCTTGTCATGAATTAATTGACCATATATACGTGGGTTTATTTCTGGGCTCTTTATTTTGTTCCATCGATCTGTGTCTCTTTTTATGCCAGTACCGTACTGTTTTGATTCCTATAGTTTTGTAGTTTGAAATCGGGGAACATGATGCCTCCAGCTTTGTTCTTCTTTCTCAAGGTTGCTTTGGCTATTGGGGGTTTGTTGTGGTTCCACACAAATTTTAGGATTGTCTGCTCTGTTTCTGTGAAAAATTCCATTGGAATTTTTTTTTTTTGCGGTACGCGGGCCTCTCACTATTGTGGCCTCTCCCTTTGCGGAGCACAGGCTCCGGATGCGCAGGCTCAGCGGCCATGGCTCACAGGCCCAGCTGCTCCGCGGCATATGGGATCTTCCCAGACCGGGGCACGAACCCGTGTCCCCTGCATCGGCAGGTGGACTCTCAACCACTGCACCGCCAGGGAAACCCTCCACTGGAATTTTGATAGGGATCGCATTGAATCTGTAGATTGCTTTGGGTAGTATGGAAATTTTAACAATATTAATTTTTCAGTACATGACCATGGAATATCTTTCCATTTATTTGTGTCGTTTTCAGTTTCTTTTATCAATGTCTTACAGTTTTCACCCTAGTATTTTCTGTTTCATCCTACTAGATTTCTTTTTTATTTTTTTAATGATAGTCATGACCCACTAAATTGATTTTATGACCAATTAACGTATGGTAACCTAAGAAGGAAACTTCTCCCCTAATGTAATGATGATGATAATGATATCTCATGTTTCTCAAGTGCTCACTACAGGGGACAGAGTGGTAAAGACCCCAGCCTCCAGACTTACACAATCCAGGTTTATTCTGATTCACCCATTTCTGAGCTCTATGACTTTGAATAGGTTACTTGTATCGGCAATGACTCAATACAGCTACCACTAACACAAACCCCCAAATCTTTTCTTAAACAAAATCAAAGTGCATTTCTCTCACATTTAAAAGCTGTTTAGAGGTAAGCAGCCTTGGTTGCTTCCTTCAGGTTCTCTCCTTCACCATTCCTAGCGTATGGCCCTCATCTCCATGATCCAAAATGGTTGCTAGAGCTCCAGCCTTCACATCCAGATTCCAAGCTGCAGAATGGAGAAAATGAGACAAAGCACTCTCATTTCCTTTTAAGGAGACTTCCAAAGGAAATGCCTTGCAAACTTCTGCTTTCATCTCGTTGGCCAGAACTTAGTTGTGTGGCTGTGCTTAGCTGCAAAGGAAGGTGGGAAATGTAGTATTTTAGCCAGGTAGTGTTCTACCCCCTAAAAAGCATGGTTTCTGTTCAGCTGAGAAAGGGAGTATAGATGTTTAAGTCTCTGCCAAATAACCTGTGTGTGCCTCAGTTTCCTCTCTTGGAAAATGGTGATCACGATAGCTCCATATGGATTTGTTGTGGGGATTCAAGGGGATAATGTAAAGGACTTGGCAAAGCACCTGACGTGGAGTAGGTGCTAAACAAATAACAGGCACTAGTATTGAGTACCTGGTGCCAAACTGACCCCCTTCTGTGTGTTATCTCATCGAATCCCCATGACAGCCCGGTGAGGTAGAAATTAGTGTCCTTATCTTATAGATGAGAGCCCTGAGATTCAGAGTACTTAGCTGCTTGCCAAAGGTCACACCTGTGGAGGGGGCAGAGCGGAGGCATGAACCCTTGTCTCTAGGATACCAACGTCCTTCCCCTTCACCATGAGGCAACACAGCCTCCTCATGAGGACTGAAACCCTCCCTGAGACTCCCCTGGTGAAACTATGGGGCCAAGAGGTATGACAGGTTGGAAACTGAACTTGACCGACTGACGTCCAAGCTGAACCCAAGGCCCAGAACCCCCTCTGTCTGCCCAGCCACCTGTAGGGGGTACCCCCTGCCCAAAGGAGAAACAGGACCAGGACACACACACACACACAAAAAAAAAAGCCGTTTAGGCTCCCATTGTAACAAGACCTGCAACCTTCGGGTTAGAAGGTCAGGGACTTCAAGTTGCTGAAGGACCCTGGGTAAACCCCTTTC
The DNA here is from genome assembly GCF_005190385.1 of Monodon monoceros. Lineage (NCBI taxonomy): Eukaryota > Metazoa > Chordata > Mammalia > Artiodactyla > Monodontidae > Monodon > Monodon monoceros. The sequence continues at coordinate 22,042,819 of NW_021703781.1, forward strand.
CTCCATGAACCTCAGTTTCTCTATGGAGAGAAGGCTGCTGGACCCTCTCCCCATTCTGGGACATTTTTAGAACAACGTGGCTAGAATGTTTTGAACTCCTTGGGAAGCAAGTCTTTATAAATGAGATATGCTGCTCTCCTGTCAGGGTATTTCTCAGTCTGAGTTAGAACATTCTAAATACCGGAGGCGGGATGGGCAGAGGAGTGAGTGAATCCAAATGTCTGTGGACAGAGGCTGCTTCTCGGGCGTGAATGCTCCCAGCATGCCCTCACCAGCCTGCGCTGATACACAAAATCTGATTGTCTCACCGTCAAGCCCTGGGCTGGACTGGCCCATGTGAGTGAGGGGCTGGGGCTGTAGCCCTCTGCTGGTCTCAGGATCACGGGTGATTTATAGTTCCTTTGTCTGACTTTGACCTTAATTTCTTCTGTCGTTGTGGGGCTGTAAAGTTCTTTAGGGACCTGCAGGCGGAGTGGTGGAGATGTCAGGCGGGCAACTGTGTGGGTATTTAATCTATCGGATGTGTGGCTTGCCATTTAGGGAGACAACAGGAGGATGTGGAATCAATATGGTTCATCAGTGAGCTGCGCGTGATGGCCCAATCGGAGCCCGCCAATGGCAGCAGGCATGGGGGCCGTGTCACCCGGCTCTAAGTCACCTTGAGTGAGGATGTGTCCTGGCACATGGGTGGGGACCAGTCCCCACCCAGGTACCTCTCCTCACCTTTCCACTAGGCCTGGAGCTGCCTGTTGCACCCCATGGGGGCAGGGAAGAAGAGGGAGGGGGTCAGACTCCGGGCAAGGATACAGTGGTGAGGTCCAGCAGTGCGGGGAGGTGTTCCCAGCCATGGTTTGGCTACATCCCCAGAGGGCTGATTGGACTGTCTTTTCTTCCTCCTTCCATCTCCTCTGCACACAAGGCCCCACTTAACTGAGGCTCGGCCGCAGTGTCTGTCCCCACATCTCTCTGGCACCCTCCCCTTCTCATCCTCTACCACATAATCCCAGCCTGATAACTGGCCCCAGAGAGGCCTCAAGACCCTTCTGACTGTGAACATCTCGTTCACCCCCAGCCACCCTCCTGCATCCCCGGGAAAATGGCTTTCTGCATCCCACTCTTCTTTGTTTGATGATCAGATGTGATTTTTCTTTTTTTAAAGGCACTCAGTTGAGTCTTCGTCAAATCCAATGGCATAAAAGAAGGGGCAGCATTGTAGAAGGGCTAGGAGCGGATTTTTTTTCCTCTTTGATTTGTGTGTGCGAGTGTCAGACAGACGAGGGTTCGAGTCCCAGCTCTGCCGGTGACCAACTGCAGGACCCTGAGCCCGCTAACAGCCATCCCTGAGCCACTGGCCACTCTGAGTGCCTTGAGGGCTGGGAACATACTGCCAGGCTCACCGTTGCGTGTCCAGTGTCCAGCCTGAGGCTTGTGTCTAAGGTCTGGCTCTCCAGAAGCAGACCCTGAGACAAGGACTCAAGGACCGGCAGTTTACTTGGGAGGTGACCCCAGGAAACTCAGGTGGGAGTGGGAGGTGAGACGAGATCGCTCAAGGGGGCGCCGTGAAGCCAGTTATCACGGGGGCTTCTGGACCTCTGTCTGCTGGGAAATCAACGGGAGGGCTGTGTCTGAGCTATCCAAGCTCAGGGCGAGGAGGCTGGGGTATTGGTCCATCGACTTCTAGCCCCCATTGAGCGGGGACAGCTTCTGGGGAAGTGGACACCCCATCATTCCAACTGCTCCTTTGAGAAGGAAGCTCACAGGCCAAGAGAGGCATGGATGCTTCCACTAAAGCAGCCCCTGGTGTGTGGAGGTGGGCACAGGGGGGCGTGTGTGGCACCAGTAGCTTCTGCCCCAGCTGGGAACTTTGCACACTCATAAGACAAAGGTAGTATTAGTACTTATCTCATGGAGTGGGAGTGGAAATGAAATGTGCTAATACATGTAGATTTCTTAGAATAAATCCTGGGACCCAGTAAGGACTAAACAAGAGTGAGCTGTGTTACTCGTTTTGCAGTCATATCAGCTGGAGTTGCTTCATCTGTAAAATGGGACTGTGACCCCATCTTGCTGGTTGCTTGCAGGATTAGGGACAAATCGTGTCACGTTTCTCACACAGTGCCAGGCCAGGCCCATAGCTTGACACTCAGCAAGGCAGTGGTTGCACTTATCCCCCTGCCTCCGGGGGACCCCATGCTTGTCCTGTAAGCTGGCCTGGGGACCACCAGGCAGTGCCAGGCATGGGACGCAGGCAGCTGCGGCCACCCCGACAGCCCTTGACATCCCGTAATTGCTTTCCTGTGACAACTCCTTTAAGCACAGAGCCGCTGGCCAGAGCAATTTGCTCCCCATCAATTTTTATTTCCAGGTTTTAAAATAAGATAGAAATAAAGAAGAGGGTGGAGGAGCCCAAGAACAACACTGTATCTGCAATAACAAGCAAGCCGGGGACCCCACACCTTGAGTGCACCTGTCAGCCCAATTCTCATCCCTCCCCAGCCACAGAAGGATACGTTAATAGGCGGGGCTCAGGTCTGGCCCCCATTGGAGCACCCTCTCCCGTAGGGCTCAGTGCCACTTCTCCTCCCCCTCCACCCGGCCAGCTGCTGGCACAGCCCAGGCGGGAGGGCCAGGCTGAGAGAGGGCTCAGCAGGAACATGTCTGCGGAGGGCTGGAAACAGTGAGTGGTTAGAATCAGGGGTGGAAAGACAAGTACTGGCTCCACTTAGACAGCGGCTCCTATGTGCCAGGCACTGGTCTAAAGCACGTTGCTTCAGTACCTTCTAAAATCCCCACTCCAACTCCATGACACAGGTACTATTATTAGCCCCATTTTACAGATGAGGAAACTGAGGGTTAGAGTGGATGTTACTGTAGTTGTTGGCAGATGGGCCAGGAGAGGAGGTCAGGGGCCACAGAGGCTGGCCCACATCAGGCCTCAGGGGCATGGCAAGCAGTTTGGGCTTTGTCTTCAATGCCCCGTGAGCCTTCTAAGCTGGAGAATGGTGTCTCGTGTGGTCAGACATCCCCTCTGGCCCTGGTGGAGGATGGGCTGCTAGCACCAGAGGAGGAGCGGGCAGATGGGTCAGGAGGCTGTGCACATAGGCCGTGAAGCCCAGTGTCTTCCTCAAAGTCCCACAGCTGGATGGTTGGGCAGAAGCTGGACCAGAACCCAGATCTCACGCTCCCATTTTGAAGGGATTTTCATGACCCTACACAGAGCCACACATCCTTTTGAGGCCCTTGGTGCCTGGTCTTGTACTGTGCCTCCCAGGGAGAAGCAGGTTTCTGACCCTCCGGGGCAGAGAGCCCAACAGACATAGCAGAGAGACTTTACTCACATCCCACTGTTTGCTGACTCCCATGGGGAAGGTGGGGCTGAGAGAGATCCTGAGGCCTTCTCTGCACTCAGTACTATGAAAGATGAGTGATGCGGCATGGGCATGTGTGATGGAGTGGTGGCCATTCACCCCAGGTCCACGATGGAACGTGAGGGAGCCCCACCACCCACCGAGTCCCCACCCTTTCCTAACTGCCCTCCCACTCAGTGACTCACCTGACCGTGTGCTCTGAGTCTCTGTCCCCAGCCTCCCCAGTAGCACCCTTTTGTCCTAAGGCCTTCTGCACACTCAGAAGACCGAGAGCAGGACCAAGGGCTTTCCTGAATGCATCTTTCTTCCTATGACCCACAGCCTCCCCGGGATCTCTCCTGTACCCTCTGCTTCACTCCCTGGTCCCACTGCCCACCTGGAGCACTCCTCTTCTTATCCCTACACGAAGTCCAATGGGAGACATTTCCTTACAGATGCTATCATTTCTTCTCCCAGGAGTGTGACATCCCCCCTGGCCAGGGATCCCCAGGAAGGTGCTCAGAGCAGCAGCTTCCAACCAAACCTTATTTTACCCACCCAGCACTCAGCATGCCCTCACCCATCACCCCTGGCTTTCTACTCAGATTAGATAGCTTCCTTCTGAGAGGACGAGGGAAACTGACACACCGAGCATTTGCCCGGAAGTGTGGGGCAGTCCAGATGATACTTCCTGGCCATTGGCTTCTACCTCGCATCCTAGAGAGAAGCTGAAATACTCGTCCACAGCGTGGGAGGGAGTGTGGGAACAGGGGAGAAGACCGGGCCCCATGGGCCTAATCAGGCCAAGTGGAGGTCACCCCAGCCTCTGGGCTACCAGGTTCCTCCAGAGGAGTACCTCCTGCCTCCCACCAGCCTCCCCAGAGCTTGCGAGAGTGCAGTTAATCTCACGTAGTTTAAGGAGTTATTCAGAGGAGCTCAGCGAATGATGCATGTGGAAATCACTACCAGTGAAGCACTGGGGCTCCGTGGAGCTGTTTAAAAATGCATTCTCCCATGTAAATTTCTGCTCCATCAATCCTTATGACATGTCGAACATTGCTATTGTTTCCTGAACAAATTGTACCGTGTGCCCTTCTCTGCAGATTTGTGCACGGGAGCAGAACTGCTCGCCGGTGCCCGCTGCCTGCCACATTTGCTTGGGACCCAGGGCTGCTGGGAAGGCAGCTGGGTCCGCCTTGCTTCAGAGCAGAAGCCCCGTGCGGGGCATCCGGGCGAGCGTGCATGACGGGGGTGTGGACGCCGGAGGGGAGTGACTGAGTGCGTGCCTGCCAGCTGCCGGCCTGCAGGGAGAGGTGCACAGGTGGCTGGGGAAGGGGCGTGGAGGGGCCCCCGGGGCTGAGGCTCGGGTGGGCGTGGGGGCTGCTTGAGACTGAGGGTGGGTGCAGATGTGCATGAGTTTCTGCGTGTGAGTACGTAGCAGGTTGGGGTCCACCTGAGACAGAGGAAAAGAGAGAAGGTTTCTGTGAGAGTATGTGAGGGTGGGGGTGGGACAGGGAGGTATTGGGGACTGCCTGAGACACAGAAAGGAAGAGAGAGAGAGAGGGTGTGTGTGTGTGTATGTGTGTGTGAAGAGAGAGAGAAGTAGGTAGGGAAGCGAGAGGGCACAGGTAGACAAAAGAAGACACAGGGCAGGACTTTCTAGCTATAAAGAAGGGTACGGGGTGTTTAGAAACCTGAGAGAGGAGGGCATCTGGCCCAGGGAGGGGATCAGGGGGCCAGCGTGCAGCAGCGGCATCCAATGAGCAGCAGTTGGAGGCAGACCCAGCAGGAGGCCAGAGCAGGTGGGGGTCAGGTCGGGGCATAAGGCCCAACGTTAGCAGATGGGCGTCTGTAAGGCCATGACGAGGGACAACAGGGAGGTGCAGGGATCCATGGGGATGGTGTGTCAGCAAGGCAGATTCAGGGCAAATGAATGGAAGATGGTGAGAGATGGCCACTGTTCATTGTCAGAACAGGCTGGGTCAGAAGGGGGCTCTTGGGGGGAGACAAAGAGACAAGAGGACCTGATCGCTGTTGAAATGGTGGATTCCTGGGAGTGGGCATGAGATATTGTGATGAGCATCAGAGGGCAGGGAGCTGGGCTGAGCATAGAGCCCTGGCATCCAAGTTGAAGGAAGAGCTATATCCACAGGGTGCTGGGTGAAGAGCCCTGCAAGGGTCAGAAGGGTGCCCACAGCCAGCCAGCCTGCCCCGGCCTTTAGCAGATGACAGCCTCCCCCAGTCTAGGCCCTGAGCCACCTGCACACACCAAGACCAAGCTTGGGTGGGATGGGATTGGGGGGAACCTTTGAGGATGAAGGATCTTGGCTAAGGGCCTGCATCCTGGGAAATGACACCCAGGGACCCCTGCATCCTCTGCTTATGGGCACAAGCAGAATTGCTGGAGCCCACCCACTCAAGGCAGAGACTGCGGGGAGAGCCTGTGACAAGAAGGAAAAGACTGCCTGTTGGGGCCTCATCTACAGGGTGAGTACAGTGACCTGGTAGGAGCACCCTGGATCCCATGGCTGAGCTCTCAAACTGCAGGAGGACGCCCCTCCTCCAGCCCCACCAATGGGGGAGGGGAGTGTTTGAGAGCACCTGCCTTGCAGTTGACTGTATTGGGTTCATGTCCTGGTACCATGGCTGTTTGACCTTGGGCAAGTTGATTGACCTTTCTGAGCCTCAGTTCCCTCCATCTGTAAAATAGAAATAATACTGGTGCTTCCCAAAGGGGAGGACTTCCCGAAAGTCCTTCCTAATAGGACTTTTGGGAAGACAGAGTGAACTAAAGCATGAGAAATGCTGGGCACAGTGCCTGACACTGTGAGTAAGTGCTCAAAGGGAAATGGCAGGGGGTCATTTGAGCCCCTCCCACCCCATATAGCCAGGGGAAAGTCAGACGTTTCTGACATGAGCCTGGCTGGTCTGGGGATGTGGCTATTCCTCCACTGCAGGCTCACCTTGTCTTAACCTTTGGAATTTTCCCCCCCGCCGTGTGTATTTATTTTTTTCTTTTTTGTCAGCAGAAGAAAATTACACTTTTGCCGGCATTGTCCATCACAGAAATAAGCACTCGAGGATGCAATTATAAAGGCCCAAATGAGGGAATTCGTTCTGCTGGTAATGCCAGTGTTGAGGAGAATCGGAGGAGATGCCTTATAAATCAGGCGCTGGGCAGCAGCCAGTCCCGGCGGCACCCTCTCCCATGAGCTGACCGCGGGGACAGATGCTGGACCCACTGGCCGGTCTTCCTGGGCTGCAGACGCTTCCACTGGGGGAGACAGAGACGTTCTGAGCCGCCTCCGGGCCTCAGTGAGAGCGGTTCTCACCAGGACCTCCCAGGCTTCTCGGTGTCCAGCCAGTGACTGTCCTGTAGACCCAGATACACTGTGCCAAAGATCTTCTCCAGGGCTAGTCAACCTAAGATAGCAACCCAGTCACCCGCTAGCCCATTTTCTGCTATATTTCCCCACAGTTCTTACCACTGTCTGAAATTGTTATTTAGCTATTGCTCTCCTCCATTATTGTCTGTCTCCCCTTTCTGATTATAAGTCACATTCCAGCAAGGGCATTGTCATGCTGATGGCTGTGGCTTCAGAGCCAGGCGCAGTAGCTGGCACATTGGAAAAGCTCAGAAAGTATTTACTGAGCACGTGACTGAGCGCGAGTCTGATCATCATCTTGGTGAAGGTTCTTTCTGTGGTGTGCCAGGCGCCCCCCCATCTGCCCCTCCACGCCCACGCTGTCCTTCTCACCTGCTCTGCACCTGCCTGCAGGCTGACGGTGAGGGCTGTTCAGTGAGTGTTCCCCCCACCCCCCATCCCACCTGCCTCTAAGGTTTGGCCAGTAGGGAGCTTGGACGAGAGACCTGAGCTTGGGAGACTTGCTGGAGATGCTTTATAAACCCCAGCCCTGCCTCCTGGGCAACCTAAGGAGCCCCACTCTGGCTGCTCACGGCCCACCAAGGTGTTGGCTGATGGGAGCACTAGCCCCCCAGAAGGAAGGTCATGCTGGCCCTCAGTGTCTGGCAATGGAAATCCCAGATTTTACTAAATTTGGTGAAGATTTTGAGCCCTGTGCCAAGCACAACACAGTATACAAAAATAAGTTAGGTACAGGCTTGTCCATCAAGGGGAGGGAACGGGGCATACACAAGCAGGTTTCAGGGACAGCAGACTGCTGAGTATTCTAAAACAGGTCCAGCCAGGGGGTCTCAGGTCAAGAACAGGAAGCAGCCAGGGAGCTCCCTAAGGGAGGGGGGCATTTGGAGGGGTGGGCAGCAGTTACGGAATGAAGGGATGATGCAACCAGGCAATGAGGGGACAGTTCGGGTGCATCAGGGAGAAATGGGTACAAAACCGCCAAGGCCAGCCAGGCTCTGCAGAGCCTTGACGACAGGTGCCGGTCTGAAGTTAATTCAGCAGCAGTGGGGAGCCACTGAAGGTCTTTGAGCAGAGGAAGATCATTGTAGCCATTGGCTTTGACTTCTTACACCTGGCCATCTTATGAGAGTCATGGCAAGTGGCAAAATGTGCTAGTGTGTACCTGTGGGTGAGATTCTAGCCCAGGTGGAATAGTAACAGGGACACAGGCATCAGAGAGGGGGGCAGCGGCAGCGAGATCCCGGAAGTGACCCTGCACGGAGACAGGACGTCCCAGAACGTGGCAGGAGGAAGGGTGTTCATGGCCTGAGGAGGACATTTGTTCTCTCTGCACAGGTCACTTCTCAAACCCTCCTTCCTAAAGTGGGCCCGAGGGTCACTGTCTGTTTGGCACGTGATTCATTTGTTGATTTTTCAGTTGCTTAGGAGCAAAGCAGGTCCTGGGAAGGAGGTTGTTGTGAAAAGTGCTGTAACAAGCAGAGTGGGGCTGGGACAGAGACCTGCCTGGGTGGGACAGGTTGCAGGGTGGGTAGTGGAGCAGGCCCCGGCAGCGCCCCCTACTGGGCTGGCCAGCACGGCCAAGTGGCTCCTAGGCCTCCACAGGACGCTGCTCCAAGGGCGTATGTCACAAGCTGCTAAACGGTTTTCAACACAGTGATCTGGAGGCCAGCTCTGGCTCTTACCAGCTGTGAAATCTTGGGAGAGTTCCTTATCATCCTGCCTCTGATTCCTTGTTTGTTACAGACAGGGAGGAGAGGGTTCTAACAGTACTTGCCACGTATGCGTGTTGTCAAAATGAAACAGTATACGTACCTATGTGGTGTGGATGTGGACGCAGGTGTACCTGTAGATGACGGATATAGGAGCTTTCCTGAGCTGCCCTGATGTCCAGGCCCCGTGTCCCACCCTGGCCTCGGGGATCCGCAGCCTCCTGGGGTGGGAAACACATCAGCCCACAGCTCCAGTTCCACAGAGCGGTCACAGCTGGGAATATCTCCAGCAGGGTGGAGCCCTAACCCAACCTTGGGGAGCCAGGAGGACAGGAGTGGGTGAGCCAGGTGGGAGAGGAAGGAGGCGATCTGGCAGAGGGCGCAGCGTGAGCAGAGCCGGTCAGGCCCGGGAGCCGCACATGGTCCAGCCTGCACGTGGTCGGAGATGAGGCCGGAGCTGGCAACAAAGGCCCAAGTACAGGGCTGAGAATGCATGTAAAGGAGGAGGGCCTTCAGTAGGGCCGCCTAGTGGGCAGATTTGCTGCCTTCTCTGGGCGCAGACCCCTATCAGGCCCCGCAGCAGCCTGGCACTGGCCGGAGCACCCTGACCAGGCCCTTTGTGTTGGTGCTGGCTGCTCCCACCCTGGCAGGCGCACAGAAGTAGCTCTTCATCTTCATATTATTCTGCTTCGTGCACGTGAAAAATGAAAGTTCTCCCTCTCCTCTTCACCAGGCATACATATTTCATACGGTCATTAGACGGTGGCACTAAAGGACTCACAAATCTTCCCCGGTTAGCATCGGCGGCCTGGGCGGGCAGCAAGAGGCCCCTGGGGAGAGGGGTCACCGTGGGAACCATGGCTGTGCTCAGTCCACTCGGGGAGGGAGTGGGGACTCAGCGGGGGTGGTAGAGGCCAGCATCTGCCTGGAGAGAGAAGACAGTTCTGTCTTGTTCCCAGGGGCTCGTCACCTAACTTCCCTGAGCCTCAGGGTGAAGAGGACTGGACAGGGGGACCTCGGGGGTCCTTCCCACCCTAACAGTCCGAGTGCAATTCCATAGGGCACATAGATGTGGAGGGCTTGTCCCCAGGGTCCCGATGTGACCTTCAGGGGCAGGGAACCCCCCTTGTGGCTTGGTGCAGCCCACTCTGCTGACCCCTCTGCCCCTCCTAGCCTCCCCCCTCCTTTTCCCTCGCTCCTTCTTTTTGCCCCTCCCTTTCCCTTAGAATCCGCTCTCCTCGCTTTTGCCCCCATCTCTCCACCACCCCCTTCTTACTAGAATTGGTTCCTTCATTTTCCAAGCATTTGTGAAGCACCTGCCATGTGTCAGGCACTGTCCAGGCTGGGAGGTGAGCCTGGCAGATGCAGCCCCACCCTTTTTGCTTCCCCAAACCCTTTCCTTTGACAAATGAGGATGCCGAGGCCCCAGGAGGTTGCTGTTTGGTCACACGGTGACCTGGGCTGCTGACTCTGACCTGGAGCTAGGGTCTTTACATTACACTCACGCCTCACCAAGGGGCTTGATGGCATCTGGTCAGCTGCTCCCCAGACTGAGCTGCAGTTATTATAGTCTAGTAATACCATGTGTGGTGGTGATCATTTCTTGGTGGAATGAAAGGGGACTTATGGGTGCCTCCCCGCCTTCTCTGGTCCCTGAAAGGGGAGGAGAGAGGTGTGCTTATTATGAGAAGTTTTGGTCTCCTCTGCCCTGGAATAACCATTCCTTCTGAGAACAAGTTCTCTTCTTGGTTTAGAAGCAAGAACACGTTGAGGCGAAGGATGTGACTAGCCGGCACTGGGTTCAAATCCTAACTTTGCCGCTCTTTTAGCTGTGAAGCCTTGGGTGAGCTGTTCACTCTCTCTGTGCCTCAGTTTCCCCATCTGTAAATTGGGGGTGGTAGTAATAATAGCACCTACGTCATAGGGTCATTATGAAGATACAATACGTGATAAGTGTGAGGAGTCGACAGTCGGGAGGAGTGGCTCAGGGCACGGGGGAGGGTCTGCCCTGGAATCGGTCCTGGGTTAGAGGGTGGGTTACATAGCTCGGCGTTTACCTTTCCATTTATTATACACGCGTCCCCCGACAACCTGTGATGCTCTTGGAGCCTGGCCAGGGCGGTGAGAAGACAGAGGTCCACACACAGTCTGCAGAACACAGTGGGGACTGAATGGAACAGTGTGCACAAGAGCCTGTCCTTAAAAGGAGGCTGCCACAGCCCCTGGAATTGGCTTCCTTCTGGATAACCAAGTGTTCTGGATAACTGAGATCTTAACCCTTTGGGTATAAACACTTTTTTTCATTTAAATCATTTGGAATATATCATTTACTTCTCTGCCTTCCTGAATTCAATATACTGGACACAAATTGGCGTTTTCTTGAAATTCGGGTTTATCGTAAAGAACACAGAATGGAATAGATTTCACAGAATCCAAGAACTTTAAAAGGAACCTCAAAAAATACCTAGTACCAAGGTATTGAGCAGGGGGAAATAGGGAGAGGCTGATCAATGGGTACAAACTTTGTTATAAGATGAATAAGGCCTGAGGATCTAATGTATAACATGGTGACTATAGTTGATAGCACTGTACCGTACCATTGAAATTTGGTGAGAGAGTAGAACTTAAGTGTTCTCACCAGACAAGTAACAAAAGAGTAAATCTGTGAGGTGATGGGTGGTTAATTAACTCAATAGTGGGAATCCTTTCCATTGTCAAGTATACCTCAATATAATATATTATCATAATAATTTTATTGTATAATAAAGTTATAAAATAATTTGTTAATTATACCTCAAAGCTAAAAAATAAACAAAAGTAGGTATTGAAACATATTTTTAGCAGCAGAACCTTTATCCAGTTGTGATCTTAGAGAAGCCCTGAGTGTAAAACACCCCAAGGTCAGCCCAAGGCCTTTCCCTCCAGGCTCTGGTGGCAGGTAGCAGTTTGCCCAGCTCTAGGGCATGGCCTGGGAGGGAGCAGAGGTCACAGTGCCTGGCACAGAGTACATGCTTACTGAGTAACTATTGAATGAATGCATGAATGGTGTCACTTAGTCTGCACAGTGGACTGTAACCATGCCAGCGACAATGCAGAAGCCCAGAGGTTCCAGCCGCAAAAGCCAAGCCTCTACTATAACTACCATTGTCCTGGACAAGGGAGGGGTTGGAGAGGGGCCCCACGTAGGTGGCCTAAAGGAAGGAACCCTGGGATGGGAGTAGGGATCGCAGGTTCTGCCCCACTCTGCTTGAACCTGCTCATGGCCTAGAGTGGTGACAGGGTTACACCAGACCTCACTGTGGTCTGGGCCTCAGTTTTGTGATCTGTGTGATGGGTAGAAATGTGTGCCTTCCTCATCATGTTGTGACAGTTGTGAGGATAAAATGAGGTCTTAATAAACCTGGATGCCCTTTGACAATGTAGAATATATGATAGAGTGCAGGCTGGCAGTGGTCACCGTCGTTGCCATCATCAGGCATAAGGCAGGCCACTCTCGCTCCAGTCTCTTTTGACTGTAGGTGATAGAAAGCCAACTTGGACCAGCCTGGATAAAAGAGATCTTGTTGGACTCACAAACCAAACTGAGGTGGGAAGGGATGTCAGATTCAGGACTCTAGAACTACCAAGATCAGCCCCTCTCTTCATCGTCCCTACACATCCAGCAACTCCCACTTCACATCGTCCCAGCTTCACTGCCCCAGAGGAAAGCTTTTATCCCCAGCAACAATAAGAAGAATCCCAGGAAAGGATTCTAATAGGCCCCTGCTGAGGTCAGGGACCACTCCCAGCCTAGTCCCTGAGGTCACGGGACTAGGTCCCACTTGGACCACTTGTTCGAGCACAGAGGGATGCCAAAAGATGTGTGGGGGTGGGCAGCAGACTGTTTCCAGCAGAAGAGGTTGCCAACCAGGTGATAGTCTGCTTGATACACGCAGTGGATTATTCCCCAGGTTAAAGAAGGGGGAACACTAGAAATCCACCCAAGAGGCCTCCCCTACCGGGTACCACATCTGACTTGGAGGCTTTGGGGACTGGAGGAGAGTCGCCGGAGGAGGCCACCAGGTGGTTGAACCCACCCCCACTTTTGTTTGAGATATTTTGTAAACCTTCAAGTTGTGACCCCAAGCCACAGGTCTAGGGTCTCTCCCCCAAGCCCTCTGAGCATCTACAGAGAATGTCTGACATGAGTCTAGGAAGGGTGATTTCGCAAAGTTGGAGATTTAGGTAGAAGACTGATGCTCCGGAACTGTGTGCTCTAGTATTAATTTAAATCGCTGTTTGTGATTGGTGAAAACCTTATTGAACAGCGTGGCTCTAGAAAATTCGGCCTGGGCCTGAGGAGCTGTGTGGGGGGAAGCATGGGTTTGCTGTGGACATTTCCTGCTGAGATCAGGAGCCTCAGCTGGTTCTGGCAGTAATGACTTCTTTTTCTTACCTTTGCAGGCAACAGACGATGACTTGGGCACCTTTGGGGAAGTCAACTACTTCTTCAGCGATAACGCTGATCGGTGAGCCCCTGCCCCTGGCCTTCCGAGGTGGCTCTCTGCCACTCAGCAGGCCCAGGATTGGTGCCCAGGAAAAGTGCTGTGCCCCTGTGGCTAGGGAACTGGACTGTGAGTCAGAACTCACGGGCACTGCTGCTCGTTTGGCCCTGATTGTGGTACAGTATTGCTCAAGTTCCCTGAACTCTGGGGCATAGTTTCTCTGACCCTCAAAAGACAGCTTTTAGTTTGGGGAATGAAGAAGCTTTTTTTTTTTTTTTTTTTTTTTTTTTTTTACCTTGCCTAATGTCTTTATTTTACAGAGGGGACATTTAAGCCAAGGAAGGAAAATAACCATTTTTACAAACTTTTCCGTGTCCTTTTGTTCTGTTGTTGAAAAATGAAAATCAAATGACAGTAGATTTTCCCTTTTGCTTTAGTTTCTAAAATTATCAGAGTGAAATTGTCCACACATAGTTCTTTTTTTTTTTAGCTCTTCAATACTTTGTTTTAATTTAATTTTTATTTTATATTGGAGTATAGTTGACTTACAATGTTGTGTTAGTTTCAGTTATACAGCAAAGTGATTCAGTTATACAAATATATGTATCCATTCTTTGTCAGATTCTTTTCCCATATAGGTTATTACAGAATATTGAGTAGAGTTCCCTGTGCTATGCAGTAGGTCCTTGTTGATTATCTATTTTAAATATACTGGTATATATCTGTTAATCCCAAACTCCTAATTTATCCCTCCCCCATCACCTTTCCCCTTTGGTAACCATGAGTATGTTTTTGAAGTCTGTGAGTCTGTTTCTATTTTGTAAATAAGTTCATTTGTATCATTTTTTAGATTCCACATATAAGTGATATCATATGATACTTGTCTTTCTGTCTGACTTACTTCACTTAGTGTGATAATCTCTAGGTCCATCCATGTTGCCACAAATGGCATTACTGCATTCTTGTTTATGGCTGAGGAGTATTCCACTGTATATATGTACCATATCGTCTTTATCCATTCTTCTGTTGATGGATATTTAGGTTGCTTCCATGTCTTGGCCATTGCAAATAATTCTGCAATGAACACAGGGGTGCATGTATCTTTTTGAATTGCGGTTTTCTTCGGATAGATGGCCAGGAGTAGGATTGCTGGATCATATGGTAGCTCTATTTTTAGTTTTTTAAGGATCCCACATTCTGTTCTCCATAGTGGCTGCATCAATTTACATTCCCACCAACAGTGTAGGAGGGTTCCCTTTTCTCCACACCCTCCCCAGCATTTATTGTTTGTAGGCTTTTTGATGGCCATTCTAACTGGTGTGAGGTGATACCTGATTGTAGTTTTGTTTCTTTGTTTTTTAAATTTATTTATTTATTTTATTTTTGGCTGCATTGGGTCTTCGTTGCTGCATGCGGGCTTTTTCTAGTTGCGGCGAGTGGGGGTTACTGTTCGCTGCGGCATGTGTGCTTCTCATTGCGGTGGCCTCTCTTGTTGGGGAGCATGGGCTCTAGGCACGCGGGCTTCAGTAGTTGTGACATATGGGCCCAGTAGTTGTGGCTTGCAGGCTCAGTAGTTGTGGCTCACGGGCCTAGCTGCTCCGCAGCATGTGGGATCTTCCCAGACCAGGGCTCGAACCTGGGTCCCCTGCATTGGCAGGCAAATTCTTAACCTCTGCGCCACCAGGGAAGCCCCCTGATTGTAGTTTTGATTTGCATTTCTCTAATAATTAGAGATGTTGAGCACCTTTTCAAGTGCTTTTTGGCCATCTGTATTTCTTCTTTGGAGAAATGTCTGTCTGATATTCTGCCCATTTTTGATTGGGTTGTTTGGGGAGGGTTTTTTTGTTTTGTTTTTTTCATATAGAGCTGCATGAGCTGTCTGTATATTTGGAAGGTTAATCCCTTCCCAGTGGCTTCATTTACAAATATTTTCTCCCATTCTGTGGGTTGTGTTTTTATTTTGTTCATGGTTTCCTTTGCTGTGCAAAAGTTCTTTAGTTTAATTAGGTCACATTTGCTTATTTTTGTTTTTATTTTCATTGCTCTAGGAGGTGGATCAAAAAGGATATTGCTGTAATTTATGTCAAAGAGTGTTCTCCCTATGTTTTCCTCTAAGAGTTTTATAGTGTCTGACCTTACATTTAGGTCTTTGACCCATGTTGAATTTATCTTTGTGTATGGTGTTAGGGAGTGTTCTAATTTCATTCTTTTACATGTAGCTGTCCAGTTGTCCCAGCACCATTTGTTGAAGAGACTGTCTTTTCTCCATTGTGTATTCTTGCATCCTTTGTCATAGATTAATTGACCTTAGGTGCATGGGTTTATTTCTGGGTTTTATATCCTGTTCCATTGATCTATATTTCTGTTTTTGTGCCAGAACCATACTATTTTGATGACTGTAACTTTGTAGTATAGTCTGAAGTCAGGGAGCCTGATTTCTCCAGCTTCGGTTTTCTTTCTCAGGATTGCCTTGGCTATTCGGGGTCTTTTGTGTTTCCATACAAATTTTTACATTTTTGTTGTTGTTCTGTGACAAATGTCTTTGGTAGTTTGATAGGGATTGCATTGAATCTACAGATTGCCATGGGTAGTATAGGCATTTTGATAATATTGATTCTTGTAATCCAAGAACATGGTGGATCTTTCCATCAGTTTCTGTCATCTTCGATTTCTTTCATCAGTGTCTGTATAGTTTTCAGAGTACAGGTCTTTTTTCTCCTTAGGGAGGTTTATTCCTAGGTATTCTCTTCTTTTTGATGCAATGGTAAGTGGTATTTTTTCTTTAATTTCTCTATCTGAACTTCTGTTGTATAGGAACTTTAGTGTCTAGGAATACAACATTTCTGTGCATTAATTTTGTATCCTGCAACTTTACCGAATTCACTGATGAGCTCTAGTAGTTTTCTGGTAGCATCTTTAGGATTTTCTATGTAGAGTATCATGTCATCTGCAAACAGTGACAGTTTTACTTCTCCTTTTCCAATTTGGATTCCATTTATTTCTTTTTCTTCTCTGATTACCATGGCTAAGACTTCCAAAACTATGTTGAGTAAAAGTGGTGAGAGTGGGCGTCCTTGTCTTGTTCCTGATCTTAGAGTAAACGCTTTCAGCTTTTCACTGAGAGAATGTTGTTAGCTGTGGGTTTGTCATGTATGGTCTTCATTATGTTGAGGTAAGTTCCCTCTATGCCCACTTTCTGGAGAGGTTTTTTTTTGCGGTACGCGGGCCTCTCACTGCTGTGGCCTCTTCCGTTGTGGAGTACAGGCTCCGGGTGCACAGGCTCAGTGGCCATGGCTCACGGGCCCAGCCATTCCATGGCACGTGGGATCTTCTCGGACCAGGGCACACACCCGTGTCCCCTGCATTGACAGGCGGACTCTCAACCACTGTGCCACCAGGGAAGCCCTCTGGAGAGGTTTTTTTTCGTATTTATTTTATTATTTATTTATTTATTTTGGCTGCACTGGGTCTTAGTTGTGGCACATGGGATCTTCATTGCAGCATGTGGGATCTTTGTTGCAGCATGTAGGATCTTTTTAGTTGCAGCAGTGGGACCTTCTTAGTTGTGGAATGCAGACTTCATAGTTGCAGCATGCAGACTCTTAGCTGCAGCATGCAAACTCTTAATTGAGGCATGAGTGTGGGATCTAGTTCCCTGACCAGGGATTGAACCCCAGTCCCCTACATTGGGAGCACAGTGTCTTACCCACTGGACCACCAGGGAAGTCCCTGGAGAGTTTTTGTCATAAATGGGTGTTGACTTTTATCAAAAGCTTTTTCTGCATCTATTGAGATGATCATATGGTTTTTATTCTTCAATTTCTTAATGTGGTGTATCACACTGATTGATTTGTGGATATTGAAAAATCCTTGCATCCCTGGGATAACTCCCACTTGATCATGGTATATGATCCTTTTAATGTATTGTTGGATTCGGTTCACTAGTATTCTGTTGAGGATTTCTGTGTCTATGTTCATCAGTGATGTTGGCCTATAATTTTCTTTTTCTGTGGTATCTTTGTCTGGTTTCAGTATCAGGCTGATGGTAGGCTTATACAATGAGCTTGGGAGTGCTCCTTCCTCTGCAGTTTTTGGAAGAGTTTCAGAAGGATAGGTGTTAACTCTTCTCTAAATGTTTGATAGAATTCTCCTGTGAAGCCTGATCCTGGACTTTTCTTTGTTGGATTTCTTTTTAATTAATTTATTTTCTTAATGTTTTTGGCTGTGTTAGGCCTTAATTGTGGCATGTGGGATCTTTCATTGAGGCACGGGTTTTTCATTGCAGTACGCAGGCTTCTCTCTAGTTGTGGTGCATGGGCTTCTCTCTAGTTGTGGCACACAGACTTCTCTCTAGTTGTGATGTGCAGGTTTTCTCTCTCTAATTGTGGCATGTGGGCTCCAGGGCATGTGGGCTCTGTAGCTGTGGCGTGCAGGCTCCAGAGCGCATGGGCTCTGTAGTTTGCAGCACGCAGGCTCTCTCACTGAGTTGCACAAGCTCAGTGTTTGTGGCATGCGGGCTTAGTTGCCCCGTGGTATGTGGGACCTTAGTTCCCCGACCAGGGATCAAACCTGTGTCCCCTGCATTGGAAGGCGGATTCTTTACCACTGGACCACCAGGGAAGTCCCTTGTTGGATGTTTTAAATCACAGTTTCAATTCCAATACTTGTGATTGGTTTGTTCATATTTTCTGTTTCTTCCTAGTTCAGTCTTGAGAGATTATACCTTTCTAAGAATTTGTCCATTTCTTCTAGCTTGTCCATCTTATTGCCATATAGTTGCCTGTAGTAGTCTCTTATGATCCTTGGTATTTCTGTGGTGTCCCTTGTAACTGCCCTTCTTCATTTCAAATTTTATTATTTTCAGCCCTCTCTTTTTTTTCTTGATGAGTCTGGCTAAAGGTTTATCAATTTTGTTTATCTTTTCAAAGAACCAGCTTTTAGTTTCATCGATCTTTTCTATTGTTTTCTTCATGGCTATTTCATTTATTTCTGCTCTGATCTTTATGATTTCTATTTGGGTTTTGTTTGTTCTTCTTTCTCTAGCTGCTTTAGTTATAAGGCTAGGTTATTCATTTGAGATTTTTCTTTTTTCCTGAGGTAAGATTGTATTGCTCCAAACTTCCCTCTTAGAACTGCTTTTGCTGCATCCCATAGGTTTTGGGTCATTGTGTTTTTGTTGTCATTAGTCTGTAGGTATTTTTTTGTTCCCTCTTTGATTTCTTCAGTGATCCACTGGTTGATTGGTAACATATTGTTTAGCCTCCATGTGTTTGTGTTCTTTTTACAGATTTTTTTCTTGTAGCTGATTTCTAATCTCATACCATTGTGGTCAGAAAAGATGCTTGATGTGATTTCAGTTTTCTTAAATTTACCAAGGCTTGATTTGTGGCCCAAGATGTGATCTATCCTGGAGAATGTTCCATATGCACTTGAGAAGAATGTGTATTCTGGTGCTTTGGGATGGAATGTTCTATAAATATCAATTAAGTCCATCTGGTCTAATGTGTCATTTAAGGCCTGTTTCCTTATTGATCTTCTGTCTGGATGATCTGTCCATTGATGAAAGTGGGGTGTTATAGTCTCCCACTATTACTGTGTTACTGTAGATTTCTCCTTTTATGGCTGTTAGTGTTTGCTGTATATATTTGGTGCTCCTATGTTGGGTGCATATATATTTACAATTGTTATGTATTCTTCTTGGATTGATCCCTTGAACATTATGTAGTATCCTTCTTTGTCTCTTGTTGTAACAGTTTTATTTTAAAGCCTATTTTGTCTGATGTGAATATTGCTCCTCCAGCTTTCTTCTGATTTCCATTTGCGTGGAATACCTTTTTCCATCCCCTCACTGTCAGTCTGTATGTGTCCCTAGGTCTGAAGTGGATCTCTTATACACAGCATATATCCGGGTCTTGTTTTTGTATCCATTCAGCCAGTCTGTGTCTTTTGGTTGGAGCATTTAATCCATTTATATTTAAGGTAATTATTTATAAGTATGTTCTTATTGTCATTTTGTTAACTGTTCTGGATTTGCTTCTGTAGTTCTTTTTTCTTCCCTTCCTCTTTTGTTCTCTTGTGATTTCATGACAGTCTTTATTGTTGTGTTTAGATTGTTTTCTTTTGCGTGTGTGTATCTATTGTAGATTTTTGGTTTGCAGTTCCCATGAGGTTTTGATATAGCAGTCTACATATATACAAGATTATTTCAAGTTACTGCTCACTTAATTTTCAGTGCATTTCCAATATGCTGCCTCTGTACTCTCCTCTTCTCATGAATGCTGGTTTTGATATCATATTTGTGTGTGGATGATTTCCTACCTTTCCTGTATGTTTGCTTTTACCAGAGAGCTTCCCCATTCAAAATTTTCTTTTTTCTAGTTGTGGCCTTTTCTTTTCTGTCTAGAGAAGTTCCTTTAGTATTTCTTGTAAAGCTGGTTTTGTGATGCTGAATTCTCTTAGCTTTTTGCTTGTAAAGGTTTTGTTTTGTAAAGGTTTTGATCTCTCCACTGAATCTGAATGAGAACCTTGCTGAGTAGAGTATTCTTGGCTGTAGTTTTTCCCTTTCATCACGTTAAATATATCATGCCACTCGCTTCTGGCCTGCAGAGTTCATGCTGAAAAATCATGATAACCTTATGGGAGTTCCCTTGCATGTTATTTGTTGCTTTTCTCTTGTTGCTTTTAATATATTTTCTTTGTCTTTAATTTTTGTCAGTTTGAATACTATGTGTCTCGGTGTGTTCCTCCTTGGATTTATCCTGTATGGGACTCTGCATATCCTGGACTTGAGTGAATATTTCCTTTCCCACGTTAGGGAAGTTTTCAGGTATTATCTCTTCAAATATTTTCTCAGGCCCTTTTCTCTCTCATCTCCTTCTGGGATCCCTATAATGTGAATGTTGGTGCATTTAATGTTGTACCACGGGTCTCTGAGACTGTGCTTATTTCTTTTCATTCTTTTTCTTTTATTCTGTTGCATAGTGGTGATTTTCACCACTCTGTCTTCCAGCTCATTTATTGCTCTTCTGCCTCATTTGTTCTGCTATTGATTCTTCCTAGTGTATTTTTCATTTCAGTTATTCTATTGTACATATCTGCTTGTTCTTTTTTAAAATTTATTTTTAGCTGTGTTGGGTCTTCGTTTCTGTGCGAGGGCTTTCTCTAGTTGCGGCAAGCGGGGGCCACTCTTCATTGTGGTGCGCGGGCCTCTCACTATCGCGGCCTCTCTTGTTGCGGAGCACAGGCTCCAGACACGCAGGCTCAGTAGTTGTGGCTCACGGGCCCAGTTGCTCTGCAGCATGTGGGATCTTCCCAGACCAGGGCTCGAACCCATGTCCCCTGCATTGGCAGGCAGGTTCTCAACCACTGCGCCACCAGGGAAGCCCTCTGCTTCTTCTTTAAATGTTCTAGCTCTTTGTTAAACATTTCTTGTATCTTCTGAGTCTGTGCCTCCATTCTTCTTCTGAGATCTTTGATATCTTTACTATCATTACTCTGAATTTTTTTTCAAGAAGATTGCCTATCTCCACTTCACTTAGTTGGTCTTCCAAAGTTTTATCCTGTTCCTCCATCTGGAATATGTTCCTCTGCCATCTCATTTTGTTTAACTTTCTGTGTTTGTGGCCTCCATTCCTCAGGTTGTAAGATCATAGCTCCTCCAGCTACTGGTGTCTGCCCCCTGATGGGTAAGGTTGGTCCAGGGGCTTGTGCAGGCTTCCTAGTGGAAGTGGCTGGTGCCTACCCACTAGCTGGTGGAGCTGGATCTTGTCCCTCTGGTGGGCAGGGCCATGTCAAGGGGTGTGTTTAGCAGGCAGCTGTAGGATCAGGATGACTTTAGGCAGCCTGTCTGCTGATGGGTGTGGCTGTGTTCCCACCCTGTTGGTTGTTTGGCCTGAGATGTCCCAGCACTGGAGCCTGCAGGGTGTTGGATGGGCCCAGGTCTTGATGCCAAAATGGTGACTTCCGGCAGAGCTCACACCAGTGAATATTCACTGAGGTTTCTACCCCCAGTGTCCTTTCCCACACAGTGAGCCACAGACAACCTCCACCTCCCCAGGAGGCCCTACAAGACCCTCAAGTATGTCTGCCTCAGGCTCCTGTGGAGTCACTGCTTTGCCCTGGTTCCCAGTACATGTGAAACCTTGTGTGTGCCCTCCAAGAATGGAGTCTCTGTTTCCCCCAGTCCTGTGGAACTCCTGCACTCAAGCCCCACTGGCCTTCAAAGCCAAATGCTCCGGGGGCTCCTCCTCTGGATGCCAGACCTCCAGGCTGAGGAGCCTGAAAGCAGGGCTCAGAACTCTCACTCCTGTGGGAGAATCTGTGTGATATAATTATTTTCCCATTTGTGGGTCACCCACCGACAGGTATGGGATTTGATTATATCATGAAAACACCCCTCCTACCATTTTGTTGTGAGTTCTACTTTGGATGTAGAATGCCTTTTTTGGTAGGTTTGGGTCTTTTGTTGATGGTTGTTCAGCAGTTTGGTACTTTCATGAGACAGGGTGAGCTTGAGTCCTTCCACTCTGCTATCTTCAGGAATGAGGAAACTTTGAAACGCTAATGACAGCACACCAGCAGCAGCAGCAGTGGCTGTATTTATGAAGCCCTCACTTTGTATCAAGCTCTTTGTCAACTGCTTTACCCATGTTATCTGATGTAATCCTCACAACTAAATGCTGGAGAACTCAGTGCTAAGTACACTTATCATCCCCACTTAGAGTCTGTGTTACTTGCCCAAAGTCACACAACTGGTAAACGCCAAGGCCAGGCCTCAGCATGTGGTCTTCACCACCTGGATACACAGCCTCCAGCAGGAAGGGGCTCTCAACCTGCCATAGCCATTAGGTGGGTTGGTGTGCTCACTGCCTGACCTGTGCCAGCTTTGCCATGTCACCCACCAAGGTTCTAGGCCATCTCTTTCCCTTGTCTTCAGTTAAACTGAGCCAAGTGGAAGCCCTCTCATTTTCAACGTGATCAAAGCCAGGTTGAATTCAGAGGGCATGTCTGTTCCTGAAAACAGTGTCTGATGCATCTGGAAGCCCAACAGGATGAGTAAGACGGTATCTGTCAGCTTGGATTACCGGTCCCAAATCTGTGTAAATGACCAGGAAGAGACAGAGACTGTTAGGTGTACCTAGGAATTCTCAGCCACTCTCCAGTTGGGAGGAAGGAACCAACAACAGGACCAATTCACAGAACACCCCTGTCCCTCGGGACACCCGTGTTCGTGTGGCCTTGTCCTGATCATCTTGGATTTTTCTCATCCCTTCCCATCTTCTGGGGTGGGGACTTTCCTGGTCTCAGAGCCAGAACCTTCCAGGCTCAGTGGCTGGCAGCTGTGGAACAGCTCAGAGCACACAAACGTCAACTGACAGCTCAGAGGAGGTTCCCAAGAAAGATGTTCATGGAGGGATGGTCTCACTGGACCTTACTCCTCCCCCAGAGACATTTGCCAGCCTCTTACTCAAGGTTCAGCCCCTTGAGTGGAAGACACGCTCCCAAGAAAGGACGAGTCACCCCTCCCCTTGCTGGCTGCCCATTTAAAGCTTTTGATGCAAAACCATCTGGATGGAAGAATTTCTTTTTTTTAAATTGCCCCAATACGCTTTACTTTTTATTGAGATATAATTACATATAACATTATATTAGTTTCAGGTGTACAACATAGTGATTCAATATTTGTATCAATATATGTGGCAAAACGATCACCACAATAAGTCTAGTTAACATCAATCACCGTTCATAGTTACAAAAATCTTTTTCCTGGAATAAGAACTTTTAAAATCTACTCCTTTAGCAACTTTCAAATATGCAGTACTGTATTATTAAAGATAGTCACCATGCTGTATATTACACCCTCATGACACTTATTTTAGAGCTGTAAGTTTGTCCTTTTTTTTTTTAACATCTTTATTGGAGTATAATTTCTTTACAGTAGCATGTTTCTGCTTTATAACAAAGTGAATCAGCTATAGCTATACATATATATATATATATCTCCCCATATCTCCTCCCTCTTGCATATCCCTCCCACCCTCCCTATCCGACCTCTCTAGGTGACCACAAAGCACCAAGCTGATATCCCTGTGATATGCGGCTGCTTCCCACTAGCTATCTATTTTACATTTGGTAGTATATATAAGTCCATGTCACTTTCTCACTTCGTCCCAGCTTACTCTCCCCCCTCCCCATGTCCTCAAGTCCATTCTCTACATCTACGTCTTTATTCCTGTCCTGCCCCTAGGTTCTTCAGAACCTTTTTTTTTTTAGATTCCATATATGTGTGTTAGCATATGGTATTTATTTTTCTCTTTCTGACTTACTTCACTCTGTATGACAGTCTCTAGGTCCATCCACCTCACTACAAATAACTCAATTTCATTTCATTTTTATGGCTGAGTAATATTCCATTGTATATATGTGCCATATCTTCTTTATCCATTCATCTGTCGATGGACACTTAGGTTGCTTCCATGTCCTGGCTATTGTAAATAGAACTGCAGTGAACATTGTGGTACATGACTCTTTTTGAATTATGGTTTTCTCAGGGTATATGCCCAGTAGTGGGATTGCTGGGTCATATGGTAATTCTATTTTTAGTTTTTTAGGGAACCTCCATACTGTTCTCCATAGTGACTGTATAACTTTACATTCCCAACTGTGCAAGAGGGTTCCCTTTTCTCCACACCCTCTCCAGCATTTATTGTTTGTAGATTTTTTGTTGATGGCCATTCTGACTGGTGTGAGGTGATACCCCATTGTAGTTTTGATTTGCATTTCTCTAATGATTAGTGACGTTGAGCATCATTTCATGTGTTTGTTGGCAATCTGTATATCTTCTTTGGAGAAATGTCTATTTAAGTCTTCTGCCCATTTTTGGATTGGGTTGTTTTTTTGATACTGAGCTGCATGAGCTGCTTGTAAATTTTGGAGATTAATCTTTTGTCAGTTGCTTCACTGGCAAATATTTTCTCCCATTCTGAGGGCTGTCTTTTCATCTTGTTTATGGTTTCCTTTACTGTGCAAAAGGTTTTAAGTTTCATTAGGTCCCATTTGTTTATTTTTGTTTTTATTTCCATTTCTCTAGGAGGTGTGTCAAAAAGGATCTTGCTGTGATTTATGTCATAGAGTGTTCTGCCTATGTTTTCCTCTAAGAGTTTTATAGTGTCTGGCCTTACATTTAGGTCTTTAATCCATTTTGAGTTTATTTTTGTGTATGGTGTTAGAGAGTGTTGTAATTTCATTCTTTGACATGTAGCTGTCCAGTTTTCCCAGCACCACTTTTTGAAGAGGCTGTCTTTTTTCCATTATATATTCTTGCCTCCCTTATCAAAAATAAGGTGACCATATGTGGGTTTATCTCTGGGCTTTCTATCCTGTTCCATTGATCTATATTTCTGTTTTTGTGCCAGTACCATACTGTCTTGATTACTGTAGCTTTGTAGTATAGTCTGAAGTTAGGGAGCCTGATTCCTCCAGCTCCGTTTTCCTTTCTCAAGATTGCTTTGGCTATTCGGGGTCTTTTGTGTTTCCATACAAATTGTGAAATTTTTAGTTCTAGTTCTGTGAAAAATGCCATTGGTAGTTTGATAGCGATTGCATTGAATCTGTAGATTGCTTTGGGTAGTATAGTCATTTTCACAGTGTTGATTCTTCCAACCCAAGAACATGATCTATCTCTCCTCTGTTTGTATCATCATTAATTTCTTTCATCAGTGTCTTATAGTTTTCTGCATACAAGTCTTTTGTCTCCTTAGGTAGGTTTATTCCTAGGTATTTTATTCTTTTTGTTGCAATGGTATATGGGAGTGTTTCTTTAATTTCTCTTTCAGATTTTGCATCGTTAGTGTATAGGAATGCAAGAGATCTATGTGCATTAATTTTCTATCCTGCTACTTTACCAAATTCCTTGATTAGTTCTAGTAGTTTTCTGGTAGCATCTTTAGGATTCTCTATGTATAGTATCATGTCATCTGCGAATAATGACAGTTTTACTTCTTCTTTTCTGATTTGGATTCCTTTTATTGCTTTTTCTTCTCTGATTGCTGTGGCTAAAACTTCCAAAACTATGTTGAATAATAGTGGTGAGAGTGGGCAACCTTGTCTTATTCCTGATCTTAGTGGAAATGGTTTCAGTTTTTCACCATTGAGAGCGATGTTGGCTGTGAGTTTGTCATATATGGCCTTTATTATGTTGATGTAAGTTCCCTCTATGCCTACTTTCTGGAGGGTTTTTATCATAAATGGGTGTTGAATTTTGTCAAAAGCTTTCTCTGCACCTATAGAGATGATCATACGGTTTTTCTTCTTCAGTTTGTTAATATGGTGTATCACATTGATTGATTTGTGTATATTGAAGAATCCTTGCATTCCTGGGATAAAACCCACTTGACCATGGTGTATGATCCTTTTAATGTGCCATTGAATTCTGTTTGCTAGTATTTTGTTGAGGATTTTTGCATCTATGTTCCTCCGTGATATTGGCCTATGGTTTTCTTTCTTTGTGACATCTTTGTCTGGTTTTGATATCAGGGTGATGGTGGCCTCATAGAATGAGTTTGGGAGTGTTCCTCCCTCTGTTATATTTTGGAAGAGGTTGAGAAGGATAGGTGTCAGCTCTTCTCTAAATGTTTGATAGAATTCGCCTGTGAAGCTGTCCGGTCCTGGGCTTTTGTTTGTGGGAAGATTTTTAATCACAGTTTCAATTTCAGTTCTTGTGATTGGTCTGTTTATATTTTCTATTTCTTCCTGGTTCAGTTCGGAAGGTTGTGCTTTTCTAAGAAATTGTCCATTTCTTCCAGGTTGTCTATTTTATTGGCATATAGTTGCTTGTAGAGTTTGTCCTTTTTGACCCTTTCACCCATATTTCCCATCCACCTTCCATACCCTGCCTCTAGCAACCACCAATGTTCTCTGTATTTATGAACTCTGTTTTTGTTTGTTTGTTTGTTTTAGATTCCACATATAAGTAAGATCAGATTGTATTTTTCTTTCTCTGTCTGATTTATTTCACTTAGCATAATGCCCTCAGGAGATCCATTCATATTGTCACAAATGGCAGGATTTCCTTCTTTTTATGGCTGAATAATATTCCATTGTGTGTGTGTGATGTGTACACACACACCCCACATTTTCTTTATCCATTCATTCTTTGATGGACATTTACATTGTTTCCACACCTTGACTATTATATGTAATGCTGCAGCAAACATGGGGTACAGATACCTTTTCAAGTTAGTGTTTTTGTTTTCTTCAGATAAATGCCCAGAGGTGGAGTTGCTGGATGATATGGTAACTCTATTTTTAGTTTTTTGAGGAACCTCCATACTCTTTACCACAGTGGCTGCTCCAATTTATTGATACATTCCCACCAACAGTGCGCAAGCATTTCCTTTTTTCACATTCTTGCCAACACTTGTTACTTCTTGGTTTTTGATGATAACCATTCTGACAGGTGTGAGGTGATATCTCACTGTGGTTTTGATTTGCAATTCCCTGGTGATTAGTGATGTTGAGCATCTTTTTGTGTGCCTGTTGGCCATTTGTATGTCCCCTTTAGAAAAATGACTATTCAGAGTCTCTGCCCATTTTTAAAATTGTTTTTTGTTTTATTTTGTCTTTTGTTTTTTGGCTTTTTTTGTTTCTTTTTTTTTTTTGGCTCTTGAGTTATATGAGATCTTTACATGCTGCATATTATGGATATGAACCCCTTATCTGATACATGATTTGCAAAAGTATTCTCCTATTCCGTAGGCTGTCTTTTGATTTTGTTGATGGCTTCCTTTGCTGTTCACAAGCTTTTTAGTTTAATGTAGTCCCACTTCTTTGTTTTTTATTTTGTTGCCTTTGCTTTTGGTGTCAAGTCCAAGAAGTCATCATTAAGAGTGATGGCAAGAAGATTACTGCCTAGCTCTCCTTCTAGTTTTGTGGTTTCAGGTCTTACATTAAAGTTTTTAATCCATTTGCAATTGATTTTTGTATATGATATAAAATAGTGGCCCAGTTTAATTCTTTTGGTGTTTTTTTTCTTAATTTAATTTTTATTTTATACTGGAGTGTAGTTGATTTACAATGTTCTATTAGTTTCAGGTGTACAGCACAGTGATTTAGTTATACAAATACATATATCTATTCTTTGTCAGATTCTTTTCCCATATAGGTTATTACAGAATATTTAGTAGAGTTCCCTGTGCTATAGAGTAGGTCCTTGTTTATTATCTATTTTATATGTAGTAGTGTGTATATGTCAGTCCCACACTCCCAAATTATCCCTCCTCTCCCACAGCCTTTCCCCTTTGGAAAGGAGAAAGTTTGTTTTCTATGTCTCTGAGCCTCTTTCTGTTTTGGAAATAAGTTCATTTGTGTCATTCTTTTTTAGATTCTGTATATAAGTGATATCATATGGTATTTGTCTTCCTCTGTTTATCTTACTGCATTTAGGATGATAATCTCTAGGTCCATTCATGTTGCTGCAAATGGCATAATTTCGTTCTTTCTTATGGCTGAGTAATATTCCACCATATATATGTACCACATCTTCTTTACCCATTCAGCTGTCAGAGGACATTTAGGTTTCTTCCCTTTCTTGGCTATCATAAATAGTGCTGCAGTGAACATTGGGGTGCATGTATCTTTTCGAATTATGGGTTTCTCCACATATATACCCAGGAGTAGGATTGCTGGATCATATGGTAGCTCTATTTTTATTTTTTCAAAGAACCTCCATGTAGTTCTCCATAGTGGTTGTACAAATTTACATGCCCACCAGCAGTGTAGGAGCATTCCCTTTTCTCCACGCCCTCTCCAGCATTTATTGTTTTTAGACTTTTTGATGATGGCCATTCTGATGGGGGTGAGGTTTTACCTCATTGTAGTTTTGATTTCCATTTCTCTAATAATTAGCAGTGTTGAGCATCTTTAATGTGCCTTTTGGCCATCTGTATGTCTTCTTTGGAGAAATGTCTGTTTAATCTGCTCATTTTTTGATTGAGTTGTCTGGTTGTTTGCTTGTTTGTTTTTGGATATTGAGCTGCATGAGCTGTTTGTAGATTTTGGTTATTAATCCCTTGTCAGTTGCATCATTTGCAAATATTTTCTCCCATTCAGTGGGTTGTCTTTTCATTTTGTTTATGGTTTCTTTTGCTGTGCCAAAGTTTTGAGTTTAATTATGTCGCATTTGTTTATTTTTGTTTTTATTTCCATTACTCTAGGAGATGGATTGAAAAAGAAATTGCTGCGATTTATGTCAAAGAGTGTTCTGCCTGTGTTTTCTTCTAAGAGTTTTATAGTATCTGTCCTTACACTTGGGTCTTTAATCCATTTTGAGTTTATTTTTGTGTATGGTGTTAAAGGATGTTTTAATTTCATTCTTTTGCATATAGTTGTCCAGTTTTCCCAGCACCATTTGTTGAAGAGACTGTCTTTTCTCTATTGTATATTCTTGCGTCCTTTGTCATAGATTAATTGACCTTAGGTGTGTGGGTTTATTTCTGGGCTTTATATCTTGTTTCATTGATCTATATTTCTGTTTTTGTGCCAGTAGCATACTGTTTACATGACTTCAGCTTTGTAGTATAGTCCAAAGTCAGGGAGCCGGATTCTTCCAGCTCCATTTTTCTTTCTCAGCATTGTTTTGGCTATTAAGGGTCTTTTGTGTTTCCATGCAAATTAAAAATTTTTTTGTTCTAGACCTGTGAAAAAATGCCATTGGTAACTTGATAGGGATTGCACTGAATCTATAGATTGCCTTGGATATTATAGTCATTTTGAAAATATTGATTCTTCCAAACCAAGAATATGGTATACCTTTCCATCTGTTTGTGTCATCTTTGATTTCTTTCATCATTGTCTTATAGTTTTCAGAGTACAGGTCTTTGCCTCCTTAGGTGGGTTTATTCCTAAGTATTTTATTCATTTTGATGTGATGGTAAATGGGATTGTTTGTTTAATTTCTCTTCTGATCTTTCATTGTTAGGGTATAGGAATGTAAGAGATTTCTGTGTATTAATTTTGTATCCTGCAACTTTACCAAATTCATTGATGAGCTCTAGTAGTTTTCTGGTAGCATTTTTAGGATTTTCTATGTATAATGTCATCTTCAAACAGTGATAGTTTTACTTCTTCTTTCCCAATTTGGATTCCTTTATTTCTTTTTGTTCTCTGCTGTGGCCAGGAGTTCCAAAACTATGCTGAATAAAACTGGTGAGAGTGGACATCTTGTCTTTTTCCTGATCTTAGAGGAAATGCTTTCAGCTTTTCACCGTTGAGAATGATGTTAACTGTGGCTTGTCATATATGGCCTTTATTATGTTCCCTCTATTCCCACTATCTGGAGAGTTTCTATAATAAACTGGTATTGAATTTGGTCAAAAGCTTTTTCTGCATCTATTGAGATGATCATAAGGTTTTTATTCTTCAGTTTGTTGATGTGGTGTATCACACTGAATGATTTGCAGTTATTGAAAAATCCTTTCATCCATGAGATAAATCCCACTTGATTATGGTGAATGATCCTTTTAATGTATTATCAGATTTATTTTGCTGAGAATTTTTGCGTTTATGTTCATTGGTGATATTGGCCTGTAATTTTCTTTCTTTTTTTTTTTTTTTGTGGTATCTTTGTCTGGTCTTGGGATCAGGGTGATGGTGGCCTTGTAGAAAGAGTTTGGGAATGTTCCTCCCTCTGCTATATTTTGGGAGAGTTTGAGAAGAATAGGTGTTAGCTCTTCTCTAAATGTTTGACAGAATTTGCCTGTGAAGCCATGTGGCCCTGGACTTTTGTTTGTTAGAAGTTTTTAAATCACAGGTTCAATTTCAGTACTTGTGACTGGTCTGTTCATATTTTCTATTTCTTCCTGGTTCAGTCTTGGGAGATTGTACCTTTCTAAGCATTTGTCCACTTCTTCTAGGTTGTCCATTTTATTGACATATAGTTGCTTATAGTAGTCTCTTATTATCCTTTGTATTTCTGAAGTCTGTTGTAACTTCTTTTTTATTACTAATTTTATTGATTTGAGCCTCTCCCTTTTTATCTTGACGAGTCTGGCTAAAGGTTTGTCAATTTTGTTTATCTTTTCAAAGAACCGGCTTTTAGTTTCATTGATCTTTTCTATTGTTTTCTTTGTCTCTATTTCACTTATTTCTGCTCTCATCTTTATGATTTCTTTTCTTCTACTAACTTCGGGTTTTATTTGTTCTTCTTTCTCTAGTTGCTTTAGCTGTAGGGTTTGGTTGTTTATTTGAGATTTTTCTTGTTTCCTGAGGTAAGATTTTATTGCTACAAACTTCCCACTTAGAACTGCTTTTGCTGTGTCCCATAGGTTTTGGATCATTGTGTTCTTGTTGTCATTTGTCTGTAGGTATTTCTTTATTTCCTCTTCGATTTCTTCAGTAATCCATTGGTTGTTTGGTAATATATTGTTTAGCCTCCACGTGTTTATGTTTTTTACAATTTTTTTTTCTTGTAATTGATTTCTAATGTCATAACATTGTGGTCTGAAAAGAGGCTTGATATGATTTCAATTTCCTTAAATTTACCAAGCCTTGTTTCATGGACCAGCATGTGACGTATCCTGAGAATGTTCCATGTGCACTTGAGAAGACTGTGTATTCTACTGCTTTTGGATGGAATGTTCAATAAATATCAAATAAGTCTATCTGGTCTAATGTGTCATTTAAGGCCTGTGTTTCCTTATTGATTTTCTGTCTGGATTATCTGTCCATTGATGAAAGTGGGGTGTTAAAGTCCCCTACTGTCACTTTCTCCACTTGTGGCTGTTAGCATTTGCCTTATATATTGAGGTCCTCCTATGTTGGGTGCATATGTATTTACAATTGTTATATCTTCTTCTCAGTCTTATCCCTTGATCATTATGTAGTGTCCTTTTTTGTCTCTTTTAAGTCTTTATTTTAGAGTCTATTTTGTCTGATATAAGTATTGCTACTCCAGCTTTCTTTTCATTTCTATTTGCATGGAATACCTTTTACCATCCCCTCACTGTCAGTCTGTATGTGTCCCTAGATCTGAAGTGGATCTCTTATACACAGCATATATCTGGGTCTTGTTTTTGTATCCATTCAGCCAGTCTGTGTCTTTTGGTTGGAGCATTTAATCTATTTACATTTAAGGTAATTATCAATAAGTATATTCTTATTGCCATTTTGTTAACTCTTTTAGATTTGTTTCTGTGGATTTCTTTTTGTTCCTTTCCTCATTTGTTCTCTTCTCTTGTGATTTGATGATTATCTAGTTTCATGTTTGGATTGCTTTCTTTTGTGTGTGTGTGTATCTATTGTAGACTTTTGGTTTGCAATTCCCATGAGGTTTTGATATAGCAGTCTATATATAAACGAGTTGCTGGTCTTTTAATTTCAAAAGCATTTCCAGCATCCTGCATCTGTAGTCTCCTCTTCTCACAAATGCTGGTTTTGATACATATTTGTGTGTGGATGATTTCTTACCTTTACTGTATGTTTGCCTTTACCGGTGAGCTTTCACATTCATAATTTTCTTGTTTCTAGTTGTGGCCTTTTCTTTTCTGCCTAAAGAAGTTCCCCTAGTATTTGTTGTAAAGCTGGTCTGGTGGTGCTGAATTCTCTTAGTTTTTTTTTTTTTGCGGTACGCGGGCCTCTCACTGTTGTGGCCTCTCCCGTTGTGGTGCGCAGGCTCAGCGGCCATGACTCACGGGCCCAGCCGCTCCACGGCATGTGGGATCTTCCCAGACCGGGGCATGAACCCGTGTCCCCTGCATCGGCAGGCGGACTCTCAACCACTGCGCCACCAGGGAAGCCCTTTTAGTTTTTACTTATCTGTAAAGATTTTGATTTATCCATCAAATCTATTTTTTTTTAAGATTTTTTTTTATATGGACCATTTTTAAAGTCTTTATTGGATTTGTTACAAAATTGCTTCTGCTGTTTGTTTTGGTTCTTTGGCCCCGAGGCATGTGGGATCTTAGCTCCCCGACCAGAGATTGAACCTGCAACCCCTGCACTGGAAGGCAAAGTCTTAACCACTGGACCACCAGGGAAGTCCCTCCCCATCTAATCTTAATGAGAGCCTTGCTGTGTAGGGTATTCTTGGTTGTAGGTTCTTCCCTTTCATCACTTTAAATATATCATGCCACTCCTTTCTGGCCTGCAGAGTTGCTGCTGAGCAATCAGCTGATAAACTTATGGGAGTTCCCTTGTGTGTTATTTGTTGCTTTTCTCTTGTCACTTTTAATATTTTTTCTTTGTCTTTAGTTTCTGTCATTTTGATTACTCTGTGTCTTGGCATGTTCCTCCTTGGGTTTATCCTGCCAGGGACTCTCCATGCTTCCTGGACTCAGGTGCCTATTTCCCTCCCCATGTTAGAGAAGTTTGCAGCTATTATCTATTCACATATTTTCTCAGGTCCTTCCTCTCTCTTCTTCTTCTCTGGGACCCCTATAATGCAAACGTTGGTGCATTTAATGTTGTCCCAGAGATCTCTTAGACTGTCTTCATTTCTTTTCATTCTTTTTTCTTTATTCTGTTCTGTGGCAGTCATTTCCACCATTCTGTCTTCCAGGTCACTTATCAGTTTTCTGCCTCCGTTACTCTGCTATTGATTCCTTCTAGTGTATTTTTCATTTCACTTATTGTATTCATCTCTGTTTGTTTGTTCTGTAGTTCTTCTAGGTCTTTATTAAATATTTCTTGTGTCTTTTTGATCTGTGCCGCCATTCTTTTTCTGAGATCTTGGAACATCTTTCCTATCATTTCTCTGAATTCTTTTTTGAGTAGATTGCCTATCTCCTCTTCACTTAGTTGTTCTTCTGGGGTTTTATGTTTTTCCTTCTGGAAACATATTCCTCTGCTGTCTTATTTTGTTTAACTTGCTATGATTACGGTTTCCGTTCCACAGGCTGCGGTGTTGTAGTTCTTCTTGCTTCTGCTTTCTGCACCCTGGTGGATGAGGCATTCTGAGAGGCTTGTGCAGGTTTCCTGGTGGGAGCTACTGGTTCCTGCCCACTGGCAGGTGGAGCTGGATCTTGTCCCTCTGATGGGCAGAGCTTTGTCAGCGGTTGTGTTTAGCAGGCAGTTTTGTGGTCAGGAAGACTTTCAGGAGCCTGTCTGTTGATGGGTAAGGCTGTTTTCCCTCCTTGTTTGTTTTTTGGTCTGAGGCATCCCAGCACTGGAGCCTACAGGCTGTTGGTTGGGGCCAGGTCTTTGTGAGAAAATGGCCACCTCCAGGAGGGCTTATGCCAATAAATACTCACCAGAACTGTGGCTTCCCATGTCTTTGTCCATGCAGTAAGCCACAACTGCCCCCACATTTGCAGTAGACGTGCCAATACCAGCAGGTAGGTGTGGTCCAGGCTCTTATGAGGTCACTGCTTTTTTCCTGGGTCCTGGTGTGCACAAGACCTTGTGTGCGCACTCCACAAGCGGAGTTTCTGTTTCCCCCAGTCCTTTGGAATTTCTGTGATCAAACCCTGCTGGTCTTCAAAGCCAGATTCTCTGGGGGCTCCCCCTCCCATTGCCAGACCCCCAGGCTGGGAACCCTGATGTGGGGCTCAGAACTTTCACTCCTGTGGGAGAATTTCTGTGATATAATTATTTTCCAGTTTATGGGCTGCCCACCCAGTGGGTATGGGATTTGATTTTTTCATGATTGCACCCCTCATATCATCTCGTTATGGTTTCTTCTTTGTCTTTGGATGTAGGGTATCTTTTTTGGTAGGTTCCAGCGTTTTTTTTGTTGATGGGTATTCAGTAGTTAGTTGTGATTTTGGTCTTTTCATAAGAAGAGGTCAGGTCACATCCTTCTACTCTGCCATCTTGTCTCCCAACAAGAACATTTTTTTTCCTTTCCTTTGTGCTTCATCTAGTTTCACTTGCTCATAGGGTACCACAGACAGAGGTCTCCACCCAGCACTTCAGGCCAGAGTTCCTCTGATCTATGTGTTTGCTTTTATGCCACTACCATACTGTTTTGATTCCTATAACTTTGTGATATAGTTTGAAATCAGGGAGCACGATGCTTTATTCTTCTTTCTCAAGATTAGTTTGGCTACTGGGGGTCTGTTATGGTTCCACACAAATTTTAGGATTGTTTGTTCTATTTCTGTGAAAAATGCCATTGGAATTTTGGTAGAGACTGCACTGAATCTGCAGATTGCTTTAGGTAGTATGGAAATTTTAGCAATATTAATTCTTCCAATCCATGAACATGGAATATCTTTCCATTTATTGGTCTTTTTCAATTTCTTTTATCAATGTCATATTTTTCAGTGTGCAGGTCTTTCACCTCCTTGGTTAAATTTATTCCTAGGTAGTATTTTATTGTTTTTTGATGCAACTGTAAATGGGATTTTTTTCTTAATTTCTCTTTCTGATAGTTCATTCTTAGTGTGTAGAAATGAAACAGATTTTTGTATATTGATTTTGTATACTGCCACTTTACCAAATTCCTTTTATTCTAACAGTTTTTTGGTGGAGTCTTGGGGTTTCTTTATATAATATCATGTCATCTGCAAGTAGTGACAATTTTACTTCTTTTCAGATTTGAATGGCTTTTTTTTTCTTGCTTAATTGTTCTAGCTAGGACTTCCAGTACTACGTTGAATAGAAGTGGTGAGAGTGGGCATCATTACCTTGTTCTGATCTTAGAGATAAAGCTTTCAAGTTTTCAGCATTGAGTATAATGCTAGCTTTGGGCTTGTCACATATGGCTTTTATTATCCTGAGGTACTTTCCCTCTATACCCAGTTTGTTGAGAATTGTTATCATAAATGGATATTGAAATTTGTCACATGCTTATTCTGTATTTATTGAGATGATCATATGATATTATCTTTCACTGTGTCAATGTAGTGTGTCACACTGATTTGCAGATGTTGAACCATCTTTGCATCCCTGGAGTAAATCCCACTTGATCATGATATATGATCCTCTTAATGTCCTGTTGAGTTTGGTTTACTAATATTTTGTGAAGTTTTTACATCTTTGTCCATCAGGGATATTGGCCTGTAATTTTCTTTTCTTGTGTTGTCCTTATCTGGTTTTGGTATCAGGGTAATGCTGGAATCATAAAATGAGTTTGGAAGTACTCCTTACTCTTCGGTTTTTGGGAAGAGTTTGAGAAGTATTGGAATTGATTGTTCTTTAAATTTTTGATAGAATTCACCAGTGAAGCCACCTGGTCTTGGACTTTTGTTTGGGGGAGATTTTTTTTTTTAAACATATTTATTGGAGTTTAATTGCTATACAATGGTGTGTTAGTTTCTGCTTTATAACAAAGTGAATCAGTTAGACATATACATATATCCCCGTATCTCTTCCCCCTTGCGTCTCCCTCCCTCCCACCCTCCCTATCCCACCCCTCTCAGTG
This sequence comes from Monodon monoceros, assembly GCF_005190385.1. Classification (NCBI taxonomy): domain Eukaryota; kingdom Metazoa; phylum Chordata; class Mammalia; order Artiodactyla; family Monodontidae; genus Monodon; species Monodon monoceros. The sequence goes on from NW_021703781.1 coordinate 22,078,102, forward strand.
GTCACAAAGCACCAAGCTGATATCCCTGTGCTATGCGGCTGCTTCCCACTAGCTATCTATTTTACATTTGGTAGTGTATATATGTCCATGCCACTCTCTCACTTTGTCACAGCTTGCCCTTCCCCTTCCCCTTCCCCATATCCTCAAGTCCATTCTCTAGTAGGTCTGTGTCTTTATTCCCGTGTTGCACCTAGGTTCTTCAAGACCATTTATTTTTTGATTTTTAGATTCCATATATGTGTGTTAGAATACGGTATTTGTTTTTCTCTTTCTGACTTACTTCACTGTGTATGACAGACTCTAGGTCCATCCACCTCACTACAAATAACTCAATTTCGTTTCTTTTTATGGCTGAGTAATATTCCATTGTATATATGTGCCACATCTTCTTTATCCATTCATCTGTCGATGGACACTAGGTTGCTTACATGTCCTGGCTATTGTAAACAGAGCTGCAATGAATATTGTGGTACATGACTCTTTTTGAATTATGGTTTTCTCAGGGTATATGCCCAGTAGTGGAATTGCTGGGTCATATGATATTTCTATTTTTAGTTTTTTAGGGAACCTTCATACTGTTCTCCATAGTGGCTGTATCAATTTACGTTCCCACTAACACTGCAAGAGGGTTCCCTTATCTCCACACCCTCTCCAGCATTTATTGCTTGTAGATTTTTTGATGATGGCCATTCTGACCGGTGTGAGATGATATCTCATTGTAGTTTTGATTTGTACTTCTCTAATGATTAACGATGTTGAGCATCCTTTCATGTGTTTGTTGGCAATCTGTATATCTTCTTTGGAGAAATGTCTGTTTAGGTCTTCTGCCCATTTGTGGATTGGGTTGTTTGTTTTTTTGATATTGAGCTGCATGTAAATTTTGGAGATTAATCTTTTGTCAGTTGCTTCATTTGCAAATATTTTCTCCCATTCTGAGGGCTGTCTTTTTGTCTTGTTTATGGTTTCCTTTGCTGTGCAAAAGCTTTTACGTTTCATTAGGTCCCATTTGTTTATTTTTGTTTTTATTTCCATTTCTCTAGGAGGTGTGTCAAAAAGGATCTTGCTGTGATTTATGTCATGGAGTGTTCTGCCTATGTTTTCCTCTAAGAGTTTTATAGTGTCTGGCCTTACATTTAGGTCTTTAATCCATTTTGAGTTTACTTTTGTGTATGGTGTTAGGGAGTGTTCTAATTTCATTCTTTGACATGTAGCTGTCCAGTTTTCCCAGCACCACTTATTGAAGAGGCTGTCTTTTCTCCACTGTATATTCTTGCCTCCTTTATCAAAGATAAGGTGACCATATGTGCGTGGGTTTATCTCTGGGCTTTCTAACCTTTTCCATTGATCTATTTTTCTGTTTTTGTGCCAGTACCATACTGTCTTGATTACTGTAGTTTTGTAGTATAGTCTGAAGTTAGGGAGCCTGGTTCCTCCAGCTCCGTTTCTCTTTGTCAAGATTGCTTTGGCTATTCGGGTCTTTTGTATTTCCGTACAAATTGTGAAATTTTTAGTTCTAGTTCTGTGAAAAATGCCATTGGTAATTTGGTAGGTATTGCATTGTATCTGTAGATTGCTTTGGGTAGCATAGTCATTTTCACAATGTTGATTGTTCCAGTCCAAGAACATGGTATATCTCTCCATCTATTTGTATCATCTTTAATTTCTTTCATCAGTGTCTTATAGTTTTCTGCATACAAGTCTTTTGTCTCCTTAGGTAGGTTTATTCCTAGGTATTTTATTCTTTTTGTTGCAGTGGTAAATGGGAGTGTTTTCTTAATTTCACTTTCAGATTTTTCATCATTAGTGTATAGGTATGCAAGAGATTTCTGTGCATTAATTTTGTATCCTGCTACTTTACCAAATTCCTTGATTAGTTCTAGTAGTTTTCTGGTAGCATCTTTAGGATTCTCTATGTATAGTATAATGTCATCTGCAAACAGTGACAGCTTTACTTCTTCTTTTCCAATTTGGATTCCTTTTATTGCTTTTTCTTCTCTGATTGCTGTGGCTAAAACTTCCAAAACTATGTTGAATAATAATGGTGAGAGTGGGCAACCTTGTCTTGTTCCTGATTTTAGTGGAAATGGTTTCAGTTTTTCACCATTGAGAACGGTGTTGGCTGTGGGTTTGTCATACATGGCCTTTATTATGTTGATGTAAGTTCCCTCTATGCCTACTTTCTGGAGGGTTTTTATCATAAATGGGTGTAGAATTTTGTCAAAAGCTTTCTCTGCATCTATAGAGATGATCATATGGTTTTTCTTCTTCAATTTGTTAATATGGTGTATCACATTGATTGATTTGTGTATATTGAAGAATCCTTGCATTTCTGGGATAAACTCCACTTGATCATGATGTATGATCCTTTAATGTGCTGTTGGATTCTGTTTGCTAGTATTTTGTTGAGGATTTTTGCATCATTGTTCATCAGTGATATTGGCCTACAGTGTTCTTTCTTTGTGGCGTCTTTGTCTGGTTTTGGTATCAGGGTGATGGTGGCCTCATAGAATGAGTTTGGGGGTGTTCCTCCCTCTGCTATATTTTGGAAGAGTTTGAGAAGGATAGGTGTTAGCTCTTCTCTAAATGTTTGATGGAATTCGCCTGTGAAGCCCTCTGGTCCTGGGCTTTTGTTTGTTGGAAGATTTTAAATCACAGTTTCAATTTCAGTGCTTGTGATTGGTCTGTTCTTATTTTCTATTTCTTCCTGGTTCAATCTCATAACGTTGTGCATTTCTAAGCATTTGTCCATTTCTTCCAGGTTGTCCATTTTATTGCCATAGAGTTGCTTGTAGTAATCGCTCATGATCTTTTGTATTTCTGCAGTGTCAGTTGTTACTTCTCCTTTTTCATTTCTAATTCTATTGATTTGAGTCTTCTCCCTTTTTTTCTTAATGAGTCTGGCTAAGTGGTTTATCAATTTTGTTTATCTTCTCAAAGAACCAGCTTTTAGTTTTATAGATCTTTGCTATTACTTCCTTCATTTCTTTTTCATTTATTTCTGATCTGATATTTATGATTTCTTTCCTTTTGCGAACTTTGCGGTTTTGTTGTTCTTCTTTCTCTAATTGCTTTAGGTGTAAGGTTAGGTTGTTTATTTGAGATTTTTCTTGTTTCTTAAGGTAGGATTGTATTGCTATAAACTTCCCTCTTAGAACTGCTTTTGCTTCATCCTGTAGGTTTTGGGTCGTTGTGTTTTCATTGTCATTTGTTTCTCTGGTTTTATTGATTTCCTCTTTGATTTCTTCAGTAACCTCTTGGTTATTAAGTAGTGTATTGTCTAGCGTCCATGTATTTGTATTTTTTATATAATTTTTCCTGTAATTAATATCTAGTCTCACAGCATTGTTGTCAGAAAAGATAGTTGATATGATTTCAGTTTTCTTAAATTTACCAAGGCTCGATTTGTGACCCAAGATATGATCTATCCTGGAGAATGTTCCATGAGCACTTGAGAAGAAAGTGTATTCTGTTGTTTTTGAATGGAATGTCCTATACATATCAATTAAGTCCATCTTGTTTAATGTATCACTTAAAGCTTGTGTTTCCTTATTTATTTTCATTTTGGATGATCTGTCCATTGGTGAAAGTGGGGTGTTAAAGTCCCCTACTATGATTGTGTTACTGTCGATTTCCCCTTTTGTGGCTGTTAGTATTTGCCTTATGTATTGAGGTGCTCCTATGTTGGGTGCATAAATATTTACAGTTGTTATATCTTCTTGTTTGATTGATCCCTTGATCATCATGTAGTGTCCTTTTTTGTCTCTTGTAATAGTCTTTGTTTTAAAGTCTATTTTGTCTGATATGAGAATTACTACTCCAGCTTTCTTTTGATTTCCATTTGCATGGAATATCTTTTTCCATCCCCTCACTTTCAGTCTGTATGTGTCCCTAGGTCTGAAGTGGGTCTCTTGTAGCCAGCATATATACGGGTCTTGTTTTTGTATCCACTCAGCCAGTCTATGTCTTTTAGTTGAAGCATTTAATCCATTTACATTTAAGGTAATTATTGATATGTATGTTCCTGTTACCATTTTCTTAATTGTTTTGCATTTGTTATTGTAGGTCTTTTCCTTCTCTTGTGTTTCCTGCCTAGAGAAGTTCCTTTAGCATTTGTTGTAAAACTGGTTTGGTGTTGCTGAATTCTCTTAGCTTTTGCTTCGTCAAATGTGAATGAGATCCTTGCTGCATAGAGTAATCTTGGTTGTAGGTTTTTCCCCTTCATCACTTTAAATATGTCCTGCCACTCCCTTCTGGCTTGCAGAGTTTCTGCTGAAAGATCAGCTGTTAACCTTATGGGGATTCCCTTGTATGTTATTTGTTGTTTTTCCCTTGCTGCTTTTAATACTTTTTCTCTGTATTTAATTTTTGATAGTTTGATTAATATGTGTCTTGGTGCATTTCTCCTTGGATTTATCCTGTATGGGACTCTCTGTGCTTCTTGGACTTGATTAACTATTTCCTTTCCCATATTAGGGAAGTTTTCCACTATAATCTCTTCCAATATTTTCTCAGTCCCTTTTTTTTTCTCTTCTTCTTCTGGGACAGCTATAATTGAAATGTTGATGAGTTTAATGGTGTCCCAGAGGTCTCTGAGACTGTCCTCAATTCTTTTCATTCTTTTTTCTTTATTCTGCTCTGCAGTAGTTATTTCCACTATTTTATCTTCCAGGTCACTTATCTGTTCTTCTGCTTCAGTTATTCTGCTATTGATCCCTTTTGGCGAATATTTAATGTCATTTATTGTGTTGTTCATCACTGTTTGTTTGCTCTTTAGTTCTTCTAGGTCCTTGTTAAACGTTTCTTGTATTTTCTCCATTCTATTTCCAAGATTTGGGATCATCTTTACTATCATTATTCTGAATTATTTTTCAGGTAGACTGCCTATTTCCTCTTCATTTGTTAGGTCTGGTGGGTTTTTACCTTGCTCCTTCAACTGCTGTGTGTTTCTCTGTCTTCTCATTTTGCTTAACTTATTGTGTTAGGGGTCTCCTTTTCACAGGCTGCAGGTTCGTAGTTCCCATTGTTTTTGATGTCTGCCCCCAGTGGCTAAGGTTGGTTCAGTGGGTGGTGTAGGCTTCCTGGTGGAGGGGAGTAGTGCCTGTGTTCTGGTGGATGAGGCTGGATCTTGTCTTTCTGGTGGGCAGGTCCACGTCTGGTGGTGTGTTTTCGGGTGTCTGTGGCCTTATTATGGTTTTAGGCAGCCTCTCTGCTAATGGGTGTGGTTGTGTTCCTGTCTTGCTAGTTGTTTGGCATGGGGTGTCCAACACTGGAGCTTGCTGGCCATTGAGTGGAGCTGGGTCTTGGTGTTAAGATGGAGGTCTCTGGGGGGTTTTCGCCGTTTGATATTACGTGGAGCTGGGAGGTCTCTTGTGGACCAATGTCCTGAACTTGGCTCTCCCACCTTAGAGGTGCAGCCCTGACGCCTGGCTGGAGCACCAAGAGCCTGTCATCCACACGGCTCAGAATAAAAGGGAGAAAAGAAAGAAAGAAGATAAAATTAAATTAAATTAAATTAAAAAGTTATTAAAATTAAAAATAAAAAGTAATTATTAAAAAATTTTAAGTAATAAAAAAGAGAGCAACCAAACCAGAAAACAAATCCACCAGTGATAAATAACAAGTGCTAAAAACTACACTAAAACAAATAAACAAACAAAAAAAACGGACAGACTGAACCCTAGGACAGATGGTACAAGCAAAGCTATACAGACAAAATCACACGCAGAAGCATACACATACACACTCACAAACTGAGAAAAAGGGGGAAAAAAAAAGAATATATATATATATCGTTGCTCCCAAAGTCCACCTCCTCAATTTGGGATGATTCGTTGTCTATTCAGGTATTCCACCAATGCAGGGTACATCAAGTTGATTCTGGAGATTTAATCCACTGCTCCTGAGGCTGCTGGGAGAGATTTCCCTTTCTCTTCTTTGTTCGCACAGCTCTTGGGGTTCGGCTGTGGATTTGGACCCGCCTTTGAGTGTAGGCCGCCTGAGGGCGTCTGTTCCCGCCCAGACAGGACGGGGTTAAAGGAGCCGCTGATTCGTTGGCTCTGGCTCACTCAGGCGGGGGGGAGGGAGGGGCATGGAGTACGGGGCGAGCCTGCGGCGGCAGAGGCCAGCATGACATTGCACCAGCCTGAGGCGTGCCGTGCGTTCTCCCGGGGAAGTTGTCCCTGGATCCCGGGACCCTGGCAGTGGTGGGTTGCACAGGCTCCTGGGAGGGGAGGTGTGGAGAGTGACCTGTGCTCGCACACAGGCTTCTTGGTGGCGGCAGCAGCAGCCTTAGTGTCTCATGCCCGTCTCTGGGGTCCGCGCTGATAGCCGGGGCTCGCGCCTGTCTCTGGAACTCTTTTAAGCAGCGCTCTTAATCCTCTCTCCTCGCGCACCAGGAAACAAAGAGGCAAGAAAAAATCTCTTGCCTCTTCGGCAGCTCCAGACCTTTTCCCGGACTCCCTCCCGGCTAGCCATGGCGCACCAGCCCCCTTCACGCTGTGTTAACGCCGCCAACCCCAGTCCTCGCCCTGGGGTCCGACCTCCGAAGCCTGAACCTCAGCTCACAGCCCTGCCCGCCCCAGCGGGTGAGCAGACAAGCCTCTCGGGCTGGTGAGTGCTGGTCGGCACCGATCCTCTGTGTAGGAATCTCTCCGCTTTGCCCTCCACACCCCTGTTGCTGCGGTCTCCTCCGCGGCTCCGAAGCTTCCCCCCTCCGCCACCCGCAGTCTCCGCCTGCGAAGGGGCTTCCTAGTGTGTGGAAACCTTTCCTCCTTCACAGCTCCCTCCCAGTGGTGCAGTTCCCGTACCTATTCTTTTGTCTCTGTTTATTCTTTTTTCTTTTGCCGTACCCACGTACGTGGGGAGTTTCTTGCCTTTTGGGAGGTCTGAGGTCTTCTGCCAGCGTTCAGTAGGTGCTCTGTAGGAGTTGTTCCACGTGTAGATGTATTTCTGGTGTATCTGTGGGGAGGAAGGTGATCTCTGCGTCTTACTCTTCTGCCATCTTGAAGCTCCTCCTGGGGGAGATTTTTGATTACTGGTTCAATCTCCATACTAGTAATCAGTTCAGATTTTATATTTCTTCATGATTCAGTCTTGGCAGGTTGTATGTTTCCAGGAACTTATTCGTTTTGTCTAGATTGTTCAATTTGTTGGCATATAATTTTTCTTAATAGTCACGAATGATCCATTGTATGTCTGTGGTATCAGTTTTAAGAATTTCTGGCCATCACAGTTCTTCAACACCTAAATGTCTCCAGTAGGCAGAAACTCTTGTTCACAGCAAGAAGAGGGTCATTCTGCCTGTCTCCTCTTTGATTAAATCAACACACTCCTGCCCTTTCAGTACCTGACCACCACGCCACCCCTCATGTGGCACTGATCCCTGCCCACCACATCCTGCCCCACCTCCTGTTAAACTTAGCTGTTCTTCTTATTTAGGGAAAATGAAATAGAAGGCAGATTTCAGACTTCATTAATTTCTCTCTGTTTAGCACCTTGGACAAGGACAGGCTGGTAAATGCAGGCCCTTATCCGCAAGCTGCTTGAAACCAAGGTGTCTTTCCCTTCCTCCTTCCTGCCTGGCATAGGTTCTCTCTGGACAAGGACACGGGACTCATCATGCTGATTGCCAGGCTGGACTATGAACTCATCCAGCGCTTCACCTTGACAGTCATCGCCCGGGACGGGGGTGGCGAGGAAACCACAGGCCGGGTCAGGATCAACGTGTTGGACGTCAACGACAACGTGCCCACCTTCCAGAAGGACAGCTATGTGGGTGCCCTGAGAGAGAATGAGCCTTCCGTCACACAGCTGGTGCGGCTCCGGGTAAGATGCCGGGCTGCCCTTTGATCTGTCTGTTTACCTTGTCCTTCTCTCTCTGGTTTCCCCTTGACCACCTGCTCAGGAAGCCACTGCAAGAAGTACTAAGTGCCCGTCCACAAAGAATTCTGCTCAGATCGGGGGTCACGATCTGTGTCAGGCCACCTCTGAGTGGCACTTCAGGTCCCTGGTTACTGAGTGAGGCTAGTGTCTGTCTCCATTCACCCCCCATCTCCCTTGGTGAGTTCTGAGCAGGTCCCTGTGTAAGGCCCCCCATCCAAGCCCTTTTAATGACTGCTTAGAATCACGTACTGCTGCAGCTGGAAGACACCAGACACCATGGGCACAACCCAGTTCATGGAAGGGGAAACAGGAGGGGAGCGGCAGGTGCCATGAATTAGTAGAGGAGAGAGCCAGGGCTAGAACTTGGGACTCTACGCTCCAAGCATCCTCCTGCAATGAGTCCCCACCACATGTTGGTGACCTCTGACCAGAAACTTCTTAATGTCCTCGTGCCCCTTCCCCACTCTGCCGACCCAGAATGACAGGACCCAGAGCCTCCATTTAGAACTTATTTCTGAAGGAGGCAGGGATGAAGGCGAGGTGGAGGAGGTGGGCACGGGGGATACACAGAAGACAGGACCACGTGCCCTCCGAACGTAGCCCTGGCTCCCTGGTGGACCCTGCCCTCCCTCACTGCCCATGTCCTCTTACATGCAGAGTGGAGGGAGGCCCCTGGCGGCTCTCTAGGGTCAAAGACATCTGGAAAGAGCTAACTAATGCAGCCACCCCAGAGACAGTCAAGAGAAAGGAGGATCCCTGACCCAATTCCAAGTGCCACCTTCCCTTCTTGCATTCATGCAACGTGCATTTATTAGATTACCTGCTGTGTTCCAAACACTGTGCTGGATTCTAGGTATCAGCTTCAGTCAGGAAGCAAAGTTCCCGCTTCCATGGAGCTGACAGGCAGGCAGAATGAGGAAGACAGAAATTAAACAAGAAGTTCCAATGGGGAGGGGGGACGAATGGGGTGCCCAGCACAGGGCCCTAACCCAGTCCAGAGGTCAGGGAAGGCCTCTGTGCATGAGGTGTTCCAGCTGGTACTGAGGGTGTAGGAGATGGCTGTGCCAGGTATGGTGGCGACCCTTTTCATCCTCTGGGTAAGGCTTGGCCTTCCTCTGTTCCTCCAGGCCTTCAGCCTGCCCTCTAGATTGCCCAGGATACCTCCACACCCCAACATGAAGTGTGTCTGCTGGGAGCCAGAGAGTAGCCTCCAGCTGAGGGACAAGGGGTGCCTGGATCACCCCGAAAAGGGGGCTCAGAGAGGGGCCAGCCCTCCCCTCCCACCTGCCCTCTTCTGGCCCCAGGGTCACTGAAAGCTCAAGGGCCCTGTCCACCCTCTTCCTTCCAGGCAACGGATGAAGACTCCCCTCCCAACAACCAGATCACCTACAGCATAGTCAATGCCTCCGCCTTTGGCAGCTACTTTGACATCCGCGTGTATGAGGGCTATGCCGGTACGTGTGGGGCAGGACTGAGGGCCCAGCCTGGGGAGGAGGGTTGGCAGGTGGGAGCGGGGTTGCACATCACACCTGTCTCAGGAGGGAGCCCTTCTGTCTCCCAGACACCCTGGACCACTTGGGAAGCTGCCCCACAGCTCCTGTCGTCTGGAGCAGCACGTGGTATGGGGTCACCATTTCATAGGCTCAAGATCTGTGTCTCAGTTCAGCCAGATCTTTCTTTGAGTGTTAGGCCTGTGGCCAGTCAGGCATCTGAAGTTACCACCACAGTGTGTGGGGTTCCTATTAAGAAGGACTGCCTGGCCATATCTGTGGCGAGGGGGAGGGGAGCCAGGTAGAGGCTTCTTAGCCAAGTTTTCCCATCCTTTGGGCATGCTGTGGCCACTTCCCAGATCTTCCAGGCTATGGCCTTTCCCTGCTTGGCCAGGCACAGTTCCATACTCTGGACCTTGCCCTGCCTGCCACACTGTGAGTCCAGGAAGGGTATAGCAGCAACAACCTCAAGCTTCAAGATCCCAAGAGACCACCTGGTTTTTTTGTTGAAGCAACTAGGGCCCAGAGACGGGGGGTGACTTGCCCAAAGTCACACAGCAAAGCTGTCCAGGGAGGCCCTGTGATCTGGCTCTTGGTGGCTTTTTGGCACTTGCCTCCCCACCAGAATCCAACCTCCTTGAACTTCTTGACACTCTCACCCCTTACAGGGGTCACTTCCATGTCTTTGAAGAGTCTGTTCCTTCTGCTGGGAAAGCCCTACCTCCCTGTCCCTTTGCCCTGCTTCCCTTTAACCTCTGGCTTGCTTTAGGGCTTATTTGGACATCCTCTCCTCTGCGAAGCTTCCCTAATGCTTGGAGATGGTATAGGTGTCCCCAAGGCAGAGCAGATGTGCACTGGGTGACTCTGAGTGCAGTGCTCATGCCTCCTCCCACCCCACATTTGTGTCAGAGAAATGCTCTTGGAGAAGCTGCAGTCCTGGGTCTGGGTGCTACAGCCCGATGGCCTCTGTAAAATCTGTGTCCCCCCTTTTAAAAACGTAACAGTCCCATGCCTCTCCCCACCCTCACACCTCACCACCTTCTCAGCTAGAGGAACCCTCCTTGGGTTTTCTATTACTAAAGCAACAATTTTGTTTCTGTTTTCCAAATAGAAAGTGGTGATTTAATATTGTGGTAATGCCTTTGCAGACTACCCATGCCCCCCACTCCCAAGCCAATACATCTTCCCTCCCAAATTGAGAATCAATGGCCGAGCATGAAAGATACTCATGGTGAGAGTCCAGGCATGTGCAGTGTGCCTTTGGGGAAGACACTCAACCTCTCCGAGCCTGGTTTCCTCGTCTGTAAAGTGGGGCTTACGTTACCACCCAAATAGTTACCACCTGCTGGACTCAACACTATACCTGGCACAGATCAGGCAGTCAGTAAACCTAAGTCAGGACCATGGGGCTCCAGGGGCTCAGAGGCAGGAGGGGAAAAAAGGCAGAGCTGGCTCAGGCTGAGCCAGCCACACCCTCTCTGCCCAAAGGGGAGCCGTGGCTGGATGGACATGTAAAGTCTGCTCACAGAGGGCCTGGGGCCCTACCCTGTCATTTCAGTGATCAGCGTGAACCGCCCCCTGGATTATGAACAGATACCCAACGGGCTGATTTATCTGACGGTTATGGCCAAGGATGCTGGCAACCCGCCTCTGAACAGCACTGTCCCTGTCACCATCGAGGTGTTTGTAAGTACCCAGGGGTGCACTGGCCTTGCCCTTCCAGGATATGGGGTGGTGAGTGCTTCCCAGAGTGTTGGGGCCCTGCCAGAACCCGCTGTCCCCACAGCCCAGAGAGTTACTCAGCAGACTGTCCCAAAGGCTGTCCGCTAGCAAACTGCCTCGCAGCTCAGCCATGGAAGGCACAGGGCCCTGGGACCCAAGAAGAGCCCAGTGGTCCTGATCTAACTTCATTCAGGGACCTCAGGACACCCTCTGAGGGGGAACAGGAGCTGGGGCTCAAGCAGGGAGGAAATGTCATTGATTCTTTCATTTATAGCCATATTCGGTGACGTCCAAGGGAATTGCTGGAAGGTCATCTTCTCTGTCTCTCTCTCTGGTCCCCTCTTTCTTCTTCGCTTCCTTTTTCCATTCCTGTGAAGATTTAAAAGAGCCTGAAACCAAACCACAGCTTGTCTGACATGAATAGCAAGCACACCTTAGTGCTTTCCGTGTCTGAAATTATGTCGCTGAATCCAGCTCCACACTGGTTCATTGACCCCGCGCAGCTCCCCCAGCAATCCTGGGGATGCAGATCATGGTCTGACAGTAGCCCTGCCGCCCCGCAAGACACCCGCCCCCATCTCATAAAGGCTGCTGCCTGCGGAGAGGGTGAACACGTGTTGATGGAAGAGTTAGTGCATTACTGACTCCAGAAGGATTCGATCAGATTGCCAGGTTAGGAGATACTCTGCGATTTGACAAACACTCAGCAAAATCTTGCCCAGAGCAGGTTGATGGGTGACCTTCCTGTCCCAGCTGGCTTCAGTAACAGCCTCTGGTGCTGCCTTACTTCTGGCTTTAATGAGTCTCATCCTTTCAACCCAAGTCCAAGGCTCCAGGGCCAGCTCTGGACAGGGGACCCCACTTGCTTACGGAATAGGACAGGGCAGTGATGGAAAAGTCGAGGGTGATTCCTGCAGGGAGCCCTGCAGCTTGGGCATGTGGGAGCAGCATTTCGGGGTAGGAGAGGATGGAGAGTCTCTGCAGAACCAGGTCCAGTAATGGAAAGTCAGAGTCTGGGACCCTAGATCTGGCACTTCAGGCTCCAGGGAGTGGCCGAGAGGAGATCCACAGAAGCCCAAACGCATGCCCGCCTTTAACCTGCAACGTCCCGCCGTGAAATGCCGAGGGTGATAGCAGAGAAGCAGAGTACGCTCCCTGCTAATCCTGGACAAGTCCTGGTATTCGTCCCCACATGGCCCCAACCCTGACCCCAGCCCCCAACCCCCCGCTAACCCTGGCCACACTTATAACCCTGACCGACGCCCACCCCCATCCCCCATCACTTTCAACCAGAATCTTGCTCTACTCAAGCAAGCAGTGAATTCCTCCTGTGTGCGCGGTGCAGTAGAAGGTCCTGGGGGGATATGAAGGCGACTGTGAATCCTGCTCCCCCCACAAAGGGACACTGTGAATAGAGGGAGGAGCACAGCTTGGGAGGCGTATGGCTTTGAAACCCAGCTCTGCCACCCTGTAGCCATGTGACCTGTGGTTCTTGTCCTCTCTGAGCCTCAGTGTCCTGATCTACAGAATGGGGACACTCATGGTACTGCCTCATGCTATTGGGAAGATTAAATGTGATCCTGCAGGTGGTACCTGGCTCCGGTAAGATGGGCCGTCGTCCCAGCATATAGGACAGATCAGCATGCGTGCGCCAGGCTCTCTGGTGCAAAGGGAATTCCAGACAACTCAGCTGGGCAGAGAAGGACCCTCTCTAGGCTTTAGGGAAATGGAAGTGAAAGAGGATGAGAGTAGGGGAGGTTTGGGGAAATGAGTTGAGGTGTTCCACACCACCCAGAGATGGGCAGGCAGAATTGACCAAACGGAAGTTAAAACGTCTCTAGCTCCATACTGTGCCAACTGCTTTCATGTTACACAGTGTCTCTCAATCCCACTCAGCAGATGAGGCTCAGGGAGGGAACATAAGGTGGTACAAGGTCACCAGTGCCTTCCTCACTTTCTGGCTAGTAAGTGGCATTTGAATTTACTTCCAATCCTAATAAGCTAGGATTTGAATCCTGACCTGTGTGACTCCTAGGTTCACGTTCTTTCCACCACAGCCCTAGGCTTGGAGGCTTGGATATCCCAGTCTTCAGGTGACTGAGACCAGTGTGCGCCAAAGTTCACATGGATTCCCTGGGCCTCTTCTTAAAATGCAAATTCTTATTTGGTGCGTCTGGGGAAAGAGCTGAAGCTCTGCATTTCTAACGTGCTCCCAGGAGACGCTGATACTTCTGGTCAGGGGATCACACTTAGAGTAGCAAGGCCTTCGAAGATCCGCCCTCGTGGTATCTTGAAACCCAGGGACTGCCCCGAACCCCAGCCCACGTCCCAACCTGTGGTCACTTAAGGAAGGGACCTGGGGAGTGCCTCTTTCTCTTTTTGCCTCAACCCGTCACATGTAGCCAGAGCAGGAGGTGGATGGCCCAGGGACAGAACTAACCTTTTATCCGCTGGGAATAAAAGAGTGATGAGCAGCCTCAGCCTTCCCCGCAGATACCGGGGAGCGGGGGCTCCATGTGCAGAGGCAGGTGGGGGCAGGAGTCCACCTCGCTCCCCTCTCAGCAAAAGCCAGCATGTGCCCTGGCCTGGAGCCACCTCAGCCCCACGGAAGGGGCGCCGTTTTCAGATTTCCTCAAAGCTGTCATGCGGGTAGGCAGGAACCCTGCGCTCCCCTTCCAGGTCTGCCCTTGCCCGCGGCAGCAGGGCGGATCTGGCAACAAAGTGCCCCCTTGACTGTGAGTGAACATCATCTCTTGAGCAGTGTTTTGGGATGGTGTAGTCACTTGTGTCTAAGGACCACACTTGAAAAGGCCAGCGGAGCCAGGTGATTCCTTTTCATCCACTGCTTGTTGGTTTTTAATAAAGAAGTCAAACTCGGTTTGTAGATTTCCCATTAGGGGACAATAAGCTTTTGTAGAGGGAGCCACTGAATTAGAACTAATAGTGAATGCAGCGCCAGGGTCCAGGGAAATATCACCGCTAATAAGTTTCTGCCTCATGCTCTGTCACTGACATTCTCTGCGCCGTTCCGTGCAGCCAAGCAGAAGGCTTAAATAGATACATACGTGTATATTTAAGGCACTTGTGCCCACACCAGGGATGCCCAGGCGTGCTGCTGGGGCATCAGACATGGGCTGGGGCCTCACACTGCCAGTTCTCTGAGGCTGGAGAGAGGGACAGGTCAGCGGGAACCAGTGTTTGGTCCAGAGCCAGGGGCCAGATGGGAGAAGAAGAGCGTTCCTCCACCCACAGTCCCGGCACGATGGGATTCTCTAAAGTCCCACGGGGTGGGCAACCAGACACCGGGCCACCTCCTTCTTCTTTAAATTTTGTTTAAATTCGTTTTACTGAAGTATAGTTGATTTACAAGGTTGCGGTCAGGCCGCCTCCTTCTTCATACGTGCTCAGCCAGAAGTGAGTGACTCGCTACAGGGACCTTCCTCTCAGGGGGCTCCCAGTGCTTGGGGGAGGGAGGCCCTGGGAGCCTGCATGGCTGAGAACTGAAGCCTTCAGACTCCCCCGGGGGCTGCGACCCAGTCTGACCTCCGAGCTCCATGCTGGGCTTTTGGGGAAAGGGGAGGAGGTGCTCAGTCAGGTGGGCCAGCGAGGCTTCCTCCAAGAGGGGAGCAGGGAGGAACTCTTGTGGAGTGACCGCAGAAACAGTTGGTGAGGACGAGACAGTCGTAAAGGGTAGGAAAGTCTCCTGATTGTGGAGCAGCTGCAGGCGGAGGCGGAGGCTGTGTCCCTGGCCCACCCTGCTGGCTTGGCCCGTAGATCCAGCAGCATCCCCTGGCCACTTGTGAGGGCTGGGCCAGAGGAGGGATTGCTCTAGAACCGCAGCTGGTTGTGGTGGGCTGGGTTTGCCCAGGCGGGTGGAGGAGCTGTTGTTCTTGTGTGTGTGCAGAAGGGTCTAGAATTCAGGCTCTGGGAGCCACCTGCCCCTGCCTGCCACTGCATACTTCAGGATTGAGGTACTCCTTTCTCCCTTCGTTTCTAGAAGGCAGAAGATAGGAGGGTTCCTAGAACCTTCCACTGTCACCTTGGCGGAGCTGGATGGGAAGGTCCGAGTGTGGGTGCAAGAACTGGAGGGAGCTCGGAGTTCAGCCGAGAGACCGGCAGGGAGAACCAGGGGAGCTGGGAGTCCCGGGCAGTCCCAGCTGCTGTCTTCATTCTCCATCTCTCCGGCCATCACTGTCCCTTCCTGACCCCACATGTTTCCCCAAAGCCTATCCTGCCACCTTGAACTGTAGCCCAGCTAGGGGGCCACCTGGCCACCCTGTGACACCCCACCTGGCTCTGGTTATACATTGAGGCCAGAGCTCCTCGGTGCCAGCCTGCGATGCCGACCAGCCCCGAATGCCTCCCTGGCTCCTGCAACGTGTCTCTCTTCTGTTCCAGGATGAGAACGACAACCCTCCCACCTTCAGCAAGCCTGCCTACTTCGTATCCGTGGTGGAGAACATCATGGCAGGTACGGCCTGGGCTGGGGAGGCGCGAAGGCGGGAGGCCAGCAGGCATGGCGCCGACGGCATGAAAACCTGACCTTGCACACGATCGCCAGAGGCCCGTGCCCTCCCTGTGTTTCCCAATGACAGGTGGAACCTCTGGAGATGTCCAGTTGTCTGCCAGCCCACAGTTCTTTACAGAGCACCTACTGTGTGCAGTTGCTCGGCTAGGCACTTGGTCCCTGCTCCCCTGCAGCTAGTTTTCCTGCAGGGAAGAGAATAATGATGAATGATTAATTCAGCAACCTTGGTTAAACGAGAGTATGCAAAGAGTTCTGAGTTTACGGGGCTATGAGGCCGGTCCCAGGGCCCATAGTGGCCGAAGGGGTCACCTTGGAGGATGGCATGTGTTCCTAGGTGAGGACGAGAACGGGAGGCTCCTCCCTGGGCTGTCTCAAGCGCCAGGGCCCAGCTTGCAGACCCAGGGCCACCAGCTCCACACTCAGGTTCCAGGGGACCTGCTGTGTCCTCAGGGCAGGCCGGAAGCTTCACCCTTACACCCAGAGTGGACGTTCTGTGGGGGAAACTCTCATATCAGGAATTGCTGCAGCAGCTGGAGGAATCAGGGACAGTGAACTCAGAGGTAACCTTCCCTGGCATCACAGGGCCTTCTAAAGAGAACCTTCAGGTACCTTCCTGGTATCTGATGATTTGCTGGGCAGGTGCCAGACTGTGCCCAGCCCACCTTTACCCATCCCAGTCTCAGGCATCCACTGGAGAATATCACTCTGAAGCAGCCCCCCGCACTCCCCATCACCCCCAGAGCCTCTGACAAGGAGAGACCTTCATCATGGCATTTAGTCCTCTTCCAAGTTGAGTATGCTGGGATAAAGGAGTGTGTCAGGGCCAAGGTACCTGTCCTGCTCAGGACAGGACTGAGAGTCAGATCAGAGGCCCCACGGCTACCTGGAGAGGCCCAGAATGACCTGACTGTCCACAGCCCCCTGCCTGGCCCCTCACGCCCCCTGGGACTATTGATCCATCAGCATAATAGTAACCATGGTCTGCAGTTCGGTGGGAGCTACCGTGGGCCAGGCCTGTGCCCCGCGTGTTTTATCCTTTGGGATCCTCGCCAACAACCCCACAAGTTGGGCTTTACAGTTAGACCCATTTAACAGAGGAAGAAGCTAAGGCTCAGACAAGTTAAGGCAGTTGCCAGAGGTGCTACCAGATTCCAGCCTGGCTGTGGTGACTCTAGAAGGCCACACACTGACCCTCCTCGCCACCCTGCCAGAGCTGGCAGCTGGGTGGCAGGCGGGGGCTGAGTGCCTTGGCAGGCACGGCTACAAGACACACTGCCCTCAGAGTCTGGCCAGGCAGCTGGCAAGGCTGGCCCCCTGACCCAGGATTTCACAGAGATGGAAATGAAGGTGAGGGCCTTAACCGGACATGAAGGAGAAAATAAAAACCCTGATAAATTCTCCTTGTGATCAAGGTAAAATAAGACCAGAATTGAATGCAATAAATGTAGAGTCATTTAATATGGAGCTTCATTTCTTTTTGAGTCAAAGTCAAAGCTGGTCCATCTGGGCATATTTAATATGGTGACCAGGCAGGGAGGGATGGGGTGGGGTGGTGGTGCACCCTCTGAGGCTGGACCAGGACTGAGTCGGGGGGACAGAGGGGGAGGACCGGATCCATCCCAGGCTCCACCCCCTCCCATGGAGCCTTGTCCCCGCACAGCCCAGGAACCTGGGCCACGGGAACAGGCGGTTGAGCCCACTCTCATCCCTGGGTCTCCCCAGCGGCAGGCTTCCTACCTCCTGAGGGCTCCTTCCCCTTGGGCCTGTGCCCCCATCCTGCCCCCGGAGCCTGGGGCTGTGAGCCCACGGTGAGCAGCAGCCCACTCCTTTTGTCTCCCGCAAGGAGCCACGGTGCTCTTCCTGAATGCCACGGACCTGGACCGCTCCCGGGAGTACGGTCAGGAGTCCATCATCTACTCCTTGGAGGGCTCCTTCCAGTTTCGGATCAACGCCCGCTCAGGTGAGCCCCCTGTGGCCCTCGTCCTCTGCACCTCAGGCTGACGCTCTGTCCTCAGCCTGGGGACCGGCCTCTGGGCCAGCGTCTCCTCCCTTTCACAGGAGGCCCGTGTTTCTGAGCAAGTCTGCTTTGAGCACCTGGTTTTATCCCTGAAATACGCATTTGTGTGAGATTACTGAGCTTACCCCACACACAAAAAATCACAACATTCATCCATTCACCAGAGAATGTCTTTCAGTGATGAAGAGCCCTGTTATGTTTAAAATGTGTTCCATTTTACCAGTATCTGGCTAACACACTGCTCTTCAGGGATAGCTTTCTGCAAGCCTAAGTGTCTCCCTCCTCACCTGCAGACCTCATTCTTGAATCCTGGCTCCTCTTCCTAACATGGTGTGTGCCTAAGTTCCCCACCTACAGAGGATGTGCAGATCAGGGCTGTTGTGTGAATTCAGTGGGCCATTATAGAGAACTCAGAGTAGTCCCTGGCATGTAGTAAGTGCTAACAAAGTTAGGTTATTACCATTATTTTCTTTGGTCTTTTCACCCTGGGGCCCCCATTCCCAGCTCCTTGCTCAGCCCATGTAACTCTCCTTTCTTCCTCCTTTCTCCATATGCCTCCCTCTAGCTTTCTCTCCTCCTTGAGGCAGGGAGGGAAGTGGTGCAGAAAATAGCAATAAGAGAACCCAGCCTTCTAAAAGAAGCTGGGAAGGAATGGGAGGCCCCCGTTATTCATTCATACCTTCATTCAGATATCAGTGGGGGCCTGTTCCCCTCCAGGTGCTATGCTGGGGAACAGGATGGAATAAGACATGGTGTCACCCTCACAGGGTTCCCAGTCAGCTTAGTGGGCATGCAAGACTCCCCACTTCCAAGTACCCACTTGTGCATTGGGTAAGGGAACTTGTAGATGCCAAACAGGCAAACCCTGAAACCTCAGTGGCTTAGCACAAATAGAAATTCTAACTTACACAGCAGTCCGATGCTGTGTTCAGGGGACAATCTTCCACATGATGATTCTGGGACCCAGGCCCCTTCCATGTTGTGGCTCCAAGGTCACTGCAGAAAGGAAAAGGGAACATGGGGTCTTGTGCAAGGAGATGTTTATGGGTCAGGCCTGGAGGTAACATACATCACTTGTGCCCACATCCTGTTGGCCAGAACCAAGCAATGGCCCCACCTAGATGCAAGGAAGGCTTGGGGAACATCATAGTCCCTGGCCTGGCAGCCCCTCCCCAGCAATCATTCTGGCCTGGGAGGGGAGCAGGAATCCTTGACGAAGACTGGCCATCCCTGCCACAGGTGATCGGTGGCCCAGCAGGGCATCGAGTCTTCCTGTTATTCATGCCTCCCTGCTCAAAGTCTGCCTGCAATCTCTCTTTCATCCCCCTTTCCTGGAAGCTTGGGGAGCAGGTGGCTGGTGCTGACGTGTACAAAGACTGAACACACCCAGGGCTATCCTGAGCCTCCCTTTCCACCTCTGACAATACAGGTGCCTCCCTCCCTGCTCTCAGGAGCCTCCACCCTCAGCGAGCCAACGTTTCTAGGGAGCTCAGAGGAATATCGTTAACGAATATTAACTGCGTGCTCAGCACTGTTCTAAGTGCTCTGACCAGCATCACCGCCACTCTGAGGCAGGTACTAGCCTCACAGCAACCCCATTTTCCATACAAGGAAACTGAAGCATAGGAGAGGTTAAAGTCACTTGACTGAGGACTCGCAGAGCCTGAACTTCCAACTCCAGAGCCCACACTTTCAACACTCCATTCTATAAAGCCGTGGAGAGCCGCGTGCCACCCCCAGATACAATGGCGGGCACACTGACCTTTCAGCACCTACCCAGCCTTCCCAGTCAGGGACTCCATCTCCACCCCGGGGCCTTTAATAATGACATGGACATTTTCTTGCTGCCTTAACACAGCTCCTTCAGCTCTAAAGGTGTAAGCGTTTTCCTCTGAGCACCTTGGTCAAATTAGCCAGGCCTGCTCCAGAAAGGTGGCCTTAATTGGATCTAATTTCCCAGACAGGAGGAGCCATCTATCATGCCAACAAGTTCATGTTTAAAACTTTTTAGAGCTTAATTTCTTTCTTTTTTTTTTTTTTTTTTTTTGCGGTACGCGGGCCTCTCACTGCTGTGGCCTCTCCCGTTGCGGAGCACAGGCTCCGGACGCGCAGGCTCAGCGGCCATGGCTCACAGGCCCAGCCGCTCCGCGGCATGTGGGATCTTCCCGGACCGGGACACGAACCCATGTCCCCTGCATCGGCAGGCAGACTCTCAACCACTGTGCCACCAGGGAAGCCCTTAGAGCTTAACTTCTTCCTCACGCTGCCAATTAACTGACACCACCCCAGCAAGGAGCGTGGCTCTGTGGGCAGACCTTTGTCAGGCTTTTGTTCCTGGCTTTAGCACCACCCCCAGCTCCCTTCTCAACCCTGCACAGGCCAGAGACAGGCCAGCATGGCAGGAAGGGAAATTTGAGAGTGAAAGAGTCCTAGGGACCACTGGCCCCACTCCCTTATTTTATGGTAGAATAAATCAAGCACAAAGAATTTAAGTAACCTGCCCCAGGTCACACAGCTCAGGCAAGGGGGATAGCACACAGTCCCTGCCCTTGAAGAACCCTCACTGTCCTTTGGAAGGAAATGAGCATTTTCTGAGTGTTGGGAACTTCACCTAGAGTTATTGAATCCTTCCAAAGCTCTTACTTGAAAGCATACTAATCTCTCTTTTACACATGAGAAAACTGAGGCTCAAAGAAATTAAGTGACTTTTCCAAGGCCAAGTATCTGGAAAGGGCCATAATCAGAATTCAGATCTGGGCTTCACTGTCCTCAAAGCATCGGCTCTTTCCCGTGGCCCACGTGCGATGGTAGATGACCTGGCTACTGTACTGTACTGAAGCTGGCTTGTGCTGGCTCACACCTACTCACGAGAGCCAACTGTATACACCTCTTCCCAACTCCAGCTTCAATGCCATCAAGAGGGCAGCTTAAAATGGGCCCTGGGGGCTTCCCTGGTGGCGCAGTGGTTGAGAGTCCGCCTGCCGATGCAGGGGACGCGGGTTCGTGCCCTGGCCCGGGAAGATCCCACATGCCGCGGAGCGGCTCGGCCCGTGCGCCATGGCCGCTGAGCCTGTGCATCCGGAGCCTGTGCTCCGCAACGGGAGAGGCCACAACAGTGAGAGGTCTGCGTACTGCAAAAAAAAAAAAAAAAAAAAAAAGGCCCTGGTGGTAATATTTATAACTATGGAAATCAGCAAATACCATTTTTTTTTCCTTTGGGGAGCCAGTTGTCAAACATTTACCGTCACACCACTGCCAGATGACTTCCACACTTTAATTACACCAAAATACAAAGAAAAGCCCAAAACAGGCTGACGAAGATTATGGTCTATTTTAAATGTTTATATTTAATAGAATAACTTGTTTATACACTAAAGAAAATTCAAGGCATTATAATTATGTCACGTACAAGGTAATTAAGGAAATTATTTTATAACTGTTAAATCTCAGTGTGCTGTAGGTTGAGCTATCTAGAATGAGCGGCAAGTTGGAACATGCGTGAAGCACTTGGTGTGTTTCAGTCCTGTTGCTGTATTTCTGTGACCATGTGAATAAACAGTGCCAGGTGCTGCTCTAAGCTTTAGAACTAAATTAGGTGAATTAATCCCATAACAGCCCTATGAGGTAGGCCCTACTATTGTTCCTTTTTAACCAGGTGAGGAAACTGAAGCACAGGGAATTTAGGTAATTAGTTCCAGTTGATAAAGCCAGTGAGGTAATGTCAGCAGTCTAAGTGAGAGGTCCTTTGTGACTGAGCTTGAGGCCAAATGTCCCTCCTGCCCTGTTTTCCAGCCCCTAACTCCATAATCAACCTAGATTTTCCCACATCTGAAAATACCTCCTCCCCACGGGGTTATACTGCCCAGCTCTGGGATTTGGGTTCCCAAGGCATGGGTGCTATGCCCTCTCTCCTGTGAGCACCATCTCACCACCCCCCCATGCACACCTGTACATTCACACATGTGCAGTGAGGTCACTGGATCTTGCAAGCGTCTCTCTTTTGCACACTTGCTCTTTCCCTCCTTCCCCAATCCTTCCCTGGCTCACCCAAACCCTCTCTCACGCACCCCTCTCTCCTGCAGGTGAAATTACCACCACCTCCCTGCTGGACCGTGAAACCAAGTCTGAGTACATCCTCATCGTACGGGCAGTGGACGGGGGCGTGGGCCACAACCAGAAAACCGGCATCGCCACTGTGAGTGCCTGGCCCTCCCCTGCCCCCAGCTCCCCACTTGCCAGCCGGGCTGCTGCCCCCAGCTCATCTTCAGCTTGCACCACTTAGGCCCCTGGGTGCTTGTGTCCTGAGGCAGTGTGAGGCCTTGTGGGAGTGGAGAGAGGGTAGCAGGTACCAATTCATTGTCAGCCAAGGCCAGCCCTGGGGCCTCCACAGCTATGGGAAGAAAGACATTCCCAGGAATTCCCTGGCGGTCCAGTAGTTAGGACGCTGTGCTTCCACTGCAGGGGGCACGGGTTTGATCCCTGGTGAGGAAAGATCCTGCAAGCCACACAGTGAGGCCAAAAAAATAAGGCGTTCCCACCTGGGACATGGGGGCATTCCGGAGGAGCAAATACTCTCTCTCCTGCCCCCAAAGACCAGCTGGGAAGAAGGCATGAGCCCCATAGTTCCCTTCCTGCCTTGGCACCTGCCAAGAAGCCGGAACAGGTATTCCTCTCAGAAGAGTGGCTCAGAGCAGGAAGCAGGGCCCTGGAGGGTTTCTGGGAGCCTGTTACCACCCCACCCCTACATTTGCAGCCTAGGTTTGCAAGAGATGATGAGAAATGATGCCTAGGTTTCCCTGCCATGAGCAATTAGGACCCAGGAAGGCCCAGAGCCCCATCCAAGGCCTTGGTGCCTCCAGGAGTAGGAAGCTAGAGGAAAGCCATTTGAGGATCCTGACTGAGCTCTTAGCTGCAGAAGAGGGTAGGGGAGTGAGACATTCCCTCTGTGGGAGAGTAAACAGGAAGAGTAGCTGACAGGTCCCCTCCTTATCCTCATTTGCTCTCCACCTGGAACCCTCTCCTGACCTCTCCTTTAGTCCTCATCCCCCCCACAGCAGCTACCCCCATCCTGACCCAGCCAGAGGAGCTGGGGTTGCTATCACTCGGCCAGGCACTTGGCTGAAAAATCCCCAGGGCCCTATTCAGTCATGGGAGGCCCCTGCTAATAAGACTCAGAGCTCTATAAATAATTTACCTGGGTGGCAGGTGAGCAGGGAAATTGCTTGGCTTATAGCTGAGACTGACGGGAGAAGCTCTAGGGATTCTATCAGGTTCCCCACCCCAAACCTCCCGCATGCTGTCGGTCACCTTCAGCCAAGACTAGGGGTGGACAGAACAAGTCCCAAGTCACAGGAACGATTTCAGGGGTCGTCGCATCCATTCCTCTGCCTCCTAATGGGACAGCACCTAAACCCTCTGAAGGGTCTTGGCTCCCTCCTGTCCTTGAAAGCCCAGGCCCTGCCCCGAGGCCCCCAAAGCGGGTGGACCTGGTGGAGTTAATGCCAAGGTGCCCCATAGGCATCTGAGTGTGTCCCCCAGCGTGGGCACTGTCCTCGCACAACTCAGCTAGGCGCGTCCCACAGCACCCCTTGTGGCTTTGCAGGTGAACATCACCCTCCTGGACATCAATGACAACCACCCCAGATGGAAGGACGCTCCCTACTACATCAACCTGGTGGAGATGACCCCTCCAGACTCTGACGTGACCACAGTAAGTGGCGGTGGGAGGCAGAGCTGCTAGGCGGCCCTTCGCGGGGTGTCTGCCATTCCCACGTGAGCCCTAAGGACCTGCCAGTGTGGTGCTGATGGACTTAATGTTTCCCTTGGAGCCAGCTCTAGGAGCAGAGTTCCAGAAGCTCTCTTGCATGGTGAAAGGTAGTCAGAGGTTGGGGGAAAGCCCTCACACAGTCCTCAGTGACAGTGGACTCTGGGCTTTGTCAAAAGGAGCACAGGCAGCCCAAGGACTGGTTCAGCTCATAGCCACCCTTAGGACTGAGACCCTAGGACTCCGGCCACCCCCTCAGGAGAGCCCCCAACCTGCCATCCCCCGCTCAGATCGCGCAAGCTTCAGCTCTGCCCTCAGAGCCTTCCTTCACCACTTCCATCACTGCAGCCATCGGCCTGGGTCAGCTGGCCCAGGGCTGCCCCAGCAAGGGGTTCAGAGTTCAGGGACTTTCTGGCACGGGATGGTCCAGGTTTTCACAGGCTCCTGTGTGTGCTGCGTGCAGGGAATGTGACTCAGGGTAGGGTAGGGGAGACACAGCCAAAAACCTCAAGGCGTCCAGAAGGGAGAGCAGAGTCCTGAGGAAGCTGAGCAAAGCCAGGCTTGAGCACCCCACTCGATCCACTCTGCTCTGGGATTCACATTTGTGAGGCTTTCTTTTCCCCCTCATACTTGTGCCCCATTTGGCCTCATTCAGGGAGGCTTCTCCCCAGATGTCTGGCCCCACAGACGCCAGCCAGCCCTGTGATAGACATGAACCTGACAGATTACGGCAACCCTGCTGGGACATGCCAGATGCTGTGCATGTGTGGTCCCGTGTGGCAGATGGATTCCTTGCTTCCACTGTATGATGGAGAAAATGGAGAGTTAGCATTTGAGGGGTTTGCCCAAGGTCGCAGAGCTAGTAAGATAGTAAGAGATAGTGTCAGGACTGAAACCCAGGTCCCACCTGGCCTTTATCCCTCTGTTGGCTCAGCGGTGCTCTGACAGGTGGCCCAGGTCCCGAAAAACTGGAGAACTCAGGTGGGATGAGAGAAGAGATGGTAACTTTCATATCCAGCTCTCCAGGAAGGCTGCCCCACACTGAGTGCAAGCAACCTTGGGGTGGTGATGCCTAGCCTCCCTGCTCCACACCACATCAACCACAGCCGGTAGTGACAAGGTCCACCTGGTCTAGATGGGAGAGGATGTCAGCCTGGAAGGAAGGAAGGACAGAGAGAGAGACAGAGACAGAGACAGAGAGAGAGAGAGATGGCCATCACATCTGTCCTGTCTTCCTTTGTACAAGTTCAAAATCCGAATGACTCTCGACTCGTGGGCGGGTCCCCCTTGCAAGGATTCCTGTAGGGCGGCGGTAGGGGGGGCGGGGTAGGGATCTGGAATCTGTGTTTTCTCAAAGCCCCAGACTGGGAGAGTCCTTCCAGCTCAGAGCCAGGTTTGGCAACCACCCCGCTAGGCCGTTTCCTCTGTGCTCTCTAGGGCTACAGATCCGATGGGCACTCTCCGCTGCCACCTCATGTACACTAGGGTCTAGACTAGGACAGCCCCCGCCAGAGACCCCAAGAGCTGGGGCAGAGTATTCACCTGTGAACACCTGTCTGGTCAACTCTCACCTTTGCTTTACGTGACTGAGAAATTGCTCCCAGAGGGAACTGAGGAGAGAATGTGGCTGCATGGAACAGCAACCAGGGGTGCCATTATTAGAGAGTCCACCTGCCAGGCAAAAAGTAGTTCGGCCCGGCTGGGACTGCACTTGGCCTTGGGCAGTTCCCAGATCAGGTCCCCGGTAGCCTTCTCCGGGTCGCCAGCCTTTCCTGACATCCTCTGAGCCATGAGCATGTAAGGACAGTGGGCCAGGGGCTTGCTGCCCAGTGCCCCCTCACTCCCCAGGAAACCTCCACAAACCTTCAGTGAGCACCTACTATGGGCCAGACCCTGTGCTTGGCAGGAGCATGGGAAGCAGCAAGTTTCCTCTCTGCCTTCAGGGAGCTTGGTGTCACTCCTAGGCTCAAACCCACCACTGGTTCCCACCTTAACCCTGTGTAAAAGCCAGAGTCCTTACTGGACCCACCTGGCCCACAGGATCTGCCCCACCTTAACTCTGGGGAGATGGACATGTGTGTCCATCCCTCAGTGTAGAGTGGATATGGCCGTTCCTCCCCCAGCTTGGGGCAGCCACAGGGATGGGGGACTTCAGCTTTTCAGTGATTCACGGTAGTGTTTGAGCCCTGAAAAAAAAAAATGTTAATGACTCAGAATTTCAGAAAGAAAAGAACAGAATCAGAATTAAAGCTCGTTATATTAAATATCCACCGAACATGTTGTGACGACCTTAGAAATGATGCCGTTTAATGTGTGTAAACATTTCATTGCATGCGAGGACAAATTGTGGGCTTGCTTTTCTGGAATTCCCAGTTATGTGTGACGATTGTTAGGATGGCAGAAATTAAGCCCACATTCACTGAGCTTGTCATAGCAAAATAATTTCAAAAGGAATAGTCATAAAAATTCTTTCACATTTTATAGCCGTGAAATGTATGTACGCATATATACATGGGTACATTGTAATACCTTTGAGGGGGCCCCCTGGGGCCTTCTAAGGCCTCACAACGGCCCTGGGTGATGTAGGGTGTGAGAAAAGTGGGCTTCAGGCAGGGAACAGCTAACCCAGAGGTGACATCAAGGGGGAGGTGATATTTGAACAGAAACTGGCCTACCTCCTGACTCATCTCCCGCCCCCCTTCTCAGAGCCACCGTACACGCACACACACACACACACACACACACACACACACACACACACACACAC
>NW_021703781.1:22104280-22124091 GCF_005190385.1 Monodon monoceros
CACACACACACACACACACACACACACACACACACACACACACACACACCCCTTTCAGTTTCCTGAACCTGGTGAACTCTTTCCCACCTTGGAGCCTCTGCGCAAGCTCTTCCTGCCCCCGCAGGGTGCCCTTCTTCCTCTACTCCCCACCCCTGCTCTTCCCATGGCTGGCTCATTCTCCTCCATCTGTCCCAGCTCAAAATGCCACCTCTCTACACTGCGTTTCTTTCAGAGATGGCCACACAATCCGTGTTTATCTGTTAGTTAGGTTGCCTGCTTATTAAGAGGCAGTATAGCTCAGTGATTAAGTGGGCGCCTCTGGTACCAAAATGTCTGGGCTCTAATTCCAGCCATACTACTTACCAGCTGTGTGACCTTGGGCAAGTTACTTAACCTCTCTGTGCTCCCACCTTCTCAAGTAGAAAACGGGGATAAATTCTTCACTTGGTAGAGTTGTAGTCATACTTAATGAGCCAAAATACACAAAGTACCCTGGCACACGGTGAGTGGTCAGCAAATGACGGCTGTTGTCGCCATCAGCTGCCCCCGCTGCTGGAATCACATCTGTCTTGTTCACTGTTGAGCCCCAGTGCCTAGCACAGTGCCAGGCACATTGTAAGGGTTCAGTATTTGTGAATGAGAGCTGTTGATGAACTTGTTCGCCTTTCATCCCCACCGTACCTGGCTCTCCACTCCACCAGGTGGGGTTGAGTCTTCCCTGTCAGAGGGAGACTAGGGTGTGTGACCAAGGGCCCCTCCAGAGGGAGCCCTGGCCACTGCCCCTGGTGTCTGAAGTGCAGGGTGATTCCAGTGATTTTTTTTCAGAGCTGTGTGTAGACAATCATGTGCCATATTCGTGTGCACCGGGAGCTGACCAGGGAGGTGTCTGTGCACGTGTGCACCGCGGGCGTCCACCCACACGGGCGTGAGCTTGCAGAGTAGCCGTTCTCTGTTTGCAAGTGAGATTTTGGCCCAACTCTCCCTCCCCGCTCCTGCAGCCTCCTTCAAGGACCTGGCTGATAGGCATTGATTTAGAGCCTTTCAAAGCCCTCCAGCAAAATAAAGGAGAGGGGAGAGGGAGAGAATTATTCCCCGTCAGGCCAGGAGAAAAATGACAAGCATGAAATGGGAAATAATGAGGGGAAAGTAGTGAGATTCTATACAATCACCCAGCAGGGAGCTTGCAGGAGGGGTCCCAGCCCACCGCCTTCTCCTGTGCCCCCATCCCATGACCAGGGAGTGGGCCAAGGGGCCAAGAGTCAGTGCCCACCCCCAACCATGGTCACTTGGAAGCAGCTGCCCAAGGTACCCCCACCCCAGCACTCGGGTAGTGGAAGGTATCTCAGCACAGTCAGCAACAGGCTGCTGCCCTGGAACGGGTGGTTTAACTGCTCTGTACCTCAGTTTCCCTATCCAGAAAAATGGGAATAAAAGCTATCTCCCTCCTCTGACTTGAGAGGAGCATTGTAGAAACACAGGGCTTGCTGGTCTCTGTCCATCAGTGGGATGACTTTGCCTGGCTGAAATGATACCAGGAGAGCCTTGTCCCCTGCTGTCGATACAGGGGTGATTGGGTCCCCATTATAGAGGCGGGGAAACTGAGCACCATGCCCGCAGCACAGTGAGGGCTCCTCAGGCCTGGAAGGCTGGGGCCTTCCCCCAACCCCGTTGGCACAGCAAGGCTGGGAAGGGAGGAGATGGGCTGGGCAGCTGGGGTGGGAGTAGAGCCATGTCCCACTCTCTGAAGCAGAAGAGGGGCCCGGAGTGGTTCGGGGTTCAGCGCCAACATTGGCCTCTCTCCCTGACCCCCCTGGGGCCCAGGGGCAGATGGGCACCCTCAGCAGGCCAACCCATCTGTCTGTTCTGGTCTAATGGCCCCTGAGACACCGCGGGCTGAGGATTAAGCCGGAGGAGGGACAGATTCTGCTGCCAAAGCACAAAAGACCCCACATCAAGTAAGATGAAGGAGCTGACAAGGCCAGGCTGTCATCGCCATGTGTTCTGGAGTTAAAAATGACACCGTCGTGATGCGGCCCCTGGGACTGCGGTCACCACCCGCCATTGATCTTGTCCACCTCTGGTGCTGCAGTGGCCCCTGCAGCGGGGGTTGGGGGTGAGCGGAGGGGTGGGTGCCGCTGCTGTCCGGGGTGGGAACTGAGTCAGCTCCAAGGCTGGTGTTGTCTGACACTGAGGCTGGCCCGTGCCTCTCTGAGCTCTGCTTTCCCCTTGTGGGAGGTGGACAGTAGAGAAGTTCCTACAGAGCAGGGGACTGGTGGGCATGGGGACCTGGGAGAGAATGGGCTGCAGGGTTTGTTGCTCTGAGTTAGGTCAGCAGTGAGGCTGATCCCTTCATGGGGAGGGGCTGGAAAGTTAAAGGGGCCAGAGTGTCTGGGCCCCCTATCCTGAGACCCTCCCCCTTCTCGAGGATGGCGTTCCCCTTCAGGGAAACTCAGGCCTCTCCCTCCTCCAGCCTCCCCTATCCCCAGCCCCATGACTGGCCCACCCTCCAGACCAGGGGACTTATCCATGGCTCCCTTCCCATGCCCTGTCATCCTTGGTGTCACAAGAGGCCCAGTTCTTTTCAAATTGCCTCACAACCTAAAGCTCCAAAGGAAAGAAGAGAGGGTTTGATGATGAGGAACCCGGTTCCCAAAATCTGTGGTTTCAAATCCTTTCAAAAGATCAACCAAGGATTTGGACTCCCCAACCCTTCCCAGCCCCCACCCTGAGGAGTTCCATGGTCATGAGCTACAGGGACTCCTCCCCCAAAAGCTCCATGAACATGTTACCCCACATGTCTGAAAAGGAAGGACGCTGGCGGTGTTTCCTGCCAGAGGGGGACCTAGAGCCACTTCCTGGCTGGGAGACTTTGGGAGACTCACTGTGCCTCATCTGTGAAATGGGCTTAATTATAGGTGTCCTCCTCGTAAGACTGTTGACACAGTAGGTGGAGAAGGCCTGGTGTCTATGAGGTTCGGGGAGCCTCCTATACGCTATCGGGTGCTAAGTGTTGCTTTTACAGATCAGAAGCCGAGGCTTGAGTGGGGAAAGGGACTTACCTAAAGTCAAAACAGCGGATGGAGAAGCCAGGAAGCCCAGGACTTCCAGCGCTGGTTCATCTTCTGAACCTCCTGCCTCCCCACCCCCCAGAGATCCCCCTGCTGAAGCCAGGAGGGAGACCCACTTCCCAAGTTTGAGCGAGGATACCTCCTGCTCCCAGACAGTGGGGTGCCCGGGACCAGTGTGTGAGCTCAGACAACCCGGGCGGGCAGCCCGGGCCACGGAGACCCCTCCCTGGCCTGGGCTCAGTGGAGGGGTCGGTTCCTCCCGGGCAGGTGGTGGCCGTTGACCCAGACCTGGGGGAGAATGGCACTCTGGTGTACAGCATCCAGCCACCCAACAAGTTCTACCACATCAGCAGCAGCACAGGCAAGATCCGCACCACCCACATCATGCTGGACCGGGAGAACCCCGACCCCCACGAGGCGGATCTGATGCGCAAGATCATCGTCTCTGTCACAGACTGTACGTGCCCCTCACGCCTGGGCTGTGGCCCCTGACACTCAGTGAACTGGGGACCTCCCCCAGTGGCATGTCCTCTGGGCGTCCTGGGACCTACCCAGGAGGGCTGT
The DNA here is from genome assembly GCF_005190385.1 of Monodon monoceros. Lineage (NCBI taxonomy): Eukaryota > Metazoa > Chordata > Mammalia > Artiodactyla > Monodontidae > Monodon > Monodon monoceros. The sequence goes on from NW_021703781.1 coordinate 22,107,913, forward strand.
GTCTTGATGACTAAGAGTGGAGTGACACCCACTTCCCAGTTGTGACCCAGCCCTCGCAGAGGGCAGAGGGAGCTGGGGGTGCAAGGCCCGGGCTGCTTCGTGAAGGGGCCCCTGGGATGGAGGGCCACTGAATCGCCTTTCTCCACCCCCATTTTTCTCCTGCACCCCTCTTTCCCTCTCCTGTCCCCGGCCCCCCTAGGTGGCACACCCCCTCTGAGCGCCACCAGCAGTGCCACGGTGTTTGTGAACCTCTTGGACCTCAATGACAATGACCCCACCTTTCAGAACCTGCCTTTTGTGGCCGAGGTGCTTGAAGGCACCCCTGCGGGGGTCTCCGTCTACCAGGTGAGTTTCCCTTTCCTGGTCCGGGAGCCTGCTCTCTGTCATCTCCCTCACCAACCAGCCAGCAAGGGAGCAGTGGGTGCTATGTGTGCCCAGCCTTGTGATGGACACTTGGCAGGGGCGGGACAGGGGAGGCCAGCCCGAGACCATCAGACGGGACACAATCCACACCAGACTTGGAGAGCCAGTGCTCTGAGAGATGGAAGTGGAAGGCTTCCTGAAGGAGGAGGGGCTTGAGCTGGGTCTGGAAGGGAAAGCACCACAGGAGATGGTTAAAGGTAGAGGGAGGGAGGGAGGGGGACAAAGAATAGAATTCTAGGAAGCCAAATCAGTTTCTCAGGGCCCGATTGTGGAGGGCTGGCCCAAGACCCTCAGCACTTCACGCCTAGAACACATGTCTAGAACACGAAGAAGGTCAGACGAGTGTAGCCCAGGCATCCCGCCTCCATGGGCAGCCCCCTCTCTCCTGTGCTCTCCTGTAAACCCCAAGGCAGCGCCACACAGTGGGTGGATTCCCCCACTTTTCAGGAGACTTATAGAGACTTTCCCAAGTCCCTGTAGCCAAGAAGGGGTAGGGCCTGATCTTGAACCTGGGTCCTCTGCCTCCTGCTTCATCGCCCTTCTGGTCAGGGAGGCCCTGAAGGTCCAGGCTGAGGAGAGGTGATGCCCTAACAGGGGCTATTTAGAAACACTGGAAAGCCCTCGAAGTTGAGATGGGCTTTGGAGTACGACCAAGATGGGTGTGGGTCCCAACTCCACCACCTGCGTGCTGGGTGACTTGGAGCACACTATTTAACCTCTCTGGGCCTCAATTTTCTCACCTGTGAAATGGGGATCAGAAGAGTACCTGGCTGGCTCTGCTGTGGGGATTCAATCAGACACCTGTGTAAGCCACCTGGAGCTTGGATTGCAGGAGATACACAGTAGCCGATGTGCTCGTGATTTATGTGTCTATCGTGAGGGTTTATACTCTAGAGACAGCGGGAGCCCGTGGCACAGGGTTAGCCTGATCCCATTTGCTAAGGATGTTAACCTTGGCCATGCCCTGCAGGCCCACTGTGCTTCAGCTTCTTCATCTGTAAAAGGAGATTAAGGATCCAGGGAGCATTCCCTCTCTCCAACAGAACATTCTCCCCAAACCCCCAGCAGGGGGAGCTGTGATCCAGGGAACAGCAGCCAGTCCCTGAGAAGTCCCCCAAATAGGAGGGAGATTGGCGAGAGAGCCGATGAGCCCCGAGACCTGGTTCTCCAGGGCTCAGAGACAGCAGAGGAAGGAAATGCCCACCAGCACAGCTTCTGAGTTCACAGAGGAACTGTCTCAGAGTCATGAGAAGATGGTGGGAGGAGCTGGGAGCATTTAACTGGGAAACTGTCTTCAGATACAGGAAGAGGGCTCTGACCCAAGCTCAGCGGTTCCCCAGGTGCCCTCTACAACCTCAACCAACAGTGATTTCTGCTGAATGTGCAGAAGAACTTACCCCAGGGATTAGAGCTGTGTGCAGACAAATTGGAAGTAGTGAGCCCCCCCGTCATGGAAAGCATTCAAGCTGAGTCTGGATACCCTCTTATCCAACTTGTTGGATGTAAATTAGACCAGATGACTTTGACATTGTCTTTCAATCCTGAGAGTCTTGGCTTGATCCAAAGCTCTTATTTTAACTATTATTGTACATTTTTTCTCAAATGTCTTGAATCATCTTCTGTAAGACTTTCAACATATCAGGGTCTTGAGTCAGGAGCTCTCGTCAGGACTAGAGGTGCAAATGGGAACAGTGTAGGGATTGGAAGGAGGTTTGCCTACACATGGCCTCGAATGGCCTGTTTAAAATAATAATCAAATCCTCAAGTGACTTTTAAAAACAAGTTCTTGATATCATCTTATTTTTGTTGTCTTACAAATGCAAACAAAGCAGGGAAGGGAGTCCTTTTGGTCAAACGTTCTGTGTGGTTGAGCTGCATGTAGCTGAAGGGGTCTGAGCTGTTAACAGCTACTGCTAGCCAGCAGCACGAGGGCCGGGGGTGAGGGAGACGGCCGAGTTTGGAGGGTCCCGAGCCAGCTGGGGTGAGCCTGGGAGGGCTTCCTAACGAGGAGAGCAGGGTTTTGAAGGGGGGATGGCTGTGGACCTGGACTCTTGTTCTGAAAAGCCCCTTTCCCACGCCACCCCACTCCCGGCCGCACTTGTTACATCTGGATACCTTTCAGCTCTGACGTGCTGCCCCCTTAAAGAGCATCTGGGAGGCTGCGCTGGGGACAGCGGCCTGGCCTGAGGCTCTGGGTTGTGGTGGGGGCAGGTGTGTCTGCCGGAGCCAGGCGTGGGTCAGCGGGAAGGAGGGAGTACTTCTCAGGGGATGAGCGTCAGTGCTGGTGTCCTCACCCCTCACGCGGCCCCTCCTCCCCCTCAGGTGGTGGCCATCGACCTGGACGAGGGCCTGAACGGGCTGGTGTCCTACCGCATGCCTGTGGGCATGCCCCGCATGGACTTCCTCATCAACAGCAGCAGCGGCGTGGTGGTCACCACCGCCGAGCTGGACCGCGAGCGCATCGCCGAGTACCAGCTGCGCGTGGTGGCCAGCGACGCGGGCGCACCCACCAAGAGCTCCACCAGCACGCTAACCATCCGAGGTGAGGGGGCAGGGGTGCCTCCTGCTGCACTGAGCACATGGCACGGGCCCTGGGGCAGTGGCAGCGGCTGGGAGCCCACGCTCACCACTGCTGTCCCCTGTCCAGGCGGTACAGGCCACCTTGCCGATGGGCGCCCTCTTCAGCTGGAGCCATTCGACACAGCAGAGCCCTCTCTGTCTCCGCTAAGTCAGAAATGCCGGCAGGGCCTTCTTCCCACCTGGTCACTGCCTTCAGGGTCCCAGAGCCCAGGGGCGGTGGCCTGGACCCACTGCTAAGGTCCCCCTTTTTGATCCTGGCAGCAGCAGAGAGGGCTTGCTCAGGGGGTGGCGTCCTCAGATTCATGAGCAGGCAGGGGAGGTTCAAAACCCGTCGTCTTTGGAGGGACAGACTTTCTATTTGGACATGTAAAGGGAAGCCTCCCCTCCCGTGTGTGGGGAATGCCTGGAATCGCGGTGGAAGGGCATCACCCCCGGAAGAGGGCAGCTGGGATTCCCAGACTCCCTAGGATTCCTCATCTTCCTGGGGCCCTCTCGATACTTCCCACCGTCTCCACCCTCTATCAGGGCAGGGCCAGGCCAAGGAGGGTGACTATTGCTCATCTACTCTGGCTGTATCTTTAATTCTTAAGACAAAACTGGGACGTGGACATGAGCTGTTGACAGAGGGCCAGGAGTAACCCCAGGGAAGTAAGTTCAGAGTGTAATGGGCAGGATGTGGCCTGTTCTCTAGGACAGGCCTGGTCCCATCCTGGGTCCTGCCAGCCTCTGTGGGATGGGGGTTGGGTGGTGGTTGGCTCGGCACAAGCATTCACCCTCCTTAAGCACGACCCAAGATGATGAAGACTAGAGCGCCGAGTGTTCTCTCTCCTGCTGGTCCAAGGCTTGTGGGCTCCTGGTGCCAGTTTGAGGACCCACATCTGTGCCAGTGATTGACAGGGCAGGTGTCCAGTCCTCTCAGAGAGGACCCCAGATTTTTTTTCCAAGGCTCAGCAGAAGCCGTGTCATCAAATGAGCCTATCGTTTCTCCTGATGTTATCACAAAGAGGAGCCGAAGTGGCGCGGGGCTCATTTCACTGAAGGTCATCCCAAGCCCCATCTGCCAAAGGAATGGGGGCCTGGCATGCAGAGCTGAAAACACAAATCTATAAGGGAAATTAGACTTTTTTGGCTGGGGTGTGTGGGGCGCGGAAGGAAGGGTAGCTTTCAAAGCCAGCTACTTTCCCTGGGACAAACTGGGGACAGGCTTCCCCAGACCCCCACCCCACCACTCCCTCACTGTGTGACTTTGGACAAGTCATTCAGTCGCTCTGAGCTTCCCCGTCTATATAGTGTGTCTAATGACGGCTGCCTTGTGAGGATGATATGAGGGGCCCGTGTGGTCCTGTAGAGGCAGCACTTAGCATCGCTTGGCACCTGGGGAGAGCTGAGAAACGGTGATCACCGTCATCATCGTCATCATAACTTGTCATCGTCGTCGTTGTTAGGCATGTATTGGAAAGAGGCTGTGGGGTCTGGACAGCATGAGCAGCAGCAAGCCCCCAGGGGAACGGGAGCTGTGGGAGGGTGTGGATCTCTGGTCAGCTCTGTCCCGGCCCCAGCGGCCATGGGGGCCCTCAGCTCCTGACCCGCAGGTGTCGACTCCTAGGAAATGTGCTTCCTATTGGTCTGTGGCATGAGCCACTGCCTTTGGAGCTGGTTGTTTAGAGCAGAAGCCAGGCCTAGCCCTGACCACCGACTCTGCCCACAGTGCTGGATGTGAATGATGAGACACCCACCTTCTACCCTGCCACGTACAACGTCTCCGTGTCCGAGGACGTGCCGCGGGAATTCCGGGTGGTCTGGCTGAACTGCACCGACAACGACGTGGGCCTCAACGCTGAGCTCAGCTACTTCATCACAGGTCCGGCCCTGCCTCCACCCCCTCCCGGATGAGCAGCCAGCCGGAGAGGGGAAGGGGCCTGAGTCAGCCATCAGGGTTTTGCTGCTGCTGGGGCCTCCCTGAGAATTTGCCCTTGACTTCTCCTCAGGGTTTTGCTCCTGGGTCCCTGTGGTCTGGCTCTCTGGGGGCCTCCTGAACCTGTAGGGGGACGGGGGTGGGGGGGATGGACTTCCTGAAGTTTATTCTAGAGGGTGGTGGAGCCAGTGACTCCTGGGGAGGAGCCCTGCCCCCCACTCCACCCCATATCAGGGTGACAAAGCAGTGACTAGAGGAATGTGGCCTTTTCCTTCCTTGGGGACCTTTCACCCATGAGGAGAATTTGCATGTGTTTAGAGGCAGATGGCTTAGACATCCCTGAGTGAAATGGTTTTCACTTAAAAGTGTCAGGTGGCTACCACTTAGAGACCTGTGGAGAAATACTATGAGGCCATGTCTGGCTCAACAGTAGAAGGGGAGCCATGATCGATTAGTGATGTCTGCCACGACAGTAGGCTTGGTAGGTGGTGGTGGCAAACATGCCATGTGTTAGTCATTCCTGGATTAGAACAGTCTGCCAGCATTCTTCAGTCCAGGACACACGTGAGAGGTGTTGGAATGCATGGCAGGGAGCAGGGCAGTTCTTTCACATTCCTCAGCCCTCCCTCGGCCATTTTACTGGCTCAATCTTCCCTCTGTCCATGGCCTGCCTACCTGCAGCCACATTACATACACACTCATACACACACGTACCGTGCACACACCAGCCTCCCTGATGCCTCTCCCCCGGAGCAAGGAATCCCAGACTACAGCCCATCCACAGCTGCAGCCAAGGTGAACTCCCAGGCCTCTGCCTCTCCTTTCCAGATCCTTTCCCTCCTTCCCCTCCCTAAAGGAGCCCCACACCCTCAGGCCAGCTCCTTACAGGCTGGTCCTCAAGACTGCTCTGGAAAAGGCTGTTATCAAGACCCCCACATGGCACCAGCCGTGGTTTGGCCACCAGCGCTACTTGTGTCCTAGTTCCTTCCCTGCCCCTTGGAGTCAGATTGTGTCCCTTGTAGATGGTGCTTCAGGCACTGGGGAGCATATACTGGAGGCTCGGGGAACGGGGGCAAACCATGTGAGGATAAGGGAGCACCTGGCGGCAGCCCCCAGGATGACTTCCCAGTGCCTCAAAGTGGTCAGTTTCTGCTGACCTGAGAGCCCTCCCAGCCCTAGGTTTCTCGGATTTTAATTCTGCACATTCCGCCCGACACTGTGCTGTGTCCTGAGCCAAGCTAGCCCAAGCCCAATGCAGTGGCGCCCTCTGCTGCCCAGAATGCCACACTGCCTCCCAACTGGCAGGGAAAGGGTCTCCACACTGTTGTGATGGAGTCCTTTCCTGGCTTGTGTCTGCCTCAGGGAGGAGGCCCTCACCCTCACAGAAGGCCCTCACCACCTGTCCCAGAACTCAGGAGGACTGTCTGAGGCATGTCTCCTGTCCACCTGCTTCTACTCTTTACTCTCTGGAGTCCCCACTCAGAGGGCCCAAGAACGCTCGGCTGACTCCAAAGTCCTTGGCCACATATAAAAGCCCCAACCCAGGTTAACTGCTCAGACACTTCTACCAGACAGGCAGGTGGCAGAGTGGAGAAGGACTCAGACTCGGGAATCAGACTGCTGAGTTGGGAGTCCTACACCCCGAATAGGTGACTGTACCCTGTAACCTCACTAAAGGACCGTTTTCCTTCTCTGCAAAGTAGTGATAGTGCAAATGAGAGGAAATGCTCCACGAAGTGGCTGGTACACAGTAGGTGCTCAATGAATGTTAGACCCTTACGATTTTCAGGCATTTGACAGTTCACCTAAGCCCACATAGGCCACACCCTCATCAGAGTCCCCCAGGACCCCCTTCCCTGGCAAAGCTGAGTGGAAAGCACAGCCTTTCACCCCCGGACCACCCCTGGAGTGTCCTGGCTCAGAAGCAGAGCTGGGTGCCACTGCCCTTTCCCTGGCCGGGAGCTCTGTTTCCTGACCAGAGCTTCATTCTCTCTTGCCCACAGGTGGAAACGTGGATGGGAAGTTCAGCGTTGGCTACCGCGACGCCGTCGTGAGAACGGTGGTGAACCTGGACCGGGAGACCACAGCCTCATACACGCTCGTCCTGGAGGCCATCGGTAGGCACCAGCCCACCCACGGAGTTCACGTGGGGTGGCCTTCCAGGAGCCAGGCCTTGAGCCAAAGGCTCTGCCCTGATGCCACTGGAGAAGGGGCGACCAGACCCTCAGTCTACCGTGCACTTCCGGGCCTTGAGGCTCGGCACGTGGCGCTACACGCCAAGGCGGTGTGGCAGGGGCTGCGTGGGGGCCATATGGGAGAGCAGCATGTAGACAAACCACTGCAAAACCAGGAGGACAAAGCAGAAGGGGAAGAAGGGATGGCCCAAGGGTGGCAAGCACAAAGGGTGGTGGAAACGTGGGGAGGGGGGTAATCAAAGCAGGCTTCTTGGAGGAAGTGGCCTCTACAAGTGCCTTTGAATTAATTAGGACTCTTGGTGGCAAATTTTAAAATAAACTGACTTCAACAGTGTAGGCTCACAAAACCAGTCCACGGGGAGATGGAGCTTCAACTATGACTGGCTTTGGGGCTCAGGTGATGCCACCAGGCCTCAGTCTCTCTGCATTGGCTGGCTCTGCCCCCTGCGTGTTGGCTCCATCCTCTGGCTCACGTGGTGACAAATCCTTGCTGCAGTCCCAGCGTTAATGTGGGTTCAAGTGCAGCAGCAGCATTCCTCCCTAAGGTGACCATCCTTGCCTGGTCATGCAGCAACTGGGCACAAGCTCCCTCTCCCAGGGATGATGATCCAACAGCTGCCCCTGGGGCTGAGCCCTGGGAGGGTTCTGCAAGGAACCGAAGGGGCCGAACCCCTGGATACTTTAGGCTTAGAAATCAAGCAGAGCCGCCATCCCTGAATGCAGAAATCCAATCCATCCTGTAGGTGGGTTTGACTCAACTCATGTTTCATAAGAAATGACAATTCATTGTGAATGTTTAAAAATCAGGAGATTTTATTTAAAAGCTCAGACGTTTGATTTCTCCTGAGAAATCAGAAGATCTAGTGTCACTGGGCCCCCTCCTGCCTGTCCAGTGTGGACCGGAGCAGAGGACAGCTGCCCCTTGAGGCAGGCATGCCCAGGTGTGGGGGTCTTACCTTCCTGGCCCTGACAGCAGTTGGGTTTGGCATCTCAGGACCTGTATCTGGTTCTTAGGGCTGCTGTAACAAATTACCACAGCCTTGGTGGCTTAAAGAACAAATTTATTCCCTCATGGCTCTGGAGGCCAGAAGTTCAAAATTAATTGTCGACAGGGTTGCATTCCCTCCAAAGGCTCTAGGAGAGAATCCTTCCTTGCCTCTTCCGGTTTCTGGTGGCTCTAAGTGTTCCTTGCACGTGGCTGCAGAACTCCAGTCTCTGCCTCCAACTTCACGTGGCCTTCTCCTCTCTGTGTCAAATCCCACCCGCCTTTCCCTCATAAGGACCCTTGTCATGGGGTTTATGGCCCACCCAGATAATCCAGGATACCGGATACCTCATCTCAAGATCCTTAACTTAATTACGTCTTCAAAGACCCTTCTTCCCAGTAACGTTACACATACAGGTTCCCGGGGTTTGCCATGGGTGTATCTTTTGGGGGCCACCATTCAACCCACCTCATGCCTCAGTTACCTCCTTTGTAAAATGGGGGTGATGATAAGAGCGCCCGCTTGGCAGGCTTGCTGTGAGGATTGAATGAGTTAGAATAGCGTCTGGAACATATTAGATACGGTCAGTGTTGTTCCTAATCTAAAGAGAAAAAGAGGCCCCCCTTGCAAAGGCCAGAGCAGGTGGGGGACCAGGGCATACCTGTGGCTGGTGCCCGGGAACGTGCAGCTGCTAACAGCCATCCTCTTTCACCTCCCACAGACAATGGCCCCGTGGGCAAGCGGCGCACGGGCACGGCTACCGTGTTTGTCACTGTCCTGGATGTGAATGACAACCGGCCCATCTTTCTGCAGAGCAGCTATGAAGCCAGCGTCCCCGAGGACATCCCTGAGGGCCACAGCATCGTGCAGGCAGGTGGCGGCCGGGGCACAGGCAGGGCCGCGCTCAGCTCAGAGCGCACACGCTCAGTGGCCTCGCAGCAGAGCGGGATGGAAATAGGAGAGGGTCCAGCTGCTGCTCCAAAAGTAGCCGGCGCTATGGCCAAAGGGGGGCCCAGGCTCCCTTCTCCCTCCTGGGGAGAGTAGGCCCCGAGGTTATGTAGCCCAAGATGGGCCCTTGCTCCCCGCAAAACAGAAGGAGGGCCTCGGCCCTCCTCTCCTCCCTCCCTCCCCCACAGTCCTCTCCCATCCCCCACTGCACCCAGAAAGGCCTTTCAGAGCAGGGGGAGCTAGAGATGTCACATTTTCCCAGAAAGGAGTGAGGAGAGAAAGCCAGGGCCCAGTGAGGCCCAGAACAGAGCTGCTTTCACAGGGCTTTTGGCTGAAGCTCCCCTCTTGGGAAATAAACCGGCACAAAAAGAAAGGGCTCCTTTGCCCGGGGAGCAGGAACGACAGCTTTGGGCCTCGAGGGAGGAAGGGGGGGACCTGGAAAGGAGGCTGGGTGCCCTCCCCAGCCCTCCCTGGAGGCCTCAGTTGCTGCGTGGGGAGGGAGACCGGGCATGAATCACCCTCTTCACCAGCTGAGCGCAGGGTTTCCCACTTGGAGGCTGAGCCCAACAGAGCGAATCTGGGCCTGCCCACTGGGCCAGGCTCCGGGGCTTGGGAGGGGCAGGAGAGCAGGAAGCTGGGAGTGTGCCCCCTCCCTGCATCAGGGCCGGGCGTGGGGCAGGAGGGGAGCCAGGGGCAGGGTGCTGACTTCCAGAGGTGCTGAGAGAGAGTCCAGGAAGCCACGGGGGGTTGCTGGACTCTGGGGGCTGGTTCTAGAAAAGGGGTCTGTCCCTCTGAGCCTCAGCTCCTAGGGGCTTAGAGACACCCCACACGCACCAAGCTGTGGGGTCCCGCCTCTCCCCTAGCCTAAAACCTAACACCCGCCTCCCCCAGCTCACACAGGTCTCCCAGGACCAACCTGGGGACACAGCTGGGGGTATGGCAGACCTCTGAGAGCCCCTCCTCCTCCCCAGCTTTTCGTCCTTCAGGCCAGGGGTAGCCTTACTGCCCACCCCGGTGACACCACGTGCTAGGCAGAGCACGCTGGCCAGCGGGGGTCGGGGACTGGCTGCAGGCAGAATTCAGCCTGGGATGCCTCAGGGAGAGCTGGCGGGAGGCAAAGCAGGGAGGCGTCACTAATCTGGAAGGGAGGGGGACACAGCGCTGCAGGAGGGGGCCTGCGCACTTTCTAAACCCCAAGAATTGGTTTCTATTTATACAAACTACTCAGACTGAAATCCTAGAGCTCTGTGAGTAATATAAGGCAGGCCTGATTCTCCCCGTTTCTCAGGGAGAAATTCAGGCACTGGTGATTTCTCCAAGGCCCCCCTGGAAGTAAGTTTCTGGCCAAGGTGGGCTCGCTCTTTGATGTGATGTCAGGCTGACCGAAAAGGAAGAGGGCCTGCTTGGACAGAGAGCCTCTCCGTAGAGGCATCAGAAGGAAGAAGGGGATGCCCCCCTGGACTAGACGGGGCCACCGTTCACTCAGTCAACAGAGGCCCCATACTTCTGAGCCCAGAGCTGGTGAGGCAGAGTGAGGGGTTGGACGCGGTCTCGCTCTCTGGGAGCTCCCAGGCTTGTGGGAAGGCGGAGACACAGGGATGACCCACCCTGCCAAGAGCAAGTATCCCTGCCCTCCCTTGGTTTCAGGTAGGAGGTGGTTTCAGGTGTAGAGCAAAGAGGGCTTCACAGAGGGCGTGCCAGGTAAGCCGTAGCCAGGGGAGGGACAGGTATTTCAGTTTACCTGGAGCCTTGGGTCAAGAAGAGGCTAGAAGGATCATTCACAGCCAGCTCCCAGTGGGCACCAAACACCAGACGAAGGAGCTCTGGCTTGATCTGGTAGTAGGGAGCCAGTGAAGGTTTTGGAGCCGGGGAGTGACAAAATCGGAGCTCACCCTGTGAGGAGACTCGGCTGGCTGTGCTATGGGGCGTAGCAGGGTGCGGTGGAGCAGTCCGTGGTGGGGTACCAGGTGGCCCTGGCCAGATGACTCTCTGGGGCAGAAGCTGGGCAGTTCAGACCCTTCTGCCCACCCTCCAAATTTGGGACCCAACCAAAGTGTTTAACCCCAGCATTGTGACGAGAGGCTGAAGGTTTGGGATTCTGAGAAGCCCACCTTGGTGTGGGATTACTTTGACAGTAGCCAGTCAGTGAAGCAGTTGCCAAAAATACAGATAGCACACGTTATGTGGTCCGAGCCTGAGGGCCCACAGCCGTCCTGGAGAGAGCTGGACCCTTCCACTCGAAGGAAGGCCGCCTCCTTCCCTGGGTGACGCATGGAGCCGCTATGTTGTGTCCTCAGAGCCCAGATAGCAACACCTCCAGCTGCTGGCAGTGCCTCCTGCCACTCTGACACAGGACCAGCCCTGGCCTGTGCAAGGAGCTTCTTAACTCATTCTCAGCGCCGTCCTCATCCATCTTAGCAGAGGCGCTTGGGGGCCGGGGCGGGGGGCGGGGGCACGCCAAGACGACCGCCGAGATTGTGATTGGCTGGGTGGTGTTGAGCTCCTCCTGCTTGCCCCTCCTCCCAGCAGGGACCCAGCATCTGATCCACCCAAGGGTGCTGGCTGCTCCCGTGTATCACAGGCCAATGCTGGCAGGCCCAGGAAGTCCGAGGAGAAGACTCCCTGGGTTCCCCTTTGCCTTGGGCACTGAGTTGGCACAGAGGGCAGGACACTCCCTTATCCCCAGCAGGGGTTGAGTATTTCACTTGGCTGGAGGGAACCTTTGGCCATTCAGCAACTCGCACTGGAATCTGAGCTGGGTTTTGGCACCTGGAGGGCGGGCAGGGCTTCTGTTGGGAAGCAGGGGCGCTGCTTCCTGGAGACGGTTGGTGCCTGGTGGTCAGAGAGGGGCCCTGAGGGCCTCAGGTTTGTACCGTTCAGAGCCTTGGGCCAAGGGTCCACATGGCTGCAGGTGCTCAGCTTGGTCCAGGAGTCTTCCAGCAGGCAGCAGCTAGAGTGTCTGCGGGAAGGAAGGTATTCTTGCAGGGGCCGTCTCTGGGAAAGGCCACGGGCCTGGACACACAGGGAACCAGTGGGGGTGAGCGCGTGGCCCATGTTGTTTGGGCCACTGTCCTCTTGCAGCCTGTGGTGCCAGTTTCCGTCTGAGGCAGGAGGGCCTGCAGATGGACCCTGGAGTAGGGGGACACTCCTGTCACATCTTTGTAGATTCTATGCAGTCACAGTCGTCGTGGTCCTCTCTGCCCGGCAGGGGGCGCCTTGGGGCAGGCCAGCCACGGCGGAAGCTGTGCAGGGAGCGGCGCAGCGAGCCCAGGCGCTTCCAGAGCCGGAGCTGGGGCTCACTGGGGCTCCCCCGGTGGTGCGGCATGCACTCGCAGGCCCTGCGGCGCCTCGGATCCAGCGCAGCGGGCTTGCAGAGGGTCATGAACAGCAGACAGGTGGCCAGCAGGAGGAAGATGCAGGCCAGGGCAATGAGCACGGGGATGGGGTCAACTGCCACTGAGAGCCTCCCCGGAGTGACAGGAGCTGTGAGGAAGGCGAGGGGGCTGGGGCCCTCTGTGCTCATGGCTCCTGCAACAAGAATGGGACAGAAACAAATCAGGTGGACTTAGGACTGGAGAGGGAGGGGAACTTTGATGGACTCTAGACACAGCTAACCTAGCTGCAGATAGCATTACGATCATTTTACAAGTTAGAACAATGAGGCTGGGAGAGGTAACAGGTCTAAGGTCACACACTGGGAAAGTGATAGAGCTGGACGTGAACTCATGGAGGAGGCACGAGGGTAGTGCCTTCCGGCATTTTAAAGTCAATTTTCATGAATTACAATAGTCTTAGACTGAAAACTTGGGATCTAAGACCAACTCCATCACTAACTTGCTCTGTGACCAGGAGCGACTCATCGATCGTAGGAGGTTGCAGCAGGCAAGGACCCTAGCAGTTATCTCATGCCGAGGCTGCAAACTGGGGACGCACCAGTGTGTTTTGTTGGGTTCTTGCAGTGTTTTTATAAATTTAAATTAATTGTGAATATTTTTTTTAAAACAAAAGGAAACCAAGATATTTCGCATAAATATCTGAACATCTGGCTTCTTCTCTTGAAATTTCAGAATTTCAACACCGGCAACGTGGGGCCACTTGCTGCCAGGCACCCAGTGGCCGCGGCTGAGCCGTAGCTGCCCCGTTTACACAGGGTGCTGGCCCCCAGCTCACCGCACTCCCTGCCCTCAGGCCCCCTGCACACCTGTGTCACCTGCCTGGCCCCGGGGGAATTCCTATTGGTGCTTCCTGAGGAAGACCAACCTGCTCCCTTGACAAGTGAGGAAACTGAGGCCCAAATAAGGGACTGCCAAGGTCACACTGTGAGCCAGTGGGCAAGCAAGACCAGGACCAGGTTTCCTGACTCCTGGCCCAGTGGCCTTGCCACGGCGTTGGCTCCCAACTCTCTCCCAGGACTCCCTGAGCAGCTCTGAGAACAGGTGGGGAAGAACCCACAGAGAGCAACTGAGTTGACAAGATGGGGCTCGAAACCCTGACATAGTCACCTGTTATCACTTAGGATCATCCCACTAGAGGGAGGACGGCAGGTGGTCCTTGTAGCTGGAAAATCAAGCTGAGCTTCTGGCTGCAAATTAAAATGCTTACAGAGCGCAGATGGTAGATAACGTGTGACCAGCGGGACAGGTGGGCAGGCCTACCTGGAGAGCAGAGGCCGAGGGGCCTCGGCCAGGCTGATGGAATGCCGGAAGGCAAGCCCCTGTGGTCCCCTTCCAGGTTCCCGAGAGAAGCCAGAAATCTGGACTTTTTAGGCAAACGTTCCTGATGTTTAAATATTGGCAACTAATTCAAATCTGGTTGAGAGAGAGAGGGGGGAAAAAAAGACACTGCAAAGGACAAACAAACTTGATTTTTTAAAAAATCGAAATGAATTTTCAAATATTTAAAATACTACAACAGGCCAAACAAAATGCATAAGGAGGCTACATCCAGCTTCCAGGCCAGCGTTTGTGATCTGTGATTTCTACAAACACAGGACAGGAAATCCAAAAGGGGGATCTAATAAGAAATAATCATCTATTTCTCTTTGACCTTGGAGACTTTCATGAGCCTGGTGGGTAACAGATTTCCCTCCTTTTCCCAACTTGCAGCTTATTCTAACTCAGTCAAGGTCTAGCAGCAACACTAGACAGAAGGAAGGGCTTTAGGTCGTGCCCTGCCGAGGCTCTGCATGTGGGCTGCAGAGTCCAAATCAGCAGGTAGAGGGGAGTGGAGAGGGGCGGCCCAGCCCCACGCTCCCCAGGCACTCACCAGCAGCCACAGGACCTAACTCCCAGCTGCCTGTACACAGCCTTCTCCCGCCTGCAGCCTCCCCTGTGCCTGGCGACTGAGGGCATCCAGTGCACCCCACCCCCCTCCCACCCAGTTCCCACCACACTCCTTCCAGCATTTCCAGACAGGACAGGACCCCTCCCAGCTCCCAGATGGAGACTCTCATGCCCAACTAGCTGCCCAGGGCCTCTGCCTCTCAGGCATCAGGCCTAGAGAGTGCTCTGGCCAGGCCATACGTGGGTTGGCCCTTCCTTGAATTTGAGCAGGGAAGAAGGATGGGGTGTGCCCACCACCATGTCCCATGAGGAGAAAACTGCCCGTCCGTCTGTCCTACCCAGGGCAGTGCTTGGCTGGGAGTAAGAAAAGGGCATTCGGAAGTGGGAAAAGTCTCAATCCTACTAGTCCTAATGCTATTTCAAGGCCTTCCCATGGATCTGGAGACCCTATCAGGCCAGCAAAGCAGGTCCAGGCTTCAGTCCTTGGGGCAGCGCTTTAAAAAAAGATAAGTGAGGCTATAATTAGCATTTGAGTATTTTCCTTCAAAGCAGGAGGTTCCAAAGTGCTTGAAAACATCAAGCCACCCCCCCGGGACGCGCAGCAAAGCCAGCTGCAAGCCCCCTTGATACCCTCTCTGAGCAGCCAGCAGGGACCCGTCGTTCTGGGGAAAGGAGACCCTCCATCAGACCAAGGCTTGGAATGATTTTCAGAGCAGCTGAAGCCTCTCCCTGCCTGTTGGAGTCCAAGGCATGCCGGCAGGCCTTGCTCTGGACATATCTCTGCAAGCTTAGTCTAGAACCTTCTTTCTTCATTCAGAGCTCCATAGAGCAGGGCACGCTGTGAGCAGAGGGCACTGATGTCAGCACGACTTTCTGTGTAGCCTCGGACTAACCACTGCTCCTACCTGGGCCTTTCCGCTCTCCAGAAGAGTGGAGGGATTCCCCAGGTCTGAGCACGCCCTCACATTCTCCGTAAAGTACCCCAGGAAGGGTGCAGCCCCACTTTCCTGCAGTCCCCCAGCACTGACCTCAGAGCCAGCCCTCAGCAGTTCCCAGCCGGGCGAAGAGGTCTTCTCAGCTGTCCAAGGGAGGCCCCAGGAGCACCGGGCACCACTGTGACCCAACCTGCCCTAGGCTCTGCCTTGCCCTGTGCCCCTCAGCCAGCCAGGCAGAGTGGCCTTCGCCCCTCACTCTCCAGTTAGACCTGGCTTTGTCTGGGAGAGCCTGGGCCCTGCCTTGAGGGAGGGGACAGCCAGGAGGGTAGGTATGGCAACTGGGCTGGGAGAGGGGAGCGTTGCAGAGGAGTTGAGAGCTCCCGAGCCTTCCCACGGCCTCACTCCAGCCTGTCTCCTTGGAGCCCTCTGGAGGGGCGGAGGCACTGGGGAGATGCAGGGGGAGGGTTTCCCTGCTTCTGCACCCACAGCTCTCACCTTCCCGTTGGATGTTTGAATAGTATGGTCAGGGGCAGCCAGCGGCTTGCTATTCAGTGCCTGCCAGCCTTCAGGTTACCAGGGAGAGGGGCTACAAGCCACACAGCGGGAGGGGAACAGGCAGAGAGATGGGCCCTGATAATCCCCAGGCCCCCCTCCCCTCAGCTTCCCAGCAAAGCACCCTCCCTTTGAGGGCGTCCGGCTGCAGAAGTGAGGGAGAGAGGCATTTTCAAAGGTCAGAGAGATAACAGGGCAGAAAGCACAGGATTGAGAGACAGCCAGGGCTGTGCTGCTTGTAGTTTGGGTGGGCCCTTGGAGACCCTCCAGGCAGTGGGCGCGTACACACACACACCCCTCCCCCTCCCCTCCCCTCCCCCTCCCCCCCCCCCCCCCTCCTCGTTCGTCGGCCCTTTCCCCACG
>NW_021703781.1:22124491-22340158 GCF_005190385.1 Monodon monoceros
GGCGGGAGCCTGGTTGGGGAGCCCAGGCTCGGGTGTTGTGGGGATTCTCAGGTCCCCTCCTTCTTGTTATTCCCCTCCCCCAGCCTCCTTTCTTCCTGGAAGCCAGCGCTTCCCTGGCAACCAGCTGCCTGCTTAGGAGCCTAAGTCTTCAGCAGCTTTCCCATCAAGGACCCCCAAGCTCCCAGAAATATAACACGGAGGTGAGGAGTTGTGGCTCTGCCCAAGACCTGAGCCTGGGCTCCGCCTGCTTGTTTTGGAGCCTCAGTTTTTGGCATTTAGCTCTTCCCTCCTGCCCTTAGCCCTTGACAACAAAAGAAGTATCCTCTGCGTAGCCCCAAACGGATAGGATTGTCAAAGTCCATTAGACGACTGAGGGGTCATCTCATCCATCCCCCTGTCTCTCAGATAATGAAACTGAGATCTAAAGAGGTGTGGCCTGGCCAGGGTCACCCAGCAAGTTAGTGGTAGGATTTGGTGCTCTCCCTGAAAAGAGTGGGCAGGCATGGGCACCAGGCATTTGGTGCTATGAGCTGCATCAGCCTAAGGATGTTCCCACTGCCCAGAGCTCCTACTGGGATTCCTGCATCTTACACCTCGCCCTTCAGTGAATCTCATTTTCCTTCACCTTCTCTTCCCAAGCTGACTGCACACCTCATCTATGGCCTTCATTCTTCTTAGATGGTAGCAGGCAACACTCCTAGGGTGGTGCAGGCTGCCAGGGGAAGTCCCACCACGGATGGAAGACACCCAAGGACATCCACTGGACAGCTTGGCCCTCTCCCCTGTCCTGAGCCCTTCCAGATCCGGACTGTTGAAGTGCCCCACTACATCCCTCCACCTATTAGCTCTTAAGACTTCTCATGGGAGAGAAGAAGAACTCCACAGCAAGGGGCAACCTAGCCATACCACCTCCAGTATAAATCAAGAGGGCCTCCCAGGAAAAGGTGGCCTATCTCATAATGTCCAACCTTCAACATCTATCTCTGCACCAGGCATCAGACCAGATGCTTTGCAGAGATTATTTCTAATCAACCCCACAAGGTTGGTTATCATTGTACCTACTGAGGCTCAGTGGGGTTACGTATCTATGGCCACATAGCCAGTAAGTGACAAAGTCAGGATTCACGCTTGGGTGTTCCTGACCCAGACCCTCTGTCCCTTTCACACCAACAGACTTCCCCTTCTCCCCACCATCAACACACTTTTCGAAATCCTTAGACGCACAGCACAGGGTTGAAGTGATCGGCAGAGACAAGAGGGCAGATCCAGAAGAAGTGGGAGGGTCCCAGGCATTACAAAGCGAGTCACACGTACTGTGGCCCCATGGGAGCCTGCCCAGCCAGGCAGGCTCGGGCCTCTCTCTGTATCACTTTGCAGGGGAGTTCTCTGCTCCTTTCCGGTATGTGGCAGGTAGAGGAGGTGTTCAGCTCGCAGTTTGACAGGACACACCTCAGGGCCAGCTGTGACTGCCAACAGCCTCAAGGCCAGACTCCTTGTCAAAAGGGCTAAGCACCGGGCATTCTCAGAGTGAGAAGAGCGTACCCCAAGTCCCCCTGGAGATAGTCCATAAGCCTGAGGTACAGCCAAGCAAGCTGGGTGGGCTGGAATACACTGGAATGATCCCGGTGTGAATGGATATGGAACCTTTGGGAGGTGGGATTTCTGGGTCTCCCCAGTGTGGCTGTTATAGTATACAGTGCCTGGCTGGGAGCCAGTGTGACTAGAATAGCTTCAGACCAAGGAAGTGTGGGCAAGGAGCAGTCATGCAATCCACCTACCCCAGGTGAGGCTCCCGGAATCTCAAAAGGCTGAAGGAGGGAACTGTGGAGGGCTGAGCTAGTCAAGCCTGGATCCAGAGAGCTGCAGTGCTGTCACCCACCTTCTCCTCCGTGCTCCCCGAGAACCTGGAGGAGGGTCAGGGAACAGAGCTGGCAGGTGCCTCGCCATGGACAGGGCAGCATGGGGCCATCAACAGACAGGTTTCCTAGTGGGGGATGAGAAAGATGTGTCTCTCTCCTCTCCCACACCCCCAGCCTCGTGGGAAACCATGGGTTTAGGCAGGACGGGCTGGGAGTGGTGTGAGGGAAGGGGAGGGACTCCAGAAACACCTCGTCTGCCTGTGAGTGGAATTCAAGGAGTAACCATGTGTCTCATTCTCCCTCAGCTAACAGCCACGGATGCGGACGAGGGCGAGTTTGGGCGTGTATGGTACCGCATCCTTCACGGTGAGTGGGCTGACCTAGGATGCCGGGGAGGGGGGCAGGCCCTCCTGCTCGGGGGGTAGCAGAGCTTCTCTAGGCTGCCAAGGGTTTGGGAGGTGCAGCCAGAGAGGCCCCAAGCGCTATACACACAGGGCGGGCAGGTCAGAGGGAGGAACCAGGGATGTTCTACAGTCATCTGCGCCAAGTTTGTTGTATTTTAAGTGAGGATGCATTCGATTGCTATGCTCCCCAAGTTCCTCATGTCCCATGGTGGGATATCACCCTGACAGAGGGGGCCTTGGGGAATAAGGCAGCCCCTGGCAGTGAGCTCCCAAGAGACTGAGCCTCATTGGCCCAACATGTATCATATGCCCATCCCTGAACCAATCACTATGGCCTCGGACACTAGGACAGCCCCCCAGTGGGCTCCCCAGAATGAGTCTCACTAGACCAGCTGGAATCATGGGACCATGCCTGAACCCATCCCTATGGCCAGAGACTAAAATGTGCTGATCTGCTCACTTCTGCAGTCGGCTGAAATCACCCCTATGCAAAGCACACGGACTGAGAGTGGAGGTGGGTGGGTCCCAAAGGAATATCAGGGTCCACAAGATGAGGAAATGGGAGCTTCCCCACTAAACCCCCAACAGAGAATTACATTTGGGTTCCTTTCTTTGTAATGCCTCAGAGTCCTCTGAAATATTGAATCTACTGACACCGCTGGGTATGGGAGTCTCAGGGGACCTGCACGCCTTCCATAGGGGTCACAGAGTGAGCTGCTGCCCCGTCCCTCAAATCCTGCTAGGCCAGGGCAGCATCAGGCAGAGGCTTCTTTGCCACTTCAGGCTTCAGCCAAGCTCCTAAGACCTCGGGGCAGGGTCTGCATTCTGTGGGTCTGGGCTCCCCAGCTTCCCTCCCACCACCACCACCACCACCACAATCCCACAAGCATCCTACTCCAGGGCAGAGCCCATGCATATCATCTATCCCTCCACGCAGGTAACCATGGCAACAACTTCTGGATCCATGTCAGCAGTGGGCTCCTAATGCGAGGGCCCCGGCCCCTAGACCGGGAGCGGAACTCGTCCCACGTTCTTATAGTGGAGGCCTACAACCATGACCTGGGCCCCATGCGGAGCTCCGTCAGGGTGAGGCCGGGGGCGCTCGGGCTGGGCGTGTGGGTGGTGGGGATGCACACTGGGACAGCTCTCGGTGAAGCCCTGAAGCCTGTTCAGCGCCGACCTCAGGGCTGGGCCAAGGCCTCAGGTGGGCCAGAGTTGGCCACCAGTTGGGACCCGGTGGGGGCAGGGCCACCCCTAGTTTAGGTGCCAAATGACGCCTGGAGCTCAGGTACGGTGGGGGAGCCTGGGATCTTGGACATGTCATTTTGCTCTAAGCCTCAGTTTCTCCAGATGTAGAAAGGGACCAGCGATACTGATGTCTATCCTAAGGGATGAGGCGTCCTTACTATACTAACCCTCTGCATCCACACGACTCTTTAGGGTGGAAATCTCACACACGTGATCTTGGAGCTGTAGCTGTTGCCAACTTCATTTTACAAATGAGGAGACTGAGGCACAGAAAAGTCACTCGTGATAGAACCAAGACTTGAGCCCAGGTCTTTGAGTCCCAGTTCGGTGTTCTTTCCGTTGGAAGTGTCCCCCAGATATTCCAGTCAGTGCTCCCAACTGCCCCATCAGATATATTCGTTTCTGCCCACCCTCACTCACCTCGGGCCTCTCCCCTATGGAGCGAAACTCAAATCGACCTTAATCTTCCCGAATGGTCAAAAATGTGCACCCAGATATTCCACTGGCTGGGCTGGTTGGTGTACTCCCCTACCCTGTAACAAGGGGATGACTGTGATGAATGAGATAACCTTCAAGTCACCCCCATCCTGCCCCCAGCCCCTTCCCCTTAACCAGATGGAAAGTGAGTCAGACCCTAGAGGTGAAGAGTAGGAGGAAGATGGGAAAAGGTGGGGTGGGGAGCAAGCAGGGACTTTTACCCAGAACTGAGTGGGGCTGAATCAGCTCCTCTTATCGCCCCATCTCTGCCCCACTGTTTCCCTCAGGCTGGAAACAGTGAACAGAAGCCTGCCTCGGGTCACCATCACGAAGGAGGTGCTGGGGAGCGGGTGACTCAGCCTTGGCCCATCTTCTGATATTGCCCCCGCAGCTCTGCCCCAGGAGGAGATGGGAAGGGAAACCTGGGTCCTTTTAGGCTGCCCCTCTAAGTGAGATCTTCCCAGATGGAGATGGCTGAGGGGGTCAGATCCCTCGGGTATTTATACCTTGGGACTGCTTGATTCCAGGGCCCTGGTGACTGAGGGTGAGACAGTTACCCGAATGTGCACCAGGGCAGCCCCACACAGCCACGCTCACCTGCATGACTGCGAGATATTAAATCAGCACTAAATTGCTTATTGAACTCATTTAAGCCTCATAAAAACCCCATGAGGTAGGCACTGTTATTATACCCATTTTATAGATGAGGAGACTGAGGCAAGGAGGGCTTCGCCAATGTGTTTAGAGTCCCATGGCACTAAGGGTAGACAGAGCCAGCCTTCACACCCAGGCAGTCAGCTCAGGGCTGTTCTCTTAACCACAGTACTACGCTGCCTCACGGAAGGTTCCAGAGCACAGAGGCCACTGCTGCCTTATCCCCAAAGAGTCATTTTTAAGGTGGGAATTTGGTCGCTGGCCCTAGGGCCAGGACTTGATGGCCCTTACAGTAGCCAGCTCCCACACCCCTGAGCCCTGGGAAAGCTGGGGACCTTCCTGAAGACAGTATAGGGACTCCCTGGACTCATTTGCCCAGCAGCAGCAGACCTGGCTTGTAGGGACAATCCATATTCTCCTGTTCCTGCTTCAGAGACCAGGACAGCACAGATGAGGGGCCAGGGAGTGTGAAATGAAACGGTCCTCGTAGAGGCTGGGGCCCCACGTGCACACCGCGCAGGTGCACACGTACACACATCTCCTGCCTCGTCCCCTTGGGCTGGTACAGCATTGGACAGAGAGTGGGGCTGGGAACCCAGGGAGCCCGGTAGCTCAGTCGCTGAGCCTTGCTGCTCAGCAAGAACTTGGCAGACCTGCCTGTTTCCTGTACATCTGTGTCTCTCAGGTTTGCAAACCACACAGCATTTTACCTCCTGTCTCTGCTGCTAAAAACAAGGCTGAGACCGGTTAGAGGACAGTGGCATGCAGCCAGTCTCATGGAAGGCCACACCCAGGCTCCATGCCACCTCCCTTTGTTTATTGCGCTGTCAGACTAGCTCTGTGTTTTCCCCGCCACCCTTGGAGTCAAGGCCATTTGGACAAGCAGACTTGGGAAGGGGAAGGTTCACAGTTTCAAAAGATGGATGGGCAGCTTCTGTTTACGGCAGGAGAGTTCCTGAAATTCATCCATGCAAATCCCCCCCACACCCACCCGCCCCACCCAGGATCTCCCCAGCCAAGTTCTTGGTGAAGCCAGACTTAGAAGGTTCTGGCTTGTGAGCAGCTGTGCTCTGAAGTAGGCACGCTAGTTTGCATAGTGGGTTCTGGGTGTCTGAACATGAAAATTCGATGACATAGCAGGGCTACACGGGCCCCAAGAGCAGGGAAGTAGAGAAACCTTAACCCCCATAAACTTCTCCTCCCCACTGGCTCTGCCACCCCACTCACCTCACAGTTCTCCACTGGTCAGAGCACCATTTCCACTTATACCAACAGAAGCCCCTTCCCTTCTGTCCAGCTAATTCCCAGCTAACCCTGGAAGAGAAGCTGGGGCTGATCTGAGAGGCAGTGATCAGATCAGAAACCAAATATGTGTGCTCTCAGACGAGGCCTCGCGCCACCATCGGTGCTGGTGACCACACATGTGAAATCCACGCCACATGTCATTGCCCCTACCCCATTGACTCCCCACCCGCTCTGCTGACCACTTCCTGCTGGCCCTGGCTCTTTTAGACTGGAAGTAGGGTATCTCTCCTGTTTGGGGGCCAGCTCATCCCCAGGATATAGCAAAGAGTGGTAAGGTTGCTAGACCCGGAAGCAGGAGAAGCCCCGCTCTCTTTCCAGCTCTCGGTGACCATGAGGCCTCGGGCAAGTCCCCCATCTTTGGGCCTCTGTTCCCTCATCTGGGAAAAGAGGCAGGAGCCCTGGGCCTCCTTGCGTGCCACCACTCTCTGGTCTCTGCCTATAACTCCCCTCCCCACCACACTGATCCTTCTAGACATAGCCCTGGTCCTGCCCATACCTGGACCAGACCCTCCCATGCTCCTGTGGGGGGGGGGGGGGGATGGAGGTGCACAGAAAGAAGGGTGGGGTGCTGATCTCTAGCTATAACATCTCTCTCCATATACATCTTTTGAACTGTTTTTTGTTGTTGTTATGTAAGACATACATGTTCATTAAAGAGAAATTAGAAAATGTAAATAAGCAGTGATGAAAATTATGCATAATTCCACAATTCAGACATAGCCACTGTCTTGGGCAGGGTCTGCAGAAGCAAATCCTGAGACAAGGATCGGTGTGAAAGTGACGAGTGGGAAGTATAGGAAGTGTTCCCAGGAAAAGCCGGAAGGGGCTTGGGACCAGGAAGGAAAGGCAGCCAGCAAAGTGGAACACAGGAAACTGTGACTCAGTCCCACAGGGAGCTCTGGAGAGAGTCATCTCAGCTGCCCCGTCAGTCCGTGGCTAAGGGCTGCCTTAGCCAGTGTGGGACGTAATTCCCAGGCGCCTCCGGCTCTCTGGGTGTCTCTGGCTCCAGCAGCAGCGGGGGCTGGGGTTAGTCCCCAGCAAAGACCCACAGTTCTGGCCGCTGGCAGAGTGAGAGCACCAGAGAAAGCACAGGGGAATCTAGAGTAGCCTGAGCACCAACGTTCTCTGCTACCGCCATACTTAACGTTTTCCTTTCTGTTCTCCCAGATGTATCTTGATAGTTGAATGGGGTCCCTTTAAACTTTTCAGGCACTTTTGCAAGACCCTGGCTCATTTTGTCTTCATAACCATCCTAGGAGTGGGACAGGGCGTGAACTGTTAAATTGATGTTACCCGTTTCATAGCTGAGAAATTGGACGGCCCAAGTTTCACTCGTTAGCCACAGGTTCCCACAGGATTGGCAGCAGAGCCAAGAGCAAGACAAAGTTTGTTCTCTAACATGATATTTAAGCACGGGCCATGCGCCAGGTACTGTGCAGGGTGGGGGAACATGGTGACCTACCGGACAGCCCTAAGCCCTCCGTAGGGAGTTCACAGCTTGCCCAGGAGAGCAGTGACCAGACACGCAGGCTCGGGTGGGCGCAGCCCTGGGCTTGCCCAACCCCACCCCCACCCCCCCGACCTTTCATCCCTGGCCCGGCTCGTGCAGGTGATAGTGTACGTGGAGGATGTCAACGACGAGGCCCCAGTGTTCACGCAGCAGCAGTACAGCCGCCTGGAGCTTCGCGAGACAGCGGGCATCGGCACGTCGGTCATCGTCGTCCGAGCCACGGACCGAGACACTGGTGAGGCTGGCAGGAGGAAGCCGGGGAGTCCATTCCCCAGAGTGACCCGCCCCGGCTCATGCCTCCCTCTCCCGCGGGGCCTGTCATCCTCAGGATGCCTCGGCTCCCCCATTGAGTGGCTCCCAGGTGGGGAGGGGCTCATGGGACAGTCTTGGTGGCATCCCCACCAGATTCCCAGTCCCAGGAGGATGGGAGTCATGGGGAGTTACCCTGATTTCTGGGCAGAGAGAGGAGAGGTCACAAGCTTGGGAAGTCCGGATTTGTCGTCCCAGAACCTGTCAGCTCCTGGCTAACCTTTGGCTAAGGGCTAGGCAGGGTTGGGAGGGATAAAGGACTTGTCCAAAAGCTGGCTGAGGCCTGCTCCTCCAGCCAGCGCTGCCCAGGGCCTGGCACACACACATTTCACAAGAGGCAGTGTCCTGTTCTACAGGGCTGTGGCCATCCCTGAAGGCAGCCCAGACCTCGCCGAAGGCCCCGAGCCCTAGAGGTAGCTACCGTTAGCAGCACAAAATGAAGGAGAAAGATGACCAGGTCACTGTGGGCCTCTTCACAGGGCCTGGCTGTCTGGGCCTGTGCCGCAGGCCAGGGATACAGCCAGAGAAAACCTCCTTCCTGTGCTTCTAATTTCCCAGCTCCTGCCCTTCTTTCATGTAAGTTGCTCTGGTAGCTCCCAACCCAGCCCCTGTCAGCACCCCCAACTCACCTGGAGCACGGGATGGAGTAGAGGGAGAAATAGGCCTGAAAACTCCCAAGCGATAGTTCTCCCTTAATAAATGGCACCTCTATACAGTTCAGATCACATACATTGCTGGAGGCTAATGGTTCAAGACATTTTCTGGGTCAGGAATCTGTCTGAGAAACTAGTGAAAGCTATGGGTCCCTTCCCAGAAAGAATGCATGCCCAGAGTTTTGCAAATAATTTCAAGGAAGTCTGGGATTTCCTGAGTGATTTTATAGTCATTCTCTTTGAAGTATGTGGACTTCAGCTAAGGAATCCCAACTCTAGCTCCTGGTTGAAGCGTGTATTCCAAGGCACAGGAATTGGGGGTGGAGGGAGTGGGGAGAACAGAGAAAGGTGACCCTGGCACTGGAACCCTTTGGCTATAGAGACCAAATGAAGGCTCAGCCACTTCTGAGGATGCTGCCCCGGTCGAACGCTTTCTAAATCAAAGCCTCCACTACAAGGGATCCCTAATTTCCCCACCCTCTCCTTGTCCAGATACCCAAGGGAGGTGCTTGGGCTTGAATTTTACGGCTCCAGGAGCAGAACCAACCTGCTCTGGCATATCTCTCATCTCAAGGCCAGACCCCAGAGGGCGTCAACAGTGTGTGCTGGGCCTTGCCGTCCTTAACCTTGACCCCGTCCTCGACAGTTTCTCTTGGGACAATCGGACCCAGAGGCGGGGGGTGGTGCACGCTGGGTAGGTGAGCCAAGGCCTCTCACCCTGTCCCTCTGGGACAGCAGTGGGTGTGCTGGGGCAGCTTGTAAAGCCACAAGGCAGCCCACCCCCACCTGGGACTGCATAGCCTCTTGTGCCCTCCTGTAGGGGATGGTGGCCTGGTGAAGTACCGCATCCTGTCAGGCGCGGAGGGGAAGTTCGAGATTGATGAGAGCACGGGGCTTATTATCACCGTGGATTACCTGGACTACGAGACCAAGACCAGCTACCTGATGAACGTGTCCGCCACCGACCAGGCACCCCCCTTCAACCAGGGGTTCTGCACTGTCTACATCACTCTGCTCAACGAGCTGGACGAAGCTGTGCAATTCTCCAATGCCTCCTACGAGGTTGCCATCTTGGAGAACCTGGCACTGGGCACCGAGATCGTGCGGGTCCAGGCCTACTCCATTGACAACCTCAACCAGATCACCTACCGCTTTGATGCCTACACCAGCGCCCAGGCCAAAGCCCTCTTCAAGATAGATGCCCTCACGGTGAGGGATGGCACAGCAAGGGTTCTCTCTGAGGGCAGGAAGCTCAATTCCTGTAAAGCTAACCAGCGTTCATTGAGCTCCTTCTATATGCCCAGCACTCTTCTTTGTCATAAAGATAAACATCCCCGTAATACATCGCTTTAATATGCAGGGATAAGGTAAAGTTTATACACAGGCAACCTGCTGTCTTCTTGTTACTAGATAACGAAAGCTGTGCGAGTCATCGTGTTTCCCTTTGTACCGTGGCTCAGATATAAATTTCATGCCTCACTGCAGTAGCTAGTGGTCTTCGTTAGGTGTCTGGTGCAGCGATGTCTTATCTACTGCCTGGATCTTACTCCTCCATCTTTGCGTTAGAGTGTTTTCTCTCAGAATCCCTTCTTTGAAAATAAGCACAGTAATAATTGCTACAATGTGCCACACCTTGTTCCGGGGCATGCTGGGGACACAGAGATGAACAAGACCCTTTGCAGCCCTCAAAGAGCTCTCAGGCTAGGAGTAGAAGTGGGAATAATCAAGGATGCAGATCAGAGCATCACAAGGGAAGAGATGAAAAGATCTACAATAGAGGTGTAATGGAGCGCCTTTGGGGCCCAAATAAAGAGAGCGATCGTACCTGGCTGGGGAAGCGGGAAGCCTGCATGGAAGAGGTAATATCTGAGTGGGATTGAGAGAGAAGTAGGATTTCAGCGGGCAGAGCTTCACGGAGAAGTTATGCCAGCAGAGGGAGTAATGTGAAGGTGGGAAAGTGGACAGAATGTCCCGGGTTGGCAAGGAGTCTAGTTTGGCCAGGGCACAGGACTGCTTGGGATACGATGTCACTGCCCATCTGACCCCCTCCCTGCAGGGTGTGATCACCGTCAAGGGCCTGGTGGACCGGGAGAAAAGCGACTTCTACACCTTGACGGTGGTGGCAGACGACGGCGGCCCCAAGGTGGACTCCACCGTGGTGAGTGGATCCCCGGCCGAGAGCCCCACGGGTACAGCCTGTCACTGCTCCAAGTCCCCCCAAACTGACATCTTCACCAGCCACCCAGCATGCAGGCAGGCAGTGGGTGAGGGTTTAGGTAGCCCAGGAATGGCACTGCAGCTGGCCATGCCACACCTTCCCGGGCAGCCTGGGCAGGGCTGAGACCTCAGGTGGGGGGAGGGGTGGCATCCTCCACAGACCACTGCTTGGAGTGGGGCTGGAAGAGCTGGGACCGCTGACCATCTGCATCTTTGCCTTTTCTCTCCCTTGGCCACCTCCTGCCGCCTCTGCCTACAGAAGGTGAGTAGCCCATGGACTGGTGCCCTCCCCTGTGGGTTGTCTGTGGCCAGTGCTGGCTTGGGCGCTGTGTGGCACTGGGCCTTCCTGCCTCTCCTGGGGGAGAGGGCACGTGGACAGGACTGCAGCTGGTCCCTGCTCAGACCCCTCCCAAACTCCCCCACCCATCCACTCTCACACCTGAGCCCAGGCCCCTCCCGAGCACGAGCTCCATGTCCAGCTCTGTCCCCTCTGCCCTCCTTGTCCTGTCAAGCCCACCCCCAGTGGGTCCTGGGGTGGGCACTGCACTAACAAGGAGTATGTGGAACACACAATGGAGGG
Organism: Monodon monoceros; assembly: GCF_005190385.1. NCBI lineage: Eukaryota > Metazoa > Chordata > Mammalia > Artiodactyla > Monodontidae > Monodon > Monodon monoceros. The sequence continues at coordinate 22,135,708 of NW_021703781.1, forward strand.
AACACCGAGGCCTCATCCCAGCTCTACTCGTCAGCGGCTGTGTGACAAGGCTAATTGCTCAACCTCTCTGTGCTTCCTTTCCTCGGGTCTAAAGTGGGTATCATACCAACTGCCCTGCCTTCCTCAGAGGATGTGATGGAGCTGGCCGATAGGAAGCCTTTGTAAACTAGGAGGGGTGATGGGAGCGGGGTCTGTAAGGGAGCCCCCTTCCCTCTCTCAGGGTCAGTGTTAGGAGCATGTTACAGTAGTCGTGTGAAGTGGGGCGCCAGGTCCAGGGGAGTGTGGGCAAGGGCAGCAGTGGGCGTATGGTGTGAGTCACTGCCCTTGAGGGCTCTAAGTAAAGGCACAGAGACCTTGTGAACTTCGGGGAGGTTGACTGCTGAGGTCAGAGGTGCAGACAAGACTCCTAGAAGGGTAGAGAAGTGGTGACCTCAGGCTAGGGGTGGATATGAAGGTGGGCCCCAGGGGCGGGTCATGGGGTGGAATCCTGCAGTGATAATGAGAACATTTAACAATCGATTCGGCTTGGGCCCCAGCCAGACAGGTCTGAGGCCATCTGTAGACCACATGGGTGTCCAGCTCACCATCAGCCTTGGTTACAGCCACGTTTTCACCCCTGCTGAGTCCTTTTCACCTTAGCCTAAAGGGATAGACCAACCCGGTGTCCAGGCTAAGAGCCAAATGCAGCTGCTTGGCATCCTGTGCCCCATGGTTCCCTCAAGGTGCCGGCTCCAGTGGCCCTGGTTGTGGCTTGGCCGTACCCAAAAGGCCCCTCCATCCACGGGGCGAGCCTGGGGTGAGCGAGGCGGCGAGCAGCAGTGAGCCCCCACAGCTCCCCTCGACCCCCCCAGGTCCCTGAGGGCAGCCAGTGAGCAGGGCCGTCAGGTGGCAGATGGTGGGCAGGTGCCCTGTGTCCCACAGCTCGTGGCGAGGCTCCTGGTCTTCCCCACCAGGGGATCTAAGGCTCAGAGGGGTTAAATGGAGCCCTCTCACAAGCCTCAGCAGCCTCATCCATAAAATGGGCCTAGTCTCCCCTCGCCCCTGTTGTGTGGAGTCAGGGGGCTTGAGGCCAGGTAGAGCCTGGTGAGCAGTAGGGCTGTCCCTCCCGAGGCTGCCGAAGCCCCTCGTGGACCAGGCAGCCACTTCCTGTGCTGGGGCTGGCGAGGGCGTTTCAGAACACACACTCCTCCGTGGGACCCTGTATTGCCACAGTCCCTTCAACCCTCTTCCAGGAAGCAGGACCCACCCCCCTTTGTTCTGCCCTGGCTTCCTCTCAGAGGCTCCCAGGGGCCACTGCCCCAGATACACCAGCCCTGTCAGTCCCAAACTTGTTGGAGGTGCCAGGGTGGAGGCAAGCTGAGGGGCCTTTTAAAGGCACCACCATTTCCTCTGCGAGGCCGGAACCCCCAAACCACAGCTCACCTACACCTGACTCCTCCTCAGCGCCAGCAGCCCCCGTGGCCCTGAGAGGGGTGGGGAGGTAGCAGAAGGGGCAGGCTGGGCGGGGGTGGCTGGGGGGTTACTCAGAGCCGTAGGAGCTCTGAGTAACACCCCCGGGCTTTTGAGGGATCAGGGAGGGGAGATTTGGGCCCTGAGACCCTGGGTGGGGGCAAAGGCCCATAGCTCATTCCTGTAAATCTTGGTACCTGCCTTCCTAACGCACTCACTGATGCAGACTCCCCACTGTTGGGAACACCTCATCAGAGTAGCAAATGTGGAGGGAGCACCTACTGTGTGCCAGGCTCTGGGTTGGGCTCAGGGTACATACAATGGGAAACCAAAATCAGACGTGGCTTCTGCCTTCACAGGCGTAAGATGGAGTAGGGGAAAGACACTGATCAAACTACCACACCAATAAATATATGCCACGAGAGAGTGGATAACAAGGCGTCGGGGAAATCAAGGAGGGCTTCCCGGAGGAAGTGACTCAAGCTGAGCTCCTCAGAAAGCATAGGAGTTTACACAGTAGAGAAGGAAGAGCATTTCAGGCAGAGGGAACAGCAGGTGCAGAGGCCCTGCGGTGGCAGGAAGCATGCGGAGTCCCAACAAGGCCTTGACCAGAGTGAGAGAGTTTGGGAGGGATCAGATTGCGGGGGGCTTGTTTGTTTTCTTCCTGAGAACAGGGTGGTAGACATTATTATGCCCATTTCATGGGTGAGCAGACTGGGGCTCTGGGACTCCACAGAACTCCCTGACCAAAATTTATGTTGGGTGGGCAGCGTCTTGGCAGGTGAGATCCTGCCTGTCTGCCAGGCCAGAAGCAGGACAAGGACCACATTTGTTGGCTCATTTATTCCTTCCAGCCTCCTGATTCTGTAGGTGTTCTCGTTCCTACTTTCATCTGAGGAAATGGAAAATCAGAGAGGTTGAATAACTTTTGCCAAATCACACAGCTAGTAAGTGGTAAAGCTGGTCCTGCTGTGAAGCCTGGGTTTGTTGCCTACAGTTCTGACAGCTGCCTGAAATATGGAAGCGTGGCTAGAACTGAGAAGGGGATAGTCCTGATTAGGAAGGAGGGGGGATGAAGTGGAATCTTCTCTGAGTCGTGGTGAGGTTCCACAGGCTCCCCATGGAGTCCTGTGCACACCAGGAGGCAGGTAGGCCTGGGAGCCCCGGAGCCCCAGGCCTGGGGAAGGAGAGGATGGGATCTGGCCTGGAGCAGGGTGGTGGGAGAAGGCCTGGCTTGGGATTGCTAGAACCTGAGCCTCCTCCCCTCCCACCACACTGCAATCCCCTCATCAGTGAACCCGAGGGGTACCTACGACTCTGGCTGTGTGGCCCATGGCCATCCATGGGCTGGAAGCTGCACCCCAGCCAGGCCTTCTCTCCAGGCTTGCTATTCAAACCCTGCAGGGGAAGCCTGAGCTGCAGACACAAAACAATGTGCTCTTTGCGTGCAACTTGCATGTTCCCTGTTTCTATCTGGTAGTTGGAAATTCCCCTCTCTTCCCCGTCTGCCCTCTCCCCACTGGGACCACCAAGCCACCTTGTGACCCCTCTCCTGCTCCTGAGCCCTGTTTCCTTTCCTCTAATCTAAAGGTGAAAGTGAAGAGGCCTTTGGGCAGTATATGGTTGCCAGAAGTGTTTTAGCTGGCCCGCAAAAAAAAATTTTTTTTTACTATCACCACCTAATTCCACATAAAAATCTGGATTCCTAGTTCCTTTTGAAAAACAGGAAGCTCTGCCCATGCCAGGCTGACACACCCTCACGGATCTGGAGCCGAGTAGCCTCCGTTTCCTTTAGCCAGGGCCCATGCCTTCCAGTTCTCCAAGGCCCCACCACCTCTGAGTCCCCCCGCCAGGCCCCAGCACTTGAGTGTGTGCAGCCCTCCCCCACCAGACTTCTAGAAGAAATGCGTTCAGGGCCTCCGTGTAAAGTCAGGGTTGGCCTAGGCAGGCTCTGAAAGCTTGCTGACCTTCTGGAACTGATTGGAGGTCCCGTCCCCACTGGGCCCACAGCGGGACCCTGTGTTTGGGGTCAGGGAGGGGAAGAAGGTGGGAGGTCTCTGGCCATGTTCACATCCAGGTCTACATCACTGTGCTGGACGAGAATGACAACAGCCCCCGGTTCGACTTCACGTCCGACTCGGCCGTCAGTGTGCCCGAGGACTGCCCCGTGGGCCAGCGCGTGGCCATTGTCAAGGCCCGGGACCCCGACGCCGGCAGCAATGGGCAGGTGGGCACCAAGTGAGATAGTCCAGATCTGCCCTGTCAGTAGGGGCTCCCACAGCCCCTCAGCCGGAGGGGACCTCCAAAGCCATCCCCTCCCTGAGCAGGAAGCAGAGTCATCCAGGCTCTGCCGGGCCCTGAGCAGGCCCGCCCTGCCCTCACCGCAGTCCATGGTCCAGGGAAGGAGACAGAGCTGTGCAAGCTGTCAGCCCTGCTTGTGTCCAGGGAACACGAGGCCCAAGACTGGCCACGGCTCAGTCCCCGTGGCAAGCTGAACACAGAGGGGGTTTAATTTCCCCAGTGACTCCTTAGTCACCTCATCCATGAACCACACAGCATCTCACCCCTGTGTGCCAGCCCTGGGCCAGCCCTCCCCACGAGGACCCAGGGCCCCAAGAGATCACATTCCTCCCCCTGCTTCTCAGGGCCCCCTCCCTGTCCCCTGGCAAGAAATGCTCCCCGCCACGGCAGGTTTGGGCACCCCCTGAGCACAAGGAAGAGGGGTGACAGAGCGCACCAGTCTTCACACCACTTTGATCTGTCCTACAAATTGAGGTGTGTTTCAGGAGGCTTCCACTGGTTTTTATTTATTTACTTACTTATTTATTTATTTTGCGGTACGCGGGCCTCTCACTGCTGTGGCCTCTCCCGTTGCGGAGCACAAGCTCCAGACGCGCAGGCTCGGCGGCCATGGCTCACGGGCCCAGCGCTCTGCGGCACGCGGGACCCTCCCAGACTGGGGCACGAACCCCCGTCCCCCGCATCGGCAGGCAGCCTCTCAACCACTGCACCACCAGGGAAGCCCTCCACTGGTTTTTAAATGCTTGCACACCTCTAGGGGACCAAGAGATGCTGGCTGTGGAGTTGGAAGCCTATGGGTTCAAATCCTTGTTCTCTTGGGCCCTTGCAAGCTGTGTGACCTTGCCAGTGACTTCTTGTTCCTGAGCCTCCTCTCTGAGCTGTAGAGAACAGCTCCCTTTGACAGGGTCGCTGTGAGAGCCGAACAGAGCCCATGTGACTCCAGGGCCGGGCCTGCTCCCCGCAGGGGGGCTCAGTGCTTCCCCGCCCTGGGAAATCTCATGTGGGACTCGCACCTGGCCCCAGGCCAGTATGCTCGCATCACCCCCACCCCTAGCCTGTCATAGGCCCTGCGCCCACTCTGTGGACCTGCCACCCTCATTTTGAAGGATGTAAGCACTTCTGAATAAAACACATTCTTCTCACTCTCCCAGGCTGAGCAGAGGGCTCAGGTGGGCGGGAGGGTGCTCCCTGGCCTGGCCGGCTGCTGGTCCTCCCCGCTTCTTCACCCCTCGCCCCTCATCCTCTCTCTTCCCTTACAGGTGGTCTTCTCCCTGGCCTCTGGCAACATTGCCGGGGCCTTTGAGATCATCACCACCAATGACTCCATTGGCGAAGTGTTTGTGGCCAGACCCCTGGACAGAGAAGAGCTGGACCACTACATCCTCAAGGTGAGCGCCAACTGCCTTCCATCCCAAGAGAGCTCAGCCCATGAGCACGCCCTGGCTTTCAGCTTCCTGCTGTCACCGAGTGCCGTGGGTAGGCAGCACCCCTTAGGACCAAGAGCGTGAGTGAGGCTGACCTGGAAAGGGCATCCTGGAAGGGGTTTCTGGACCCAGAGCAGGAAACAGCAGAGGTGTCTGTGCCTGCTGCCAGAGCCAGGAGAGAAAGCCTGGCAGCTGATAGAGCCGACTCCTCCACAGACACAGTATGACCTTGGGCAAGTTGTTTACTCTGTCTGGGCCTCGGTTTCCCCTCTTGTGCAATGGGCAGAAAAACCTGGCTTCCTCTGCTGAGGTGAGGAATAATGAAGACCACCACTGTTGCTGAACTGCTGAGGCTACTGTGTTTCCTGAGGGGTCTCTGGGGACCCCAGGGCCATGCTTCTGCAGGCGTCTGAGCTCTAGAACACTTTCTACAGGCCTCCAGGAAACATCAGGGCTCCTAGGGACAGGCTCAGGCTATGGTTAGGACTCCAGCTCATTGCCCAAAAGATTATTTGAGACTGTTCCTCTATTGGCCAGAGACCAGGTCTGAGTGCATGGAACAGAGGCCTTGAAGCCAAAGGCAGGAGCCCTGGGTCTGGTTGCAGGCCCAGGGTCACAGTCAGCGGCAGGATGGGGAGGTAAAGACCGTGCACATCAGAGTCAGATTGCAAAGGACGGTTACCAAACAGACAAGTATTGGGCAACGGTTGTTTGCAGCATAGAGCAGAAGGTGAAAGCCTTGGGGACACCCCAAGGGGCAGGGGGCGGGGATGGGCCAGCAAGTCTCTCTGGCCTCTCAGTCCCCCCCACGCCCACTGAACAGGCAGCCCATTTGGACTCCATATTGCTGATCCTTTTAGCCCTGACTCCAGTCATCCCCCTCCTCGCAGGTTGTGGCATCCGACCGTGGCACCCCTCCACGGAAGAAGGACCACATCCTGCAGGTGACCATCCTGGATGTCAATGACAACCCCCCGGTGATCGAGAGCCCCTTTGGATACAACGTCAGCGTCAACGAGGTGAGGGTGGCTCTGGTGCCCATATGGCTGGACGTCTGGAGTGGACAGTGGGTGTGAGCCGACCGTGACGCACCTGTTTAAATATCCGCCTGGGGACTTCCCTGGCGGTCCAGTGGTTAAGACGCCATGCTTCCACGAAGGGGTCGCAGGTTCAATCCCTGGTTGGGGAACTAAGATCCCACGTGGTGTGGCCAAAAGAAAAAAAAAAAAAACAAAAACGCGTAAGTATCTGCCTGATCCACAGTTCGTCAGATCACAGAGGTGGGGTCGTGGCTTACTCATTCACGGTTCTATCCCTGACACCTAGGCCAGGTCCTGGAATGTGGTAACTTTTTGTGGTTTGGATGGAAAGGAGAGGGGAAGAAGAAAGTGGCCTTTCACCATCAACAGGAAACTGAGGTTTACCCTGGGAGAGCTGCTTTTGAATAAAACAGCTCATTTTTAAAAAATGGTATTGGAATATAGTTGATTTACAATGTTGTGTTAGTTTCAGGTGTACAGCGAAGTGATTCAGTTTCATTCTTTTTCAGTTTCTTATATAGGTTATCACAGAATATTGAGAACCTGTGCTATACAGTAGGTCCTTGTTGATTATCAGCTTATATATAGTAGTGTGTACACGTTAATCCCAAGTTCCTGATTTATCCGTTACCCCACATTTCCCCTTTGGCAACCGTAAGTTTGTTTCCAGTATCTGTAAAAACAGCTCATTTATTACTCAACAGTAAGATTGAGTCATGTCAGGAGAATTTTTGCCCAGGCACTGCTGGATATCATGCCCGGTTGGACATTCATGAAGGCCTCCCTCAACTCAGACCCTGGCTCTCCCACTGACTGGCTGTGTGATTTGCACACATTCCTTCCTGGCACCTCAGTTTTCTCATCTGTAAATGGAGTTGACCTAATCTGTAGCATTATAGAGAGGATTTGATGAGTTCACTCAGGCCCCCGGCATGTAGTAGATACCCACAGAATGTTCGCCACCGTCATCTTTATCTTCCTCCTCGTTGCCCCAGGGTAGTCAGAGCAGAACTTTCTAGAGGTCCAGGTGCAGCCCTTGGGCTCTCAGGAACAGGAGCTAGACTTTGCCCCAAAGGCCTTGAATCTGGAATGACCGCTTTCCTGCTCTCCCCCCAGAATGTGGGCGGGGGTACCGCTGTGGTCCAGGTGAGAGCCACTGACCGTGACATCGGGATCAACAGCGTTCTGTCCTACTACATCACTGGGGGCAATGAGGACATGACCTTCCGCATGGACCGCATCAGTGGCGAGATTGCCACGCGGCCTGCACCACCCGACCGTGAGCGCCAGAGCTTCTACCACCTGGTGGTCACCGTGGAGGACGAGGGCACCCCTACCCTGTCGGTGAGTGATGGGGGGTGGCCTCGGGGAGAGAAGGGTGGGGGAGGGGCAGCTCCGCCTTCTGTGTGACAGGGACGAGATGGGTGGGAGTGGAATGCCACGCGCCAATGAGTCCTCCACAACTCCTTTATCGCGTCTTGAGTCCATCAGTCTACAAGTATTTATGGAGGGCCCGTGTGTGCCAAGCTAGGGTGTCGGTTCACCCACCTCTGCAGCCACTCAGCCTCTATTTAGCCGTGTTTGCTTGCCCAGTGCAGCTCTATGGGATGGTACAGATTGAGCCTGAACCTCAGGGCCTGGCCAGTCCCCACTCCGCCTGCCAAGCTGTGCCGTGTACCTGTGGGGCCTCTGTGCCAAATGGGAAAAGGTGCCCTCTGGCCGCTTCCCCTGCCTCACGTTGGTGTGACACGCTGTGGCAACACATCAGGGTCGGAAAGCGCTGACGTCCGTGGTCCAGTCTGATGCGCGAATGGGTAGGGCCACTGCCCAAGGCAATGTGCAGGGTCCACAAAGTTGCAGAAGGAGGCGGGGCCTGCAGGGCTGGATGGTGACGCCGCTGTGTGGGGTGATGGGCTGAGGGATGACGATGTCTACTGTAAGCTGGCTTCGTGATTGTGAGCAAGTCAGAACCTCTCTGAATACTGGTTTTGTCATCTGTGAAAGAGAGATAATATCTCCTGCATAGGTGGTGTTTGGGGAATTGAGTTAGCTCTTGTCTGTGGAAGCACTTGGTAAACCTCGAAGAAGAGGAGTGTATCAGCTACCTCTCGTCACAATAACCCTGCATTATAAACCAAACAGAGAGGCATAAAACAACCATTGACTTAGCTCCAATTCTGCAGGCTGGCAATTGAGACCTGGCTTAGCTGGGTGGTTCTTCTGCTGTCAGCTGGGCTCCCACATGTGTGCATGGGCAGCTGTGTGTCGGTTGGATGACTGTTCTTTTGGGGGTTGGCTGCCCATCAGTTGGGATAACAGGGCAACTGGGCCACCTGTCTGTCCCCTTTCAGAAGGCTGGTCAGTGCTGGTTCTCATGGAGCCAGAAAAGGTCCGGGGGAAAGAGCAGAGCATGCAAGGCCTCTCAAGGCCCAGGCTTGGAACTGGAACAGGGTTATTTCTACCACATTCTGTTTGCCAAAGCAAGTCACAAGGCCAGTCCAGGTTCAAAATATGGGGAGATAAACTCTCTCTTTTGAAGGAATGAACTGCAAAGTCACGTTGCAAAGAGTATAGATACAGGGAGGTGTAAGGATTGGGGACATTTGTATAATCTGTCTACCCTAGGGACCCTGATTGTAAATGAGGGCTCAGCTCTATCCTTCTACCCCCCAAAGGTGACTCTGTTGGACCCGGTCCTCTCCTTTGGCAGTGGCACTGTGGACTGTGGGATCAGAGCAGGCCTGGGCGGGGCTTTTTATCTGGAGTGACTCTGGGGAGGATGGTGGAATTGGGTCAATCCCAGAAAACCACATTCTGAAAAGCCCAGGATAATACTAATCACTTCAGCCAGTCATACCCAGTGGGCCAAACGGAGGCGCATTTACAGGGCGCATGTAACGAACTGAGAGGAGGACAGGTAGGGGTATCATTTATTGTGGCGACATGGAGGGACTCAGTTTTGACATAACCCCTCCCTGCCTGCACCTAGCTTCAGAGTGAATCATCTTCTTGGTCATCTCTCCAATAGCATTTACAGATGTGTTTGACTACAAGTAACAGAAACTTAACTATGGATTCGTAAAGAAATGAGAATGCATTTTTCTCGCATAACAACAATTCCAGAGAGAATTACAAACATTGATTTCATGCTCAGTGATGTCAGAGCTAATGTTTCTTGGCCTTTCCTTCATGGTTGCAAGATGGCTGCTATAGCTCCAGCCATCATGTCAGAGTTCAAGGCAGGAAATGACAAAAAATAATGAAGAGCTATGCCAGCCACCTCTGCCCTTTGGCTAATTACTTGGGGGCCACATATAACACTGCCTCAAATAAAAGCAGGGCTCTGTTAGTGAAGAAGAGGTGGGCAACTCATAGCATCCGCCATGCTGCTCTTTTTCATCCTGGCCTAGGCCAGTGAACACACCACTCTTACCCCCACTCCCCACCCTTCTCTATAACACATAGTCCTAGAGTTTTCCAGGGAGGCAGATGGTGAGACCCATAATATTCTAAGACCCTGAGTTCGGGAGGCAACATCTGGTTTCCTTTTGGTCCCCAGAAGAAATGAGAATTAGAGAAATGTGAAATCACCCTATCCACATTTAGCCACCCCGAATGGTGGGCCACTCCCCAAGCAGTCTCTGCAGAACTTGGGACTAGTCCCCATGGCCAGAAGTTTCATCTGTTGACCAAACTCTCCTTAGAGATCCACCCTAGCCTGGTGGAGACCTGTGAACACTGCCTTCTCACACGCGGGCCGCTTACATTCTGGCCCTCCTTGAAGCAGGTCTTGGCCTGTTCCAGCTCCCTGGTAAGAGTGTGGGAAGTTGGGTGGTGAGAAATGAAGTCTCCCTTTGTCTACCTTCCTCATCTTGGTCATCACCAACTCTGCTCCAAGAAAACAACTTCAGGATGACCAAGATCGGGAATTGGGTATATGTATATGTGTGTATATGGTTCCTGGGCTGTACTATAATAATACAGACAAACAGCATCAGGTACCAGCTGGAAAAACATTTAAAGGAGAAAACTTTTAAGTCAAAAAGTATCCATCCTTGGGCTTCCCTGGTGGTGCAGTGGTTGAGAGTCCGCCTGCCGAGGCAGGGGACGTGGGTTCGTGCCTCGGTCCGGGAGGATCCCACGTGCCGCGCAGCGGCTGGGCCCGTGAGCCATGGCCGCCGAGCCTGCGCGTCCGGAGCCTGTGCTCCGCAACGGGAGAGGCCACAACAGTGAGAGGCCCGCGTACCGCAAAAAAAAAAAAAAAAAGTATCCATCCTTTCCATTTTTTTTTCTGCTTCTTCATGATGGGAAAAGATCACTTTTATTTGATTTTTGTTGGTGACACCACAGTGAAGAGCTACAGGGACCACAGGGGCATTGTTGAGAACTTAGCACTGGACCATATTTGTTCATTTATTCATTTATTCATTCAGCCAGTGTCCCCTGAATACCCTCTATGTGCCAGGCCCCAGAGATACAGAGGTGAAGGCAGTGCGGGTCCTGCCACGATGAAGTGCAGCTGAGTACGGGAGACGATGAGGACATCCCTGTGCAGGGCCAAGGTGCAGATGGGGCACAGAGAAGGCCTCGGGGAAGACTTCCCGGGGCAGGTGACACCTGGGCTGTCTTGTCAGCCAGTCACAGTTAGCACAGCAAAGGGGGGAAGCATATCCTGGAACTGGGCATCGACCTGAGCAAAGGCCTAAGAGCCAAGCGGTAATCCGGGGTGGGTCCAGGGAGCTGCAGGTAGTCTAGACCCATGGCAGCATTCAGAGCCAGAGCAGGGCTCTGTACCTACATATCCTCATCACATTCTGTCTGGGGCAGGCCCCAGGGGCCGGTCCCAATACTTTCCCAAGTGCCCCCCCCAACTCCCTCCTGGCCCAGCTAAGCCAGGGCCCTACAGCCAGTGACCCTCCATGATTGGCATTTGTCTCCGAGGAGTGCTGGACCCTTGAAGGTTTGCTGCCACTGACCAGGCTGTTACTTCTGGGCAGTGAACACTCTGGGGTCATGAGTGCCCCCAAGCCAGAGGGGACCAGAGGAGGGACCTTGTCTGCTACTGGGCAGATTTCACTGGCTGAGTGTTGAGGAAGTAGGATCACTCCAGCGTCTTCTAGACCAGCCAGAGCCCTGAGAAGCCTCAGACCAGCCATCTCGAGGTTCCAAGAAAGGTCACCGTGGTTTAATAGGGGTGCATACATTTGTCCAGAGACGCCCGGCAGACCCACATGCCATCCTCTTGTTCCCACCTACAAGTACCTGCCTGGTTCAAGCAAGCCCCCACTGGCACAGGACCAGCCTTCCTGTTGGACAAGGGCAAGTAAGAGTTATTCATTCGTTCTTTCATTCATTCATTCATTCAACACCAAGTATGTGCCAGGCCTGTTCTAGAGGCCAAGAAGTCAGAAATGAGTTGGACACAGATCTGCCCTCAAGGAGCCTACAGTTAGTGGGGGAAGTGGACACATAACAGAGAGTTGACACTCTAGGATGTGATAGAATGCTAGGACGTCAGAGCCAGGAGCTAGGGAAGGTTCTGGACAAGGCATTTGCATCCATGTCTTAAAGGATGAGGCTTTCTAAGCAGCGGGGTGGGATTCGGCTACAAAGTCTCCCTAAAACCAAGAGAAATCCTATATCCGAGGCCTCCCATCTCTTCTTTACTCCCTAGGGTCCCCTCCCCCACAGTTTCCTGAGAGCAGAACATTCCTGCAAGTAGCCCAGGCCATCCCCACCCAGCCCTCAGCCCCGTATCACCCGGAGCTCAGAACAGCTGTGCTGCAAGGGGCATCCGGGCCAGCCTAGGCCTGTCACACAATGGTGTGCGCCCAGCAGGGGAAGTCGTAGTACAGCCTCGGCCCTCTGCCTCGCTCCAGGCCACAGACAGGGAGGGCAGGCTTGGGGGAGGGGTCCAAGTGGCCGTCAGGAGACCCCTGCAAGAGGAAGGGCTGGGCCCAGGGAGGAAGGACGGAAGGCAACTGGGAGGTCAGGAGCTGAGCCCCAGGCACAGAGGTACCTTGGCAGGGGGATGGGGAGACGGAGGTTCCCGAGGGGGGCCTCCCTGCCGTGCGAATCACAGCCAGAGGTTAGCAATCCCAGATAACCAGCCCTGGCTTCTCAGGCTGGTGGGGACCTGCAGAAGACACCTGTCCAGGCAGAAAGACAGAAAATCTCCCACCACCCGCTTCTGGTACAAGAGCCGCCAGCAACAGCCCCATGAAAGTCTTTGAGCAGGGGATGCTGCTCTTGGCTCCTCTGTTTATTAAACTTGGACCCTGCTGCTGTTTGTGAAGCCTGCTTCCCCTGGCTCAAGCTCAGGAAACCCCAGCCCGGCCCCTTCCCTGTGCTGCACACCAAGTGAGCCGGCCTTCTCTGGCCCGGCAATGACTAAGTTCAGACCCTTCCCATAGCCCTGCTTCCTGAGAGGGTTCTGCAGCTGCTCACGTGCTACACGTGCAGCTGGTTCAGTTCCTCCAGGAGACCCTGGGGCCCTGCAGATAGATGAGCTTCTCCCCTCCCCATTCCCCTCCTGCAAGCAAGTGGGGTGCACGGGCCGCCATGCCCACCAGGAGTCCTGTGGTTTCAGGGCTGCCAGGCAGGAAGGGGAGTGAAAAGACTGATGTGGAAGGAGTAGAGCCACGGGCTTGTGGGCACAGGTTCATCCCCCAGGGCCCGGTATGTACTGTGAGCAAGTCCAAGTCCTGGCCTGTGATGCCACTCACTTCAGTGCAGAGGAAGGAGCACAGACCTGGGAAGCAGGAGACCCAGGCTTCAGTCCCAGTTCCACGTTCAATTGTGACAAGACACAAACTTTTGGGAACCTCAGTTTCCCTATGCATCAAATGGGAAAATAAAACCTTCCAGGGTTTTCCAGGGGAGGGGTGGGGAGGAGTAGGAACCAAAGAAGTAATAACACCTGGTAAAGCGTTTTGGAAAGCACGGTATTATCACAGGAGAGGCAAAGATATGGAACATATACTGGCCTTGCCCATCCTGTGCCCAAGGCATGCATTGCTAGCGGATGTCAGCACTTTCTCATTAAACTATATTGAATCCCTCTATAAGAATCCCTCTTAACATATATTCCAGGAAGCCATACCAAGAGATCAGAATCGCAAAACAAAATGAAACCCATGCCCGTTGGCCTGCAAAAGCTCAGGGCATCATGGCTGTTGAGGAGAGAGCCCAGACGAAGCTGCTGGGAACTCGAGCTAGCCGAAAGTCAGAGGTGACCCTGCCGATCGTGAGTGGTCCAGAGGACAGAACCCTGGCATCCTGGTTCAGCCCATCACCCAGTGGCTGTGTTTCAGTCATCAGCTCTACAACCAGGTCCAAAGGGCAGGCTGTTATTGGATCCCTACCATAGAACTCACAGAATAGTTAGGGAGCCACAGCGTCCATGCAGGAGAGGTGACCATGCAAAGCGGGTACAGTGAATGCCCAGTGAAAGGGCTAGATGGTCAGTGCTCTCAGTGGGCTGGACAGATGGTGATCAGGGCTGTGAGTGTCAGCTTCTCAAGAGGACTTTGCACCTAGCATCCTGGCTGCCAAGCCCAGTTCCTCTTTCTGCCATTGTTATTCCCTTTGAGTTCCCTGAGCCAATCTTAGCCCAGCCCCCAGCACAGTTAGGCCAGCCCTGGAGAGCTCTAGCTGTCACCCAGGAAGGCCTCTTCCAGGAGGCAGGGCCGCAGAGCCCCAGCTGGGGTGGAGACTGATAAGACCTCTGCAACCCCCAGCCCCACCTCGTCTTCCCAGTTCCCCCACCACAGAGCACTCCGTGAAGAAGGTGATGCATTAGCCCCTCTATCCCAGGCTGCCGCGTGTAGGAGGGAGCTCTGGCCAGGCAGGAGCCAGGGTATCCCCAGGGCTGGTCTTTACGGGAAGTGGCCCCGGGGTTCCTGCACACCTACCCCAGTCCATCACCACAGACCCCCAGGCAGGGCCAGCCTGATCCAACAGCAGCATATCCAGTGGCCTCTGCAGTGTGTTTTCAGAGAGGGTCAGTTCCATCCCCTTAGCTTATCACTTGACGGAAATAAAGGCAGGAGATCTTTATTAAATGTGATCAGGAGATAGGTTACAGGTCCCAGAATTCCTGATACATCTCTTAACAGTGACTTAGTGCCTAACAATGACTTAGTGCCTAAAAGCACAAATTTCCCTCCCACGGCCTCGGGCAGTGCCATGATCCGTGAGCTTCCTGCCTCAGGTCCACCCTGCCCAGAAGGCCCCAGGGCTCCTCCCAGCCCCCTTGGAGGCAGGCACCGTGTTCTTGCCCCCCTATTCCGTGCCATGCACCCCAGCCCACAGGCACTGAGCCTGTAGGAACCGGCCACCAGGGCTGGCATCTCCAGAGGCGCCACCACCCTAGGGCGAGCACAGAGGGATACCCTAGTGCCCCGCCCCTCCCCACAGCATCAGGGAGGGTGCCTTTAGGGTTGCTAGGGGCAGGGCGTGTTGTCATGGATGAAGATGGAGGCTGGAGCTCAGAGTAAATTTCACTGAAAACAGGAAACCACGAAGCGATACGTTCACTAGTAAAGGGTCCAGAGAAGAAGAACTCGAGGCCGTGCAGGAGGAAGCTGGGGAGGAAGTGTGGTGTCTTTCTGCTGCGGGGCCTCCACCCTCCTCCACACAGAGCAGCTGGCCCTAGGGTCTGGCAGCCAGTTTCTTAGAAGTTGTCTCTGCCTTGAGGTCAGAAGCTGAGGTTTGGGCCAGGCCAGCCTCCCCACTGGGCAGGAGCGTTCTTTCTGCGCTGGGGCGTGAGGAATCTGGTCCATGGGCTTGTCCCTCAGCCCTAGGGGTAGCCTGGCCCTGCCTCTAGCAGGTATCACCCTACCCACCCCTGCTCCCTGGGCCCCCACAAGCTGTGAGAATAGCTCCCTCTTTCTGCGGCAGCTGGCACTAAGCAGATGAAACCGAGGGGTAGATCCCCAGGGACAAAGCAGGAGCCAGGGTTTGGCATTCCGGCCACTGGAGGAGTCAGTGCAGAGTCTCGAGGCCCGAGGCCCGCGCCCACCTTCTCCTCAAGGCCCCCGGGCACAGCTAGAGGCCCACGTTGACCTACGGTCTTGGGCCTGAGAAGGGAGCTTTAGGAGGCAACCAAGGGGCTCCCTGGCTTCAACTGCAGGCCCGGGGCTCACTGCTGCTGGAGAGCCTCGAGCTGTTCCCTTCTCCCACCCCAACTCCCACCCCCAACCAGGCCAGGCGGGCTTCTCCCTGCCTGCTGGGCCTTACCCTGGCCTGAAGCCCTGGCTCTCAGCACCCGGGCCTGGCTCAGCAGAGCCAGCGTTGGCTGCTGGCAGATGAATGCCCAGTTGAAATGACGCCCTCCACAGTGCAGTGCCCGGGGCTCCTGTCCAGCTCAAACTTTCTCCTCCCCTTCTCAGGCCCCGCCACCCGTTTTCACCCCACAGTGTACAGAGACCCCTCCCCACGCCTCTCCATGCTCTAAAACTCTTTAATCGAAATTCCACAAAGGATTCCCCTCATATACGTGTATAAAAACAAACTTGGGTCATGCCCTGAAGCGGGAGATGGAGCAGAGGGTCCAGAGCAGAGTGGGCATAAGACTTTCTAGGGACACGCCCGCTCCTGCCACCCGACAGGATCACGCTGCAGCGAGGCTCAGCACAGATTGGCTGGACAGAGGACCAAAGACTGGGCGGTGGGGGAAGAGGGCTCCCAGGGCCTCAGGCACCTCGGAAGCAGGGTAGGGATTTAAACCCAGCTCTTACGATCCACCCACAGGTTTTGCACTGTTGCCCAAGTAGTTTTGAATAGCACCCCAAGAGTGTCACAGGTTGAGCAGTACATTATGTGGTCACCATCTCTCTCGACCGCAGGGGGCAGGCGGTGGAGCCCTCTCCTCTCACCTTCCCAGCAGGCCCCTGGCTCTCCCCTCCACTCCTATCTGTGGTGGGTGGTGCAACCTCTGGCCTGGTTCCCATTGCCCAAGATGCCAGCTGGCTCACAGTGGCCACCGTGCCGCAGCATATACTTCCCGTTTCGGGGCTTCTGGCCAATGAATCCTGGGGACCAGAGTGCAGGCAGTGGGAGCCCCAGATTTGTGTAACCTGCTGACGGCTCCTCAGAGTTGGCTGCTAGAAGGCAGCTGGGGAAGGCTCCCACGGCCCAGGGTCATGCAGGCCCAGCCCCAGAGCCTCATGATTACAAGGAGGTTTGACAGACGAGCAGTCTCAGGCGAGATGGGGGAGCTGGGTCTCTCCACATCTTGTCCTATCTTGTCCCTCATGCCTGGAGGGTGGCACTGGGGAGTCTGCCCAGTGCCCATCTCTGCTGTCAGGTCCCAAGGCTTATGTCCCAGGAGAGAGGCTGCCACACAGCTGGCAATCCTGGGACTTCTAAGATGGAGGTCGTTTGGCATCAGTAGCTGGTGAATTTCAGGTCTCTGGGGCGGGATCCCAGCACCCCACCATCCTTGAGACAGGGGCTGAGCGATCCAACATCTTCTCCCTTCTGCCACGTAGCATCTAGAGAGGCTGAGGGTCTGGCCATCAGGGGTATTTCGAAGAGTCTGAGCTTAGAGCAGGAGGAAAGAAACCAGGGCCAAGGCCGAGGGACCACTTAGAGGGCCAGCCCTAGCTCAAATGCACCTGCCCCAGGCCCAGCCACAACTGCCCACGGCCCCCAGCTGGTCTAGATGGCCTCAGAGTTTGGAGAGTCAGGGACAGGGTCTGCAAAGGAAAGGAGAAGCAGAGTGAAGTGGGGGTTCCTCTGTCCTTCATCCCCCCCAACCCCACACCCTGAGGCTGTGAGGACTCCCCAGGGAGGGCGGGGAGTGAGGCTGATGGCCTGCACGCCATGGAGAGGTCATGACCTTGCGGGCCATAGAGCCGTGAGGGAAGAGAAGCACTTACCTAGGGAGGGGAAGAAGACATCCCCGGGGCCTGGTGGAGACAGAGGAGTGTTGGGCTCAGAGAGCAGATGCCGCCCAGACTCAGAAGGCTGCCTCCGGGCCATGTACGTCAGGGGTTGCCTGGGCTTGGTCTCTGGCATCCCATGGGAAGGTGGAGAGGTCTCAAAGCCAGGGTTTTCGATTCCTTGAGTGTTGTTGCTGGAGAATCAGAATTGAAGGTCATCCATGCTGCCTGGGGCTAGGCCTCTGCCCTCCCGCCTGCCTGCCTTCTCTGCTCCCTTCCCCTCACCTGCCTTCCCACCTCAGGCCTCAGCAGCCTCTCCTAGCAGGAAGGGAGGATCCAGGGCCAGAGAGAAAAGGCCATGGGCTGCCCTCGCCACCTGCCCTGAGCTGAGGGCATCTGACCCCAGCTCCACCCTGTGGTCTGACCATCTGCCCCAGGCCCAGGAAGGAAGCCCAGGGTCAGAGGCGCCTCAGGAATCTGGGGACAAGTCTCTCTTTGGTCAGTAGAGTTAATGGCATTAGCACTGAATGTCCCCACAGCTTGTCTTGAGCTGAAGGGAGGCATTCTTCCTGCTTGGGAGTGGGACAACCTCTGGGGACCCCTCCAACTCTGAGATTCTAGCAGGACTTCCTGTGACCCGTCTTGAATATCATCCCTTTCAAACATCAGGGAGGAGCTCTGAATTTAGTGTTGCATGTACTGGGGCCAAATTTCTAAATGTGGCTCGTTCCCAAGCACGCCCTCCGTGCCTGCCTGCGTGCCAGCTGCCTGCCCAGAGTGCACCAACACACATTCCCTGCCTCCTCCATCTGAGCCCGGTCAGCCTCTGCCCTTGGAGCCTGACAGCCTTCTCCTTGGGGTGCCCTGCAGGGAGGGGCCACAACTCCAGATGTGCTGGCCTCCTTTGCATGTTTCAGTGTCTGCCTGGGCTCAGCTGCTTCCTCCCCTCCCCCACCCTGGCCTGGCTGACCACTGAGGCCCGAAGGTGGGTGCGTAGTTCATCCAAGCATCCTGGAGCTCAGACTGCTGGGTGAGGGGTGGCAGGGAAAACAGCCAATCAGCACAGATGTGTAGGCCTCGGTGGCAGATGGCAAATGCTCTCCTAACCAGCTGTGCCAGGCAGCTAAACAGGGGCCCTACTGCCCAGAAATATCTCCTTCCTGACAGCTGGCCCAGAGCACAGAGAGGACCAGGGAGGCCACACCTGTGTTCTCAGCCCTGTCGTGGTATAAGCAGTGACCAGAGAGGAGAGGGGAAGAGATCCTGGTGAATCAGGATCAGTCTGTCCTGGCTAAAAGATCTCCCTCCCCCTTAACTGCTACAGAAGGAGTTTGGGTGTAGATGCTGCCCTTCAGAGATGACAGCCCAGGGAAGAGAGACAGCCTGCCAAACTCTGAATCGGGTGGCACAGCTGCTAGAAGTGTTCTCAGGAAGGTCTCCATGGGCCTTACCTGTCCATCCGCACCAGCTCCTGGGCACCTAGGGACAAACAGACAGAGAAGCTAGTCACAAAGGGAAGGCTTCCCTAGACAGCATCCCTGTCCCCACTGGCAGATGCCCCTCGGGGAACGGGAGCAATCCCGGACAGGGCCGTGCTCAGCCCTGGATCCCACTTCTGTTCACTCAGGAAGCCCGTATGGCAGGCAGTGCTCTGCGTGTCTACCCAGCAGGTGAGGCCTCAGTGAGCGGCCCCTTTTGACCAGTGATAAATGAAATTTGGGCTGCATTTTACAAGTGTCTGGGACAACATTTGTTGCCAGGAAACGAAAGGCAGCCAGTGATTTCTCCCATGTCTTAACTTGGTGATGTTAGACATTCATGAGCAACCCAAGGCCTGGCTCCTGAACTTGCCGTTTCCTGTTTGGACATTTGTCACGTTCTGGTCGTCAGCCATGATTTACTGGGCAGGAGTGTCGGAAGGTCAGTTCCTAATTAGAGTTCCTGGTCCTCTCTGTCCCGTCCTCTGCATTGCCTAATAGGGTGGCTTTCGAGGCAACATCTCTTAGAGGAAACTTAGGGGGCCTGAGACCCTATCACTTCTCAGCCATGCTACTACTTTGTACTCTGCAGCCAAGCTGCTGCCACCCTGCCCCACTGTGCGGGTTCCCCACCCCCCAAACTGGCCACCAACCAGATGCAGTGACCCCAACTTCCCTCTTTCTTGCAGCTCCCCACGTACTCCCACAGATCTTTCTCGTCTTTTACGGGCTTTGCTGATTACGATGGGGAAACAAGCGGTAGGGGAGGGGCACAACAACAGAACACCCACGGGAAGTTGCACACAAGTTCCTGAAATCTCTGAGGTATCAGAATCATGGCTCCTTGTTTACCGAGTGACTGCGTGGGGCTTCGTGCGGGTTTCTGCGTTCCCTCAGCTCATCCTCTCCTCTGCCCTGGGGACACCGAGGCTCTGATACTAGAGAGGTTGCAACACCCATTGGCCTCCAGAGCACACTGCCTTCCTCAGTGCTCCCAACCCTTTCTCTTTTTTTTTTTTCCTGAGTTTGGCTCATTCCCAAGCATACTTTCTGTTCCAGGCTCTGTGCCAGGCTCCGTGCCATCATCCTGCCCAAAGTGCACCACACACGCTCCCGTGCACTCTGTCTCCGACCTGCCTCCCCGCTGCCCCGCTCTGGGCCACTCGGCCTCTGCCCTGTGGCCACACTCCTGGCATGTCCCAGGTGACTTCTGTTGCCATAATTCCAACAGCTGCTTCTCTAGAGTCTAGATCAAGAAGAATGACCTGAATCTCCACTCCCTCTCCATTTCGCACCTGGTTTCTCTAGCATCGTCCCCTCTGGCATCTCTTGTGTCTGTCTCTAAGCCTTCGACCATGCAAGTCATTTTTTTTTCTTTGTGGAGAGGACAGGGGACTGGCCTCAAAAATACTTTTTTTTTTTTTTTTTTGCGGTACGTGGGCCTCTCACTGCTGTGGCCTCTCCCGTTGCGGAGCACAGGCTCCGGACGCGCAGGCTCAGAGGCCATGGCTCACGGGCCCAGCCGCTCCGCGGCATGTGGGATCTTCCCGGACCGGGGCACAAACCCGTGTCCCCTGCATCGGCAGGCAGACTCTCAACCACTGCGCCACCAGGGAAGCCCTCAAAAATACTTTTATTAGGAGATAAATGATTGATACCTTCCTGTTACTGCATATATTAAATCTGGGGAATGGTGCTATGAAGTGGCTGCCCATCACAGAAATGGGGCTCGTTTAGAGTTTCAGAAGACGTGCTCAACAGCCCCAGTCGGCCCACCGCACCCCCTTGAGCCTTCTTTCAGTGCAATTCTTCAGCACCCAGCTCATCTGTCCCTTCCTCTGCGAAGCCCTCAGTCTGCAAGTGTCCCAGTGCGTGGAATAGGAGATACTGGGGGCTGACCCCGGCTCCCCGTGTCCTCAGGACACCCCACAGTGTTCTGGCCTGGGGATGTCCCCTCTCTGGTTTTCCTTCCTCCAGCCCGGGACAGGGGCAGAGCCTTGGCCAACCCCCTGGCGCCCTGTAAGGAAGGCTGTGAGGCGCCAGAACAGGGTCAGCAGTGCGCCTCCTCCACCCAACGCCGTCCTCTGCCAGGAATTTGTTTCCCAGTTCCCGTTCCCTGATGGAGACAGCCCTGTGGTCTGGAGTAAGGGGGACAGAAAGCACCTCTTTTGCTGGGAGCCAAGCCTAGCTGAGCGTGGCCCCCTCCTCGTCCCCTTCCCACCTCCGTGGAAGTGCTCCACAGACGAGCAGGAGCTGAGGGCAGCTCTGCAATGATTTCTCTCCCTGGTTGACCCCCGGGGTTCCTCTTTCTACTCCAACCCCTTTACCCTCCCCCACCCCGGCCCCAACCCCAGGGTATCTGTGTAGATAGACTGTGGTGGATTTCGTAAGAGGAATAAGGGCGTCCTGAGAGGAAGGGAGAGGTGGCCACAGCCTCTGAGTGACCCAGTGACAGAGGGACAGAGGGGTGTCAAGTCGTTACAGTCCAGCCGAAGGCAATCAGGTGTAAGCCAAAGCCTTCCTGCAGAGGACAAGAGGGGAAGAGGTGGGGGAGGCGAAGCGAGGGCCCACACCCTCCCGCTCTTGGAAGCCTGAGACAGGACGAGGCTCATGGGTGGAGTCAGAGGAAGGGCAAGGGGCACTGTCACCCAAAGAGACGGGTGAAAAGGTATTTGTGGTCACAACTTGAAACCTGGCTCCACCACGTACTCGCTGTGTGGTTCCTTAAGGGAGTTACTGAACGGCTCTGTGTCTCAGTTTGCTCAGCTGTAAAATGGGGCCAATGGTAGGAGCAAACTCTTAGAGGGGTTATGAGGAATGTGTGAGAGAACGTATATAGCAAGCTTGGCGTGGTACCTGGCACAGCAATCCTACTGGTTAGGGGCCGTCTGCTATGATGCGCATGCTGATGGGCGCTTTTATTATGGTGGGACTATGTTCCTTGAAAAGCGTGAGGTGAAAAGCTCTGAGTCTGAGTCTTAGCTCTTCTGCTTACTAAGTTATATAACATTGGGTTAGTTATTTAACCCTGCTGATCTTAGCTTTCTCACCTTTAAAACGAAAGAGCTGAATCAAGTTATCTCTAAGATCCCTCGCAGTTCTGATAATCCAAAGGTCATTTTGTCCCAACAATTTCTACCAAGACAAGCCTACCCATACATTAAAGCAGGGCCCCAAACAGTCTCCAGGTGGTAGCACTTTTAGAAGCCAATTTCAGCTACTCCGTATGATTATTCATTCATTCAACAGTTATTCATTGAGCGCCAAGGGGCTAGTGGATCCCCTCCTCTCTCCACCATTGAGCCCAACTCCTTGCAAGACCTGTAGCAGCTCCTGTCTCTTGAAGAGCAGAATTGTGCCTGCCTTTAGCCTTTGCTAATCCCCGTGGCTGAGGGGGGCGGCTGGGGCAGGTCACTCACACACCCACCTAGCCCAGGCGGGCAGGGATACTCACGGCGGTTGGAGGCCACCTGCCTTTGCTTGTAGACCAGGAGCAGGATGAGGGGGAGGCAGAGGATGCCCACGATGCAGGCGCTCGTAGCCAGGGCAGCAGCCGTGATGCCTGAAAGGACAGAGGCGGCCAAGGTGAGGCCCCGTTCCCACTGCACTTCCTGAGGGGAAACTGAGGCCCAGAGAGGGAAGGCCTGGCAACAGGGGGACCCACCTTTACCCACGCCCCACAGCCAGACCCTCACTGACTTGCAGAGGCACAGAAGGTCTGGGGACCCCGGGGGGGCCACAGCACCAGGAATCAGGCCAGGCGCTTACAGCTGAGGCAGCTCAAGCGGGGAAAGAGAAGGGTCCTCATCCCAGCCCACGGGGAACAGCTCGACCACGGGTGACAGGCTGTTCCCTGAAAAGGGAGAGCAGGCCCTTCACAGACCTCACGCCACAGAGTTCAAGGTCAGAAGGAGCCCGAGACATGAAAAACTTTTGGAAATAGATAGTGGTGATAATTGCACAACACTGAGAGCATAATTAATGTCACTGAATCAAACACTTAAAAGTGGTTAAAATAGGGCTTCCCTGGTGGCTCAGTGGTTGAGAGTCCGCCTGCCGATGCAAGGGACACAGGTTCGTGCCCCGGTCCGGGAAGATCCCACATGCCGCGGAGCGGCTGGGGCCGTGAGCCACTGCTGCTGGGCCTGTGCATCCGGAGCCTGTGCTCCGCAGCGGGAGAGGCCACAACAGTGAGAGGCCCGCGTACCGCAAAAAAAAAAAAAAAAAAAAAAGTTTAAAATGGCAAATTTTATATATGTTTTATCTCAATGAAAAATAAATGAATAAAAAGCCCTATTTATCCCCAGAGAGACTCCTTGGCTCCAGGACAGGCCCTCTAAACTGATCTCACATGTACAATTCACGGGGAAAAATCTTGGGGCAGGAACTAGGGAAATGTGAATCCTTGTCCAACATTTAAATTTTTTTAAACTTTTGAAATTACACACAAAAAAATTTACAAGTTAAAAAAAATTCAAAAGTTTCTTCCTCCCCCTCTACCCAGGTCCCCTCCAAAGACATAATCACTGTCAGTTTTTTTGTGTATAGTCTAGATACATTCCCCGCATGTAGAGCATACACGGGATCACAGGACAATTGCTTTTCCCACTTAGCACAGCTTAGACACCTCTCTGTATTGGCACAGAGATCTACCTCATTCTGCCTAGGGCTTTATCACGCGCCTCACCCAAAATTTATTGAAACAGTCCCCTACTGGTGTGTATGTAGGTTTCTTCCATTTTCAACATAACTAATAAAGTAGCAATGAACTTCTTGTGTAGGCATCTTTGCTCACTTGGGCAAGTACATCCGTACATAAAACCCTAGTAGTGAAAGTGCTGAGCCAAAGAGTAAGTGTATTTTCTTTTAGGCTATTGCTAAATTGTCCTCTAAAACAAACTTGTACTGCTTCACGATCCCATCAACAGCATGGGAGGTTTGATTTATTTCAGTCCATCTGCTGACTCCAGGAGTTTGGCTGGGAACAGACGTGCCCTCAGAACCACAACCAGTGTAAATGCATTTCCTTCCCAATTTTAGCCCTTCCCTCTGACAGAAAAGCCACGGGCTGGGATACCTTGTCACAGCGTCAGCTTGGCTTCAGGGAGCTTTGGGGAGGTGAACGGGCTCAATGTTGCCTTTGCACTACTTATTTGGGAATAAAGGCTGTTTTTATCTCATTGTATTGCTGAACAACCTGACGGTGTAAACAAGCTTTCAGGGAGTTTGTTCAGACCTCAGAAGAGAACAAGCTGTTTTCAGGCGCTTTAGAAGTACCCGCTGGTACAAGAACAGTTGCTGTGCTGTTACAAAGCAAGTTCGACTCCACATTAAAGCAGGTTCCCCACAGATCTTAGCGAGGCTGCACTTTGAGAGTATTGAAAGTTAAATGTTCTATAATTCAGACATTTGAGTATCTCTAAACCCCATCGCAGGACCTTATTGTGGGCACTGAGAAACCGGCTGCACAGCACTCTTTTCTGGTCGTCAAAGCAGGTCTCCTCCAGACTGGTACTAGGCAGCATTTGGTGTAGTCAGTCAGTGATCACTGAGTCCAGCTCCCTGTTGGCTGTGGGTGGCTTGGCCCAGCCTCTACCTGACTCCTGTCCCCAAGCAAAGACTCCCTCTCTTCGGCCCCTCTAGGGGATCAGGGCTTGGTTTCCTTACAGCCTGGCCTGGGAGTTGAGGCTAGGGCCAGGGGGCAGGGTTTGGGGAGAGTTCTGTGGGCTAGCTGCCCTCCAACACCATGGGCTCCTCTGCAGAGCACGGCCTCTCCACAGCTCCCCAGCCCTCCCGCTACGTGTGGTCAGTACCTGGGGGTGAGGTTGGGGGCTCCTGCTCTGTAGCCATCCAGAGCCAGACTCATGCTTAGAAGGTGATCAGGCACCGGCAGAGGCACCTGCCTAGCGAGCAGCAAGCAGTGTGCCAGGCCCTTACACAGCGGGGTGGGATGGGAGGGGCCCAGCCTGCTCAGCGAGTCTTTGCCCAGGGCCTGCCAGTAGTACCCCGAGGGTGTTTATGGAGGAAGGAGGAGTTCAGCAGAGCTGCCCGGTTCCAGGGACAGGGCTGGATGAAAGCAAACCATACCTCCTGCTGTGTTGTGGGGGGTGGGGAGGTTGTTTCTCAGGGAGATGGGCTGCCCAGCCCCCTTCCCCAGGTTCAGTGAAAAACCACAGCCCCCCAGCAACTCGGGGCTCCTGGACTCCTTGGGTACCACCTTCCTCAGCCCCACTCCTCTCATCACCTCCCCTGCCACCTGAAGCTGCTGTGAGCATTCAGAGGATTTCACAGACCAGCTAGCCTTCTCCTCCCCAGAGATAACGCTAGGAGACTGGGGCTGCAGTCAGAGAAGGGAAACTCAAAGAGCTTCTTGGCTGGAAGCATCATTAACTGATCAGGTACCAAGGCTGGCTGGGGGGCACCTGTCTTACAGCAGGGACTGGGATCTTTCCAAAGGCAAGTGGCAGTGGAGGGCAGTACCCAGCAGTCAGCCCTGCGGCCTACTAAGCACGTGGGTCACCAGGCAAATGTTTCAAACTGTTAGAAAACAGGATATGTGTCCACTGTCGGCTGCCATCTACTTGCCATCCCGCCTTGGCACAGGGGAATGGATGAGATGACTTGGGAAGCCAGGCCTAGAATTCCACATTAGAAGTAATAGTAGCCAACACATACACAGCACTTACTCCGTGCCAGGCATGGTTCTTAGCGCTTTCTTTACACAGAGGACCTCATTTTAGCCTCATAACAACCTGGAAAGTATGATTGTAACTGTCATCTCCATTTTACAGATGAGAAAACTAAGGCACAGGGAGGTTAAGCAACTTGGCTGATTTCAGGATCTGTGCTCTTACCCACTTTACCACACTGCCTTTCACTAGAATGGACTCAGGTTGCAACTATGGCCGACACAGTACTTAATTTTTATTTAATTAGTTGCCAACATTTTAAAATTCAGGGAGTTCATGTAAAATCTGGACTTCTGACTTTGCTTGAAAATTCAGGGGCTCTGGCAACCCTGGGCCCCCTTCCTGGCATGTGGCGGTTGCAACTGCAAGTACAGACTGGCAGCTGGGTGCTCACCACAGTCTCTACCCCTCCCTACTGTCCTACCCACCAGCTCCCGGGCCCTGCGGGCATTTAGTTTTTGAGCCCTGACTCAGCACCTTAGATAACACAGGGGGCCTCCCTGTTACTTGGAAAGGGACACACTTGCTCACATTGCTCAGTGGACACACGGTACCCGGAGAGCTGAAGCACTGTCCGAAGCCCACACACCCTACCCAAAAGCATAGCCGGGTTTCTCTTCATCTGAGGCCACTTCCGCCTCAGTGCCAAAACTCCACCACAGCTGGAGTCTGCAGACCTCCAGAACCAAGGGCCTGGAAGGGCATCGAAAGGGGACTCCAGAGATCATTGACGCTATCCCCCTGCCCTTGATGCCGAGACAGAAGCAAACATGTCCCTTTGGCCTTTAGCCAATTCCCTGTAGACAGTAGTTCAGGGAAGCAGGGGGCAGAGTGAGGCTGCACATCCCGCAAACTGGAGAGGAGGAAAATGTCAAAACCTGAGAGCAGAGGTGCCCAGCAAAGGAAGCCTGACCCTTAATAGTCAAGTTCAAGGTCCTGCCTCACTCTTGGGCACTCCTCAGCCAGACTCCCGGGATGTCCCAGGTGACTCCTGTTCCCTTAATTCCAGCAGCTGCTTCTCTAGAGTCTAGATCAAGAAAAAGGACCCAGATCTGCACTCCCTCTCCATTTCACGCCTGTCTCTGTCTCCAAGACTTAACTCATACAGCTAATTTTCAGGAAACGAGTGTTGACAGAGGGGAAGGCCCCAGTGCTCAGGCAGGGTTTGCACACTGAGAATCAGGCACTCTGGCTTCTCCTCTTGGCTCTGGGAGACTGGGAACAAGTCCCTTCACCCGTGTGAACCCTGGTTTCTCCATCTGTGAAATGGTGGCTGTGGCGGAGGTGTTTCTGCGGGAGCAGAAGTGGGACTAGGGGGTTGCTCAGAGTGGAAGGGGCGATGGGGAAGTAAACACTCAGGGACCCCACCACGTGAGGCTCACCCTGTCCTGTGCACAGCACACGTGTGCGCACACAGTCACGAGGCTGCTGCATGGGAAGGGAGGGGCTGCTCGGGGTGGGGGGGCCCCCTTTCCACCCTCCCCAGGGAGCTGCCAGTGGAGGAAGTGAGGAAGGGCAGTGGCTTGGCGCCGAGGCCACACACGAGCTCTGCGGTGTGCAGGAAGAGGGGCTTGTTCTTGGTTCCATGTGGGTCTAACTCAGACCCAACTGTGCGTTCTAATTTTGTTCCTGGCTGGTCCATTTGTTGCTTCAAAAAAAATGAGTAGTTCGAATAGAAAGTCACCACAGCCTTTGAGTGGGGGCTTGGCCGGGGCCGTAGCTGAGCTGTTCCCATTCCTGGCTTCGGTTTTGGTGTATGTCCTCCTGGAGGGCAGGGAGGAGGCCTGCACTTTTGTGTCTCCAGGGCCTAGGCTGGGGCTGGTCCACACTGGATGCCTGATAAATACTAACAGAGAGAAGGCTGAGGAAGCCAAGACCCCTCCTCTCAGAAGAGGGGGGTGTCCCTAAGATGTGCCCCCTTTGCCTGCTGTCTCCAAGCTGCTGGGCATTCTCGCCTGGCCTCCTAGTGCCCGGGCACCTCTCTTTTTTTTTTTTTTTTTTTTTTAATTTATTTATTTTTGGCTGCATTGGGTCTTCGTTGCTGCGTGCGGGCTTTCTCTAGTTGTGGTGAGCGGGGGCTACTCTTCGTTGCGGTGCGTGGGCTTATTGCGGTGGCTTCTCTTGTTGGAGAGCATGGGCCCTAGGTATGCAGGCTTCAGTAGTCGTGGCTCACGGGCTCAGTAGTTGTGGCACACGGGCTTAGTTGCTCCGCGGCACATGGGATCTTCCTGGACCAGGGATCAAACCCGTGTCCCCTGCATTGGCAGGCGGATTCTCAACCACTGCGCCACCAGGGAAGCCCCGGGCACCTCTTGAAGCAGTGCCCCCATCCCCTGTAGGGCACCTCTGGGCAAATACCAGGAGGCTGACTGATACCCACCACACTGTGTGTCCAGTCTCCTACCCCGACGTGGGAAAAAGGTGATGTGAGCACAGTCCCAGCTGCACTTCCCTTGTCATCTGTGTGAATTGAGGCAGTTACGTCACCTCTCTGGGCCTCCATTTCCATGTAGGTAAAGTGAAGTTGGTGACACCTATTTCACAGGGTTCCTATAAGAAGCCACTGAGATACCAGTACTTGGAAGGACTTAGCACAGTCCTGGCACATAGTAGGAGCTCAGTACTTGGAAGGACTTAGCACAGTCCTGGCACATAGTAGGAGCTCTAGAAAAGGTAGTTCTGTTCCCCTTCCTGAGCCTCTCCTTCCTCCCTCCCCACAGAGAACAAGGAGATTTTAAATAGTTGAGTCCAAGCCAGGAGGACCCCCACCACAGCGCTCCAACCTTTGCCTGTGGCAGAGGGCTAGTGTGCAGGAGCCGTGCCCACTGAAAACAAGCTCGGCAGCCTGTGGCACCCAGTACCTGTCGCGAGGGCACTTGGCCAAAGGTCACTGCCAGGGCACAGCCCCACTCAGAGAGTCAGGAGCTGGGACTCCAGGAGCCACCTTCCTCAGGCTTTGGGCCTTGGAAGGGACATGGGCTTCTGGGGGCTGCAGCCCAGTGGCTCAGGTGAAGGAGGAAACAAAAGGGAGAGGCAGCAGCAAAGGAGGAGGAATGGGGGTTCCGTGGGCTTGGGGTGATGAGGTCAGAGTTCAGAATGAGGTCTGGGTCCAGGGTGAGGACAGAGGAGAACAAAGAACCCAGAAGAGCCAAGAAGGTGGTTCCTTACTTTCACTCTCCTTGGAGGAGGGCGGGTACACAGTGCACTTGGATGGTGCTTCTTCGCCTGTGGGAGCAGAGAGAAGGGTCACTAGGTGGGTGTCAGACCCAGGAGACCAGGAAGACTTGTCCAGGCTGGCACGCCCCCCCTCCTGTCACAGGTACTCAGGCTAGTAGTGTCCCCTTGGCAACGCTGGCCCAGCTGCGCGCACACACACACGCATACACACACACGCACGTACACACGCACACACACACACACACACGCACACACGGAGGCATATTTTCACTGCACAGCCAGGCATGCCCTGCCCATTGTCATGACACATGACACCCTCAGGGGCATGTCGATACCTGCCCATACCCACACCTCTATCTACTCTACCACCCCTTGCCTTCTCACCTAGACACACACACACACACACACACACACACACACGTACACACGTACACTCTCCTGACACCCCAGGTGTGAGCCATGGAACTGTGGTGAGCAGTCACACTCCCAGCCCAAGTTCATACACCCCCTCCCGTTAAAAAGTCCCACTGTCATAAACAGAGCCACATACGCCCTTCCGTCCATCACAGCCAGCTACCCAGAGAGACACGCACACAGCTCCACACACCGTGCCACCCCTGTAGTGCCAGCACCACCCATACAGAATCACACAGCCTCCAGCACAGTGTCGCACCATCAGATGCACAGCGCCACCCCACCGCCACGCTGTCCTCCTCTCCGCTCCCCCTCCCAGACAAGCACAGGCACCATCCCCAGCGTGACGCCCCCACCCCAGCTGTCCCACAGAGGCAGCCCTCACCTCTCTGCACCTGCAGCTCCATGGCTCCGTAGAGCCGCTGCTCCGAGTGGCGGTGCCTGATCTCCACCACCAGACAGCAGTAGAGGCCGCCGTCCAGCAGGGTCAGGTTGCGCATGGTGATGGTGAAGTTGCCGTGGTGGTCAGAGGCTGACTCCAGCCCATGGCGCTGGGCCAGATCCTGGCTGGAGTTGGCCTGGTGGCCGCCGTGGTGCAGGTGAAGGTCCTGGAACGTGAGGTTGCGGATGGGCCGGCGCTCCGAGCAGGCCTGCACCTCACCTCGTGAGCTGCGGTACCAGGTCTTGTAGAAGGTCACGTCGTGCCCTTTAGCCAGGGGGCCCAAGAGTCTGCAGGTAAGAGTGACGTTCTGTCCCTCGGGACACACGTACAGGGAATACGGCGTGGCGACCTTGAATGCTGCCACCAGACCTGCTCAGAGAGACGAGAGCCTGTCACCCGCCTGAGCCGGCGCCACTCCCAATGCCCCCAGAGTAGGGAAGAACCTTGGTCTGGGGCTTCAAAGATGCGGGTTCCCCAGCCACAAGCTCCAGGCAAGTCAGCTGACCTCCCCAAGCCTCAGCTTCTTCTTTAGTTCATGAACCCGGCTCCGCCCCAGGCTGTGTGGCAGGAGCCACAGGAGCTTCTCCAGGTGTAGCTGGATGAGGCATAGGAGAGACTCCAGGCAGGCAGCAGACTGGACCCGGCCAGCGCGTGTCCCTCTCCCAGGGGGCACATGTGCTCCAGCCCCGGCTCCCATCCCCCTACTGCAGGCACCACGGCTCTGCCCACACCTGGCCCCTGGCACTTCCAGCTTCCATGCCCAGTGCCGTCGGGTGGGAAGCAGGGTGAGGAGAGGAAGGCTGTTGGGGAAAAGCAGCGCTTGGCCCTTGACTGCCCCTCTGGGGGCCAGCGGCTCCCGGGGCTGGCCTTGCCTTCGCGTTTCCTCATCCGTGAGCCCTAACAGAGCGTCTACCTGCGTGAGGCCTGTGCCAGGTGCTACATCTCACCTGGAGGGGCTTATGGCCTAGCTGGGTAGACAAGTCCTGCCTCTTGACAAAATAACCCCATAGGCTAAAGGGCAAACCCATACCAGCCTTCAGGGAACTTGGAGAAAAGAGGACACGACCTTCCTGGGGATGGTCAGGAGACTTCTTAAAGGAAGGAGGGTCTTTGGGGTAGACGGACAGAGAGGATTCCAGCAAGTGGAAGGTGGTAGGGAAGCAGGAAAACCCAAGGTGTCTAAGGGTCAAGGACAGGCAACGCAGAAAAGGTCGTCTCATCCAGGCACCCGCCTGCCACCCAGTCTTCTTGGAAATATTTTCTAGTTCATTTTGTTTTCAATAAGCAAGTGAAGCCATGCCCTGGTCCTCTTTATCCTACCCCAGCCTCCCAGCATTTAACCAGGTTCACCCCCAAAGCACTGGCCCTTCAAAACAGAAAATTCTGTCTAGCTATGAGCCTCAGTTCCCTCATGTGTGCAGTGAGGAAAATATTAGCTACAAGAGGCTTGTGAGAGGACAGGATGACGAAAAGAGGAGAACGCGAGATGTGAGCTCTCATGCCCCCTGCAGACATAGGAGGGATAGCTATAGTTATTAGACATTAGTGATATTTTGATTTTAATTGGCTACAATCAGGGGCTGTTGCGGGCAGACAGGGAAGGAGGACCCTGTAAATGTGGACAGTATCAAAATGGATATGTCCTTTCTATGGCCGTTGCCTGAACCCAAGATAACAACACGACTTCTTCCTCCAGATGCCCCTTCCCTATTTTACAGCCCATCCCCCTCTCCCCTCACCTGGCAGAGCTGAAAGCCTGGCCCAGTCAGGAGAAGGGCAGCCTGGTGTAGCTTTGGAATTAGCCTGCCCTGCACTGGAGTCCAACAGCTGACAGTTACATAGACCCTGGGCCTCAGACTCCCCACTGTACAACATGGAAGTGAAACAGCTACCTGCCAGAGTTGAGGCAGAATTACAGATAATTTACATGAAATGCTCTGAAGGTTGGTGCTTGATACCTGGGAAGGATAGGTCTCTAACTCATTTCTGCAATTCAAGAGACGTTAGGACATTAAGAGTGAAAACCGTTCTGCACAACAGAATGGAGAAGCCAGATTGAGATTCTCTCCCACTAAGGTGTGAATGACTGGTAACAGCTGTGGTCCAACCTTGGCCTGCCTGCATACTTAAAGCACAGTGTGAGGAGGCAGCAAAGCCACGGCCCCAAAGAATATGTCTGCGAGGGTGGAGTTTTAAGCCCCAGAAGGTAAAAAGGACAGACACACACCAGAGCCTCCCACTTAACAGCACCCACATGTGAGAGGGAGCCACGTCTGGGAGCCCCAGATTTTTGGAAAGTCATTGCCAAGGTAAGCAGGGATTTCAGAACTTCTTCAGCGAGATGCTGATCTCCCTTTCCAGCAGAAATATAGAAGCCCAGAAAGGGAAAGTGGTTTGCCTGACGTTCCAGAGGGTATAAACTCAGAACCTAGAGCATGGGGGCTTCAGGTAAAGCAGGATCTAGTTAGAACTAGAAGAAGGAATAGCGTGGACATGTCTAACAACCCAGTAAGGCAGGTGTTCTTTTCCTTACTGTTTCACCGATAAGGAAACAGAGGCACAGAGATGTTAAGTAACTCACCGAAGTTCACGTAGCAAATAAGTACTAGAGTCAAAATTAAACTCAGGCACTTAGACTCTGTACTGAAAGAAAAAACTGTAGAAACTGGCAGCCCACTGGCCATACTCAGCCTTCAAACATATGTTATTTGACCCTCAACGTATTTTACTCTTTTTTTTTTTTTTTTTTTTTGAGATCGCCAAAATGTAAAGACCGGGAATTTGATATGAAAATTCCGACTTGTAGCTTCTCTTTTAGAGTCAGTAAATTAACACTAAAGCAGCTCTCCTATGAGGCAGCCGTCCGCTGGATCTGAGCAGCAGCCTCCTTTTTAGATGGGACACTGGTGTTCTAGCTGCTGCGGTCCCTCCTACTTACTCCCTAACTTCCCACCTGGCCTGCCTCATTCCCTCACCATAAATGTCCCGTGGGCATCTGAGTTTCGGTTCCATGAGTGTGGCTCCTTGGTGTAACCAGGGAGGGATTCTACTCCCCAAGCCCACTGTTCTACAGTTGAAACCCTCAGGCTCAGAGAGGAAATGATCCACCCCAGGTCCCCGGTGGAAGCCTGACTGCCAAATGTTGGTTGTGCCAGTAAATGGAAGTGGGGAGTAGCTACAGAAAGGATCCTCTAAGGGAGAATAAAAACCCACCCAGAGGGTGGACCCTGGATTATTTCTGCCCTCTACTCCCCCTTTCCCCAGCAAGCCCCAGGGCAGCTCCCAACAGCATCTCTCCCAGCTGGTAACTGGTTTCCCCTTTTCCCAACATTATCTTCAGCCCCAGAACTATCGCCAAGGGTGAGAGCCGAATCCACATCCAGCAGCATTTGCAGGAGCACACACACCTTGGGGGCCACGGGGAAGCTGGCTCAGTAGAGGCCAGGGCCGCAGGTCTGGGGTGGGCAGAGGCAGACGCAAGAAGTGGAGCACAGAGCTGAGCAGGGCGGGGAATGTTGAGTGGACAGAGGTGTGGACGGGTTGGGGCCAAGATGTGGCAAGACTGAGGCTAGCTTGTGGGCGGGGTAGGTGTGGGCAGGATGGGAGCAAGCAGCAGGGCCTCCAGTGGGGCACCAGCCCAGGGCCTCCAGCAGGACGTCAGGCCCAGAGCCCCCTGAGTCCAAGCAGTGGTGTTAATGACTGCAGAATTGCCCAGGAAGCGGTGGAGAGGGGATTTTCAGCCCGAGGAGCGATTTCGTTGAAGACCCACAGTGGGGACACACAGAACTGGGGTTCAGAGACAGAGTTGGGGAGGGGGCATTGCTCAATCCCTTACACCCCACACACCCCAGAAGGACCTCTTCCCCTTTTAGAAAAAGGAGAAGCTACCCTGGGCTTTAGGTTTGGGCATGGGTGAGAGTATTCAGTTTGAGCAAAAGGGCCAGACAGGAGTGGGCCGGGCATCTACAGGTTTTGTCCTGGGGGGAGAGAAAACATCTTGTTTGTGGTGTCTGAGACTGCAGCCAGGACAAGGCGCACGGGCAGCCTGTCCTTAGGAGGACTCTCAAGGGCACGGCGTTAGGGAAAACAGCGCACATGCCCCATGCCTTCCATGACTGCGCATGGGCACGTGTTATCAGGGGCTATAAATAGCCCAGCTGGAATTATAATTATTTGGCGGGAGGATGTTGCTTATTGTCAGGGGCAGATCCTTCTGGACACCTGGGGCATTGTCGGAGACTGGGGAGGAAGGCCCCTGGCTCCAGGGTGGCCGAGAGCATGTGGGACAGGAAAAGGCCCCCAGCCCTGGGCTGAGCCTGTGCCCATGTCGGAACCATCCATCATTGTGCTGTTCTTGGGGCCCTGCATCCCACCCACCCAGCCCCCACCTGCTGCTGGGTAAGATGGCAGAAACACCTGGAGGAAGAATGCTGTGATCCTGGGAAATGTGAGGTCTCAGGATTAAAACTCCGGCCTGGGCAGGCAGATCCCTGGGCCCCGATCCCCACTTAGCCCTGCCCTTACTGTGTGCCTTTGGGCAGATCCCATCCTTCTCTGGGCCTCCCTTTCTTCCTCCTCTCTGGAGAGACTCCCCACATTCCTAGGCCCCTTCCAGCTCTGAAACCCTGTGGCAGATGAGAAAGGCTGTCTTAGAGCAGAGGAAGGAGGCAAGAATGGGCTACAAAGGTGATCACGGGCATTTATGAGCCCCTCTTACATGTTAGGACTTGCTGAGCACTTTATACTCGTATAAGTCTCATGATGCCCCTGATGTAGGTCTCATTATCCCCAGTTTAAAGATGAGGAAATCAAATCAGAAGTCAAGCGATTTGCCCAAGGCCACACAGCCCTACGTGGCTGAACTGAGACCCACACCTTGGACAAGCCAGCACTACAGGCGCAAGAGCCCTCCACCCCTCCAGCGGGTGGGGCTGACACCTCATCCTCCAGCTACTTAGAGAGTAAACTGACCTCCAGTTGACATCTGTGCTCTCCACGCAGCCAGCCTTGCTCTGCCTCAGACCCAAACCGAAAACATCATTCTTTCATTCCACAAATATTTACTAAGGTCCCAACATGAGCCAGGCCCAAGGCAGAGAGGCCATGGGGGTGCAGAGTTCCCTAAGGGACTTCCGCTCAGAATTTAGCCCCGCTTCTGCCACTTTCCAGCAGTGGGACCCTCAGCCGCGGAGGGGCTCAGCCTCTTGTGAAAGCTCCCATGTAGGGAAAGGAGTTCTTGTTCACCTTCATCTCGGGATGCTAGTTTTTTGTGACCTCTTTCCGCCCATAAGCTCTCACCTCGTGAAACCCTGTGGGTGTGCATGGGATGGGTGTGTGTGGGTGTAGACAGGCCTGTGTATTTACCCTGACCTGGCATGAGCTTACTCCACAGTCGCCAAGGCAACGCCCCAGCCTTTGGAGGTGGGTCCCTGGCTTGATTAGTCAGGCCTAGGAGGCCCCACCCAAAGAGCTGGACTCTGTCCAGCTGCTAGGGGCTGTAAGCAAACAGTTACTGATGGCCTGCTATTGCTGGCCCTGTGCTAGATGCAGAAGGCCAGGTCCTCGCCCTCAGAGGGGGCCCCAGACTGACATGGACCTCGTCTCCAGCTCCCTGCCAGACCCTGTCCTCCAGGACAGTCCATGGAGGGTATAAGGAAAGGCTAGGTTCTGTCTTTATCAAGATGGAGAGCACAGAGGGCAAGAGGCAAGGACCAAGCAGGACTGGTCCTGATTCCAGTGCTAAGCTCCAGGAAGTACCTCCGGGACAAAGGGCTGAGGGCCCAGAGCCGGCAGGTCCGTCCATGGGGCTCCGTGGCCAGTGAGGACAAAGGGCATCTCAGATGTGTTTATTGATACCTGCTCCTGCAGGAAGTGTCCATTCACATTGGACCAGGGAGCCTGGGAAGGGGAAGCCAGGCTCTATCGGAGGAAGCGGCACTTCCAGCACACTGGGAAAGCATCGGTGCATCTGGGGCTGGAGGCTGTTGGCCGGCACACCTCCCCAGGGAGGGCCTGGGCGGTTGGCCAGAGCCGCACCAGTGGATGCGTCTCTGGATGACTCGTTCCTCAGCTCTCCCAGGCCCTCCCTGAGGACGCTGTATGTAGCCCAGACGACCAGCTCCAGCCAGCTACCCTCAAGATCCTGTGCTGCGAAGACTTCCTAAGGTTCAGATTCAAATCTCTTTGTGCCCTACCCTCAGTGCAGGAGGCTCGGTAGTAATGGTGTAGTAGCAGGCTCTTAACTCTGCGCCAGGCACCGTTCTGATCACTTCTGTATGGAGTCGCTTATTGAATCCTCCCTCCCTATACGGTAGGTACTGTTATCGTCTCCACTTTACAGATGAGGAAACTGAAGCACAGAGAGGTTAAGTAACTGGTACAGAGTCTCATGAATAGCAAGCGGTGGTGCCAGCATCTGAACCCAGGTCGTCTCGCTCCAGAGGTCTGGGGTGTAGAAGTAGCCAGGGATTGACCAGAGGCCCCACCTCCTTCCTGCAGATGGACAGGCTGCCCTGGCCAGGGAGGCTGCAGGCTCCCTCTCCCACTCTCTCCGTAGTTGTTGGGACAGCCCGTTGGCCCCAGCATGAGGAGAGGACCCAGCTAGAGCCACTGTATTTATTTGGGGAAGGCAACGGGGGCTGGGAGAATTGGGGCCTGGAAGAAGCCCAGAAAGGCCTTCTGACCCTGTCCTGGCCTTTTAGGATGAGCACTGTCATCTCTCCCTTCTTCCAGGAGAGCTGAACTGTCCCCTGCCCCCAGCCGCCACTCCTCACAGTGGTGAGTTTTCTTTTTCAATGGAGAGGAGCTGACGGCATCTACAGCATAGGTAGTTTTACTTTCAGTTTTATGGCATTAAATAACACTGAATCACATAGAGCGAAGGTTATTCCCTTTTCGATTCTCTTTCAGTCCTGATTACATCAAAGAGAAAGTCCCAGTTTGATGCCAGTGGGTCTTCAAAACATCTCTATTATGTGCTAAGCTCTTCTTTTTTTTTTTTCTTTTTCCTGCAAGGTACAGCAGGCTTGGAGCCTTCCCCAGGCTATAGTTTCCAACTAGAATTTACCTTATTTGGTTTTCCTATTATGTACTTTTATGATTTTGTTCTATTTATGGCAAGTGACACTGGCTTTCCATTTATGGCAGTGATACAAAGTTTCCTTTTAAAATCTATTTACTTAAGTCAAAGAATAAGTAGATTTAAAGAGGGTACATATGATGATGGGCAGACACTGGAGAAATCCCCAAAGTGGTGAACAAATGGACTGAAGGTCAGGAAACACCATCATGGGATTACCCTTCCGAAGTGAGTGGTCAGCGTTGCCGAGACCCTGTTACCCAGCCTTCCCAGGGCTCAGGTAAAGGCGGCGTGTGTGTTTGTGGTCCCACAGTAAGTGAACAGCAGAGACAGGGCTTGACCCCCGGTCCCCATGGGAAGTAAGATCCTATGTAGAAAGGTTGAGGGACTAGGCTGGCTCGGTCAGGAGCAGAGCAACTTCATTACTGAGTTACTGATGGACACAATGGTGGCCGTTGTCTTTCTCTCTGGGGATGGTCAGCCAGAGTAAACAGGCTGAATGTTAAGCTCAGTTGCAAGAAAGACCCCAATAAGACAAGGAAACCCTGAGTCCGGCTTGCCTTGAAGTGGCAAAGTCCCCATCTCTGGAGAACTTTAAGAGGAGAATGTGCAGGCACCTCCATGGGCATTACAGACTGTAAGTGTGTAGAGGTGCTACAGAGGGCTGGGCCCAGCACTTCAGACCTCCAGGATTCTAGAGAGTCCCGTCCCAGTGAAACCGGTCAATGCCTTCCCATGCTCTGGGCGCTCTACCGGACCCTGCAGGAAGCAAGGAGCTAAGATGGTAAACCAATGGCGTGTGGCCTCCAAAAGCCAAGAGGCAGAATAATACTACACAGCCAGAGCTCACCAGGCGCCAGGCACTATGTTATGCCAGGCTCTGTGTTACGTGTGCACCGAATATTCACAGCAGCCCTCTGAGGGAGGTGCTGTCGTCATCCCTATGGGAGAGATGACAGAACTTGCTCACGGATGCTGAGTAACTTGTGCAAAGTGACAGAACAGTAGAGGACCATCTTGGGATTTGAACGGAGCTCTGATTGACTCCCCAAGCCAGACTGTCAAGTGACAGGGTTGAACGGGAAGCCCTGGCATGCAGGGCACACAACTCCAGGTCCCTTCCATTCTCACACAGGATGCCTTGGTCATGCCCGCGCTGCTGCTAAGGGGATCCAAGGGTCCATCAGAAGCTTCACAGCAGCTCCCTGGTGAGGCCAGACTGCTCCTGGATGAATGGTTGGCTTAAAACCTGGCACCTCAAACTCAGTCTTTGGGGCTTGGTCAGTGCTGGTGAGGGGTCACTGCCAGTATACCCGATGGGCACCAAGGACCCCTTTCTTCCTCTCTTCTTTCCCTCTGTCTGCTTGGGCCTAAGACCCATATGTGTGTGCATATAGGGAGGTGGCCTTCCAGCGGTGTACCTCCCACCTGGGCCACCCTCTCCTACGGAGGTCAGGCCCCAGCAGGGAACCTTTGCCCTACTTGGGGGAAAGAGAGAGCAAGCAGCCCAGCTCAGCAAGGGGCTCCCCAGTATTGCTGCGTACCCCTGGCATTGGGTAGAGGCCCCCTTATGCCCATGGGCTGGCCTCAAGCCTGCTTCTCTCCACCTCAGGGCCTCTGGGCAGCAGACTGTGGATTTCCTAAGAGCCGATCACTGCTGCGTCAGAGGCTTGCACCATTGGGTTACTCAACAAGGCCCTGCAACCCTGCTTACCATACAGGGGAAGATGGGCTCTCACCTCCCCAGCCCCAGTGCGCCTCCATGGGCTAGTCCCAGAGTTTGGGACTCTTGGGTCAGCCTGTGAGAACATGGCAGGGACAATAACTTCCACAGGTCCTGGGAAGGCCGATAGGGGAAGAAGAGGCTCTGCCACCCTTGGGGTCTGCTGGGTCCTGGCTCCCTAGGTGCCTCCCTCCACCCATTTCAACCTGGGTCAGGCCCAGGAAAGGGGTATCTGCAACTTTTCCTAGGCTCCTGTGCGCCATTATCACCACCACCATTCTCCATGGTGCTGGCCCAGCCCCAAGAGCTAGAGAACAAACAGGTCTGCACTAGCCACCTCCATCTCACCTTCCCAAAGCATCAAGGCTTTGACAGTGAGCAATCCTGCCCAGGGCCACCCGGCACCTCAGCAGGCCGGTGAGCAGGTCTTTCCAACTCAGACACCCTCCGGACCATGCCTGCAAGCAGGCCTCCCCGTGTCTTATCCCCCTTCTTGCACACTGTGCTGGGCAGCAGCATGAATATTCCTTAGCACGCCCATATTTCAGTTAGGAATACCGAGTCCCAGAGTAGTTCACAACTCAGAGAACTCTCCTGACTCCTTTCAGTGGAAAGCTGCTTCAAACCCTAATCATCTCCTTGAGCTGGGCCCAGGGAGAGATGGAGTACCAAGCTGTTTAAGTAGCCAAGACTTCTGGGGGTGAAGCCTCCTGGCTGAAGAGACAATATGGAGTGAGGGGCTCTGAGCCTATCTGCTACTGGCTCTGTGCAAGCTGGCTCTCTATGCCCTAGTTCTCTGGAACTCAGTTTCCCGAACTGGGGCTGCTGAACAGAGAGCAGCTCAGCCAGAGGAGGACAGGGTAGGGGTAAGAAAACTGAAGGGCCTCTTGGGGTCACTTGGAAAGGAGGGGGCAGGGCAGGCGGTCTGTAGTGGGTGGGATGCTGGCCGGTCCTGCCTGCCACCATCCACTGCTCCTTTGGGAAGCCCCGTCTGCCATGAGCCATGGCCTTGGTGCCGAGACTGCTCCCCCACCCTCTTTGGCTCTTCCTGGGGAGTATCCAGTTCAGGGCTTAGGCATCTCTGTCTGTGGGGTGTGGGCTCCCTCCTCCTTATAGGAGGCCCAGGCCAGCCTCCCAGCGCTGAGATACCATGCTGCCTGCAGGCTCCCCAGTTTCTGAGGCGTTTTCCAGGTTCTCTCAGAACCCTCCTCTTGCTCTTACCCTGTCTTCCCCTTCCTCCTCTTCTGACTCACCCACTGGGTCCCTTGCCAAGCTCCCCACCTCCCTCCTGCCTCCCTCTGACTCCCTGCATGACTCACACTTTCCCTGAGCCTTCCCAGGGAAAAAGTTTAAAGTTTAGTTCCATAGGCTGCCTGCCGGCCCCCTCTTCCCTCAAGATCCAGCTGCTTCAGTCCTGGACAGGCAAGAAGCAGGGGCCAGGCTGTGGGTCCCGGGACCTTTGCCCCCCACTCAAGGAGCCCCTGTGTCCTAACCAGGATACCACCTAGAGTCGTGACAGTCTGGACTTTGGAAGGGGAAAGTGACACCTCCCTGTGTATGGCTTCTGTGTTTGAGCTGAGGAAACTGAGGCCCGAAAGATGCTATAAGTTATCCAAGGACCTAGAAGGGGCTCACAGCCAAGCTGGGCAATGTCCCACATTCTCCCCAGTGCAGGCCCTACACCAGTCCCCGGGCTGCAGATTTGCTACGATGCTGGGAATCAGCTGACCACTCAACTCTCAGCCATCAGACCCTCAGGATAAGGACCAGAGGGCGCCCATGTCCAGCTGTGGACCAGTGCCTGCACTGACCAGTGCCCACCAAGGCTCAACCAAGAGTGTCACCAGGGTACAGGACACTGGCTGAGAGTATACAACTTCGGCGCCTCGTGAGACCCTGGGGTCCTGGGGTGGTGCAGGGAGATGCCACAGGTGTCAAAAGCCAGTGGCGTCCACTGGAACACACTGGGCTGTCTCCACCGTGCTTATCTCCCGCGCTGCAGAAGGTACTCGTGCCTGGGCTCTCTGGGTCGGGAAGGTCTGGACAGGCAGCTGCTTGGACAGCTGTCGGCATACACGCGTGCCCACCACCCAGCCAGGGCACTTGGCAGAGAGCCGTCGCCCCTGCCAAGCCGTCCTAGCGGCCTCCCTGCCGCGGGCTGGGGTCACGGCAGGCTGAAGGGGGCTCCCAGGGCGCCCCCATCTGACCTGGGACCCCCCCCCACCCTGCCCCGCTGTGCTCTCCCGTTGCTCCTCCCTAGCACCCAGGCTCCGCCGACCTTACCTCGGGAGGCAGCCAGGAAGAAGGCGAGGAGCACAGGCCCCCAGCGCCAGCTGCCAGCCTCCGGGACTGGGGGGACGCCCATGTCGCCGTCGGGCAGAGCTGCGTCTGGCGCAGCCGGGCCGGAGCGGAGCCCGGGGGCGCGCAGGGGGCACTCCTGGTTCGCAGGGAGCGGACGGGACGCGGCCGGCGGGGAAACCTCCGCGAGAGTGAGCGCAGAGCAAGTGAGCGCGGCCGGCAGCCCGAGAGCCGCCCGCTCCCGGGGGCCCACAGCGCCCCCGGGCGGCCAAGGCTGGAGCGCTGCCTCTCCAAGGGCCCCCGCGGGAGGGGCTTCCCGCTGACTCGCAGCCGGCTGGCCTTGTAAGTGGGGGAGCCAGTCAGTATGCCAAGAGTCAGCGCCACTTGATCGCCCGTTTGAAGCCTTTTCTTCTCTCCCCCGTTACTCTTCGCAGAGGGTTAGTATTGTTGTAAAGCCTGAGAAGTACATCTGCGTCTAACTTGGCGCGATACACCATCATCATCACAGATTGTATCAGCCCTCACCCACCAGCAGAGGCTTGTACCTGACGTCCTCCAGCCCAGCCCAGGTCCTGGCACTCCCAGTAGTGGAATGAATGAATGAATGAATGAATGAATGAATAGATGGACGGATGGATGAAATGTAACTTTTGTAAAGAGCTAGGTGAGGGAGTTGGGGCAGGCTTGACTGTAGATTCCAGAGCCTGCAACACCCTTGTGCACATGCACACACATGTATGGCAGGTGCAGGAGTACCCAGCAGGCTTGGCGGACACACACACGTGTGTGTGTGTGTGTGTAACATCAGGTAGTGTGTCCCACAGAAAATCATCAGTACTCCTCTCACCCAGGCTCCAGCCTCTCTTACTCCCTGCACCCTAGATGTCTGCAGGATGCTCTCACACACACACACCCCCTCTAGTCCTCTGCTCTTGCACCCCACCCAGCACTGGCACTGCTGGCAATATCTCTCTCCTCTTTCAAGTCCTGGTCTCAGAGAGAAGGGGCTCTGTGGGGCAGCACTATTAGAGCCCCCCACTCTCAGCCCCTGCAGCCTGGACGATGGTTAAACCCACTTCCAGGAGTCTGGGAAAGTAGGAAACGTCAGTACCACCACCCCAATTGGTGAGGCTGGAATCCAGCCCTCTCCTGTAGGGCGGCACTCGTGTGCTCTTGCTGGCAGAAGGGGCTCAGGAGGATGCAATGCTGGGCTCCTCACCAGTGGTAAGTGCTCAGAGCTGTATCTTTTTTTTTTTTTTTTGACATCTTTATTGGGGTATAATTGCTTTACAATGGTGTGTTAGTTTCTGCTTTATAACAAAGTGAATCAGTTATACATATACATATGTTCCCATATCTCTTCCCTCTTGCGTCTCCCCTCCCTCCCACCCTCCCTATCCCACCCCTCCAGGCGGTCGCAAAGCACCGAGCTGATCTCCCTGTGCTATGCGGCTGCTTCCCACTAGCTATCTACCTTACGTTTAGTAGTGTATATATGTCCATGCCTCTCTCTCGCTTTGTCACAGCTCACCCTTCCCCCTCCCCATATCCTCAAGTCCGTTCTCCAGTAGGTCTAGTCTGTCATACAGAGTGAAGTAAGTCAGAAAGAGAAAGACAAATACCGTATGCTAACACATATATATGGAATTTAAGAAAAAAAAAATGTCATGAAGAACCTAGGGGTAAGACAGGAATAAAGACACAGACCTACTGGAGATCAGAGCTGTATCTTGTGTGCAGAGCCACAAGATGAACGCGGTGGCCTTCCTTGACAGTCATCTTTACTCAAATATTTGGGGCCTCTACCACCATTTTTAATGGAAACTAATGCAAACGCGTTATGGAAAAGATTGCGAAATTTATATGAGCTTTCAAAGATAACAGGAGGGATTTCAAAGGTATTTCATTCTTGAGACAAATGCTTCAGGCTCTTCCCCAACTCAGTGCAGGTTCCCTCTCCACTCCAGTGGGAAAGTTTGAGCAATGTAAAGCTAATGCATTTTCCCTCTCTGTGTGATTGTTATTTTTATGAAGATTCGTTGAGACTCTAAGACCCAAAGGAATACCTCCCTGATGGAGGAGGGATTCAGACTGATGATGGCAGACCAGATCCTCGGAATGCCTGAGCCAGAAGGGATGTTAAAGAACAAGTCCCTTACTAACAGACAGAAAAGGTCCAGAAAGGACCTCTGTGACATGTCCAAGGTTACAGAGCCCCATCTCAAGGCTGTCAGGCCTACCTGCTTTGGAAACAGTTCCAGCAACCACCTA
Organism: Monodon monoceros; assembly: GCF_005190385.1. Classification (NCBI taxonomy): domain Eukaryota; kingdom Metazoa; phylum Chordata; class Mammalia; order Artiodactyla; family Monodontidae; genus Monodon; species Monodon monoceros. Next base: position 22,178,378 of record NW_021703781.1, read on the forward strand.
ACATGACCCGCCCCCCCCCCCACCCCTCCCCCTGCCAAGATCTAGAGCTGCAGCTCAGGGGACTCATGCCCTCCGCAGGGGCAGTGACAGTCTTCTGTCCATCTGTCCATCCTTCCACAGGTGGCTCCAGAGCCAGCCAGACCCCAGAAAAGGTGCACACAAGTTGTCTACATCCAGCTTTTTGCACCACCTGCTTTCTGTTCCCTGCCCTTGGCAATGGCCTGGTCACATTCTCTCTACCCAGATGTTTTTGAAGTTGTTATAACCTTATTATTTTATATTAGTCACTAATTACAGTTTGTATCAGTCAGGGTCCTGGCAGGAAACAGAGGCACACTCAGAAAGGGCTCAACTGAAGAAAGTTTAATGGAGGGACTGTTTACAGAGGGCTGGTGAAGCACCCATAGACTAAAAACTGCAGGAAGCCATTACCACCCATGGGTGCAGAAGGACAAGAAGAGGGCGTGAGGTGACTGGAGCCCAGTGAGGGCCAGAGGCGTGAAAGAGGGGCCACCCAGCAGGAGAAACACAGCCTCTGGCAGAACTGCAGTGAGGAAAGGAGGGAGTGAGGGAGAAATGCCCCCACCACCTCTCCTCCTGTCTTCTGCCGGGACCTCCCATTGGCCAAACCATCTGGAAGCCAGATGGCAAGGGAGCCCAGGTGAGGCCGTCCACAGAGGACATCCTCCCAGGTGGAGAAGCAGAGAAGAGAGGAGGGCAGCCGAGGGACACAGAATACCAGCACATGGCTAATTTCTTCCTTCCGTTTATCTCCTCTGCCTGTGAAGTGCCACATCAACCATTTCTCAATGGTTCTTGAGTGCTGCTTGCTGAGTTTCGATTGGCTGAATATTACCTGTGGTCTGATTGGACCAAGCATCAGCCAAAAATGGCCAATCACAGGAGAATATGGAGTGAAATTGTCCTTGCAGTGAAGTCATGCGCTATGAGCTTTATTTTTCACAGCTCAACAAATTCTGCACGTGTAGTAGCCCCACACCCGATGTCCTTCCTCTCAGAAATGCTGAGAATAGGCATTGCTTCCATTTACATGGACAATGGGTGAAGCTTAAGCGGGTGGGCTGAGTACATCACATTCTTGCTTTTTGTGATCTGGAAGGAGGCCCAGGGTCAGTAAGGCCCTGGCCCAGTCAAAGCTATGGGCTGGAGAACGGAATTGGGCCATTTGTAGAGACGTGGATGGATCTAGAGACTGTCACACAGAATGAAGTAAGTCAGAAGGAGAAAAAAAAATATCGTATATTAACGCATATATGTGGAACCTAGAAAAATGGTACAGATGCAGGACAGCAATAGAGACACAGATGTAGAGAACAAGCGTATGGACACCAAGGGGGGAAAGTCGCGGAGGGGGGTGGTGTGATGAATTGGGAGATTGGGATTGACATATGTATACTAATATGTATAAAATGGATGACTAATAAGAACCTGCTGTATAAAAAAATAAATAAAATTCAAAAAAAAAAAGCTATGGGCTGGAGGCAGTTACTGGAGTTCATCTCATATGCCAATTATAATCACTAGATCAGTGTGCTAACAAGGATCCTGAGGTTGCATCTGGCCTCAGCGGTGCCGTGATTGATTAGTGATGTCATGGACAATAAGAGTGGTGGTGCAAGTACCATCTTGGACCTAAGCAGTTACCTAGCTTGGCTTTTGACAGAGCCTCTGTGATTTCCTCTATCAGCCTGGGACTTCCCTCGCTCTCATCCTTCTCCCTTTCCCTCACCACACTGAGTAAGTGCAGCCTAGGAATACATCCAGCTGGCTCCACCTCAAACCCTCTAGCCAGCTGACCAAGGAACCTGATCATGCTCTTCTCCACAGGCCACCACCCACGTGTATGTGACCATCGTGGATGAGAACGATAACGCGCCCACGTTCCAGCAGCCCCACTACGAGATCTTACTGGATGAGGGCCCGGACACAATCAACGCCAGCCTCGTCACCGTCCAGGCACTAGACCCGGATGAGGGGCCCAACGGCACAGTTACCTATGCCATCGTTGCCGGCAACATCATCGACACCTTTCACATCGACAGGCACACGGTCAGTGGCTGGTGGCGGGGTCCAGGAAGAGGGTCAGCTGGCCATAGGGATTGGAGGGGAGCTCAGTGACACCATGGGGGGTGGGAGCAGAGCAAAGATGGAGTCCGGGAGGAAACTGGGGGGCAGCCAGTACGGGAGGATGAAAAGGTTGGGTGGGGCCTGGTTTAGAGGAAAACGGGGGCTCCCTGTCATGGCCAGGACGTTAGGGCCAACCTCCCTCCTGGGGTGGTCAGAGGGAGCCCCAGACCCACCACCTATTGATCCACCCTCGTCCCCTCTACTTATCCTGCAGGGCGTCATCTATGCTGCCAAGGAGCTGGACTACGAGATCAGCCATGGCCGCTACACCCTGATCGTCACCGCCACGGACCAGTGTCCCATCTTGTCCCATCGCCTCACCTCTACCACCACGGTGGGTGGGTGGGTAGATGGGACAGAGCCCCAACTTGGGGGTGGGGTAGGACAGGTCACAGAAAGGTCCTGTGGGGAAGCGGGGTTTCTAGGAGAAACGCCTAAATCCACGGGCCCTGTCCTGGTCTCAGCAACTCACCCAAACTTGCAGTGTGACTTTGAGGAGGTTACTGAACCTCTCTGTGTGGCTGCCCCTATCAGATACATGATGACACCTGCCTTCCTCCCCTTCATGGGAAGGGCACAAACTCCAGTCAGACCGACAGGGGTTCATGTCCCTGATCTTCTACTTCCTAACTGTGTGACTCTGGGCAAGTCACTTAACCTCCCTGAGCTTCACTTTCCTCCTCTGTAAAGGGGGGATAATAAAAAACTGTTTCAGGGTGTGGGAGGAGCAAATGAAACCAGAAAAACGATGACCGTAGTACAGCAATAAACAGAAGTTCATAGCATTATTATTAATAATATTATTATGCCCATAGAGAGACTTTGACAATAACAATAGCTTATCCACATGAGTAGCTTAAAAAGCCCTCCCATATCCGTTAACCAGTATGATTCTTCCATCACCCTGTGAGGCAGGATTATCAGATCCGGTTTATAGATGAACAAGGCTGGCTGGGGCGCAGTCCTGACTAAGTTCGCTTATCGTCTCAGGTGCTTGTGAACGTGAATGACATCAACGACAATGTGCCCACCTTCCCCAGAGACTACGAGGGACCATTTGATGTCACAGAGGGCCAACCAGGACCCAGAGTGTGGACCTTCCTGGCCCATGACCGGGACTCGGGCCCCAATGGGCAGGTGGAGTACAGCATCGTGGACGGAGACCCTCTGGGTGAGTGGGGCCTGAGCTGGGTGATGGGGGTGGCATGACCCAGCAGGCCTCTCCCTGACCCCACTCAGGAGCCGGATGAAAAAGGAGGTCTCAAGGCAATTAGCCCCACCATTGTGCGATGGGGCCTCAGTTTCCCCACCCATAAGATGATGAAAGTAATCTTCTCCCAGGAATATGGTGAGAACACTCTGAAATCTGGGAGCAGAGGCTGGTAGCCTTGGAAGGTCACAGACTCCTTTGAGAATCGGATAGAAAACACCCCTGTGTCATACCCAGAGAAAAGGCTCCAGGCGAGAGGAAAGACGAGCACCCTTGCCCCAGACCTTCAGGACCCCCCAGATGCACACATGCAGGGAGCACCCAGATTTCTCTGCACATCTCATCATCCCTTAATAGCCTTCACAACTAGGCCGACTATTCCCCTCAGTTGAAGAGCAGGGCTTGCCTGGCAGAGCGATTTCTCAGGATAGTGGTTACTCACTTTTGTAGAGTAGGAATCCCAAACTCAAGGCCTACTGGGGCCGTGCAGGGAGCACACATGGGAGAAGAGGTCTGGGCAAGAGAAGAGGGAATAGTGGGGGCTGCAGCAGCCACAGCTCCGCTCTCGCCGATTGTGGTCAGGTTGAAATGCAGGCCCCGGGGTTGGGGCGGGGGAGCCCTTCCCATTTTGAAAAGAAATGCTGGAAATCCAAATCTTTGTGAAACATCCTGATTTTTAATTGAGCACTCAATAAGTATGTATTGAGCATTTGCTGACCACATTCCAGGTGCTGAGGGTACAGCATGGTAAAAAACGGATACAAATCCCTGCCCTTATAGAACATATGTTCCAGTTGGAAGGTACAGGCCATGAACACAACTGGTTAAGCAGACGACTTAGTCTATTGGGAGGTGCTAAGCGCTATGGAGCAATATAAAGCCAGGAGATGGGGAATGCCAGGGTGAAGGCTGCAGTTTTAGAAAGAGTGCTCAAGGAAGACCTGTGCAAGGAGGTGACATTTGAGCAAAGACCTGAAGGAGGTGAGGAATGGGTCATGTGGACATCCAGGGAAGAGCATGACAGACAGAGGGAGCAGCAAGTGCAAAGGCCCTGAGGTTGGAGTGTGCCTGGCTTGTTCACAGAGGAGCAAAGCGGCCCAGTGGCTGGCATGAAGCCAGGCAAGGGGAAGAGTAAGAAGAGATGAGATCAGAGAGGTAATAGAGACAGATGTTGGGTCTTGTAGGCCATTATGAGGACTTGGCTTTTTCTCCGAGTGACATGGGAACCGTAGGAGGGCTTTGAGCACAGGAGGGATGTGATTTGACTTAGATTTCAACAGGAGCATTCCATTTCCTGAGCTCAGACCAGACCAGAGAGGTTAGGGAATGCCTGGTAGGAGCCTGTTGCAGTCACTGGGGCTAGAGATGGTGTAGCTGGGACCAGGGAAGCGGCGCTGGAGAGATCATGAGAGTTCTGGTATATTTCATAGACGGCCAACAGGACGTGCCGACTGATTGGATGTGAGATGTAACCTAAAGTCAAGGATGACACCAACGTTTTGGCCTGAGCAGCCGTGCTGTTAGCAGATGGGAAGACTGCAGCAGGAGCAGGAAAGGTGGGGCGATGGGGAGGAGGGTGAGGTTAGGTTTGAGATGTCAGATAGGCCTTGGATATACAAGCCAGGAGTTCAGGAGAGAGGTCTGCAGTGGAGAGAGGTATTTGGGAGTAGTCACCCCAGAGATATTTAAAGGCATGAGATGAGAGGAGCGCACTGACACAGCAGGCAGAGGAGAGGTTATAGAACATGGGATGAATTTTCAATTAAGAGGCCCACTTCTGTAGGGCCAGACTTGGAGCCCCTGCTGTCCAGAGCTTGCGGTGGGCCACTCTGTTCTGACATGTCACCCTTTCATGTCCCAAAAGTCCTTTCCCTGGCCAAGCACTGTGCCTTCCTGCTCTGCAACCAGGAGAGCATGGGCCTTTCTCCTGTGCTCTTGTCACACACACACCCAGCGGCTGTATCATGTCATGGGAGCCCTGCTCCTGTTCGGGAGGATGCCAAAGTCTGCTTGACAGGTGGCTGCTGGGTGGGCAGCTGAGCCCCTCCCAGGAAGGGACCCTCTCTGCACCCACCTCCAGGGTGCAGGGCTCACACTCATGCCCAGCAGACTGCAGACTGCTCCCTGCCACGGGCCTTTGCTGTCCTGAGCAGAACCTGCCAGGTTAAGTGCACACAGGATCGGGGCCAGCCTGGGGGCTTGCGGCCTCATAGGGGCAGGCAGAGAGGCAGGCCCCTGGGGCAGTGAGAGGGGCCAGGAGTTTCCCCAGGCTGACCCGGCCTGGGGCTCCCTCCCCTTGGAAAGGAAGAGTAGACATTCACAGCCCAAAGATAACTTGGGGATCACCGAGCACTGTCCCCACTCCAGAGGAGATAAGCGGAGGCTGGGCAGGGTGAGGTGGGTGACCTAGTGCTGTGCTGGAGCGGCTCGCACAGGTCGCGACATCCACTCCCCACCTCTCTCCTCACCTCCGGGTTCCCTGACACCATGTTGGTAATTTGAAAAACTGACAAACACTATAAATCAGGGCTGTTTTCCTGGAAAGCCAGTTGAGCAACACCACAGGTGAAAGGATGTACTCCAAGCCACCTGGCTTCAAGGTCACCTTCCCACCACTGCAGCCTGAACCTGGAGGGGGCTCCTGCTGGTGGGAAGACATCAGGGCTGCCTGGGCTCTTATAAGCCCCACTAAGCTGCGAGGAGGCACATGGTCAAAGAGCAGTTGGGAGGACTTCCCTGGTGGCGCAGTGGTTAGGAATCCGCCTGCCAATGCAGGGGACACGGGTTCGAGCCCCGGTCCGGGAAGATCCCACACGCCGCAGAGCGGCTAGGCCCATAAGCCACAACTACTGAGCCTGTGCTCTAGAGCTCACGTGCCACAACTACTGAAGCCTGCACGCCTAGAGCCCGTGCTGCACAACAAGAGAGGCCACTGCAATGAGAAGCCCGCGCACCGCAACAAAGAGTAGCTCCCGCTCAACACAACTAGAGAAAGCCCGCGCACAGCAGTGAAGACCCAACGCGGCCAAAAAAAAGGAACGGTTGGGAAACAGGCCATGTCACTTGCGCCTCTCCCCCCTCTATCCTGGCCTTCTCAGAACCACCAGCGGCCCTTTCTGGTCAGGTGCACTCATTGGACCCCTTCCTTACATCCTCATCTTCCGTGTAAGCCCCCAGCTCCTTCACAGGGCTGCCTGGGCTCCCTTTCAGGATGCCCCTAATGATACAAAGAGCTGCCGTGGGTCCAGCATACACGAGGTGAACTGGGGCTTGTCCAGTACCAGCACAGCCCTGCTGTGGTACCTCTTTATTAGCCCATTTTTCAGATGAGAACATCAAGGTGAGATTTAATCACATGCCCAAGAGCACATAGAGCGAAGTCAGCATTGCAGACCGGGATATGACTGATGGGAAGCCTTTGCTTTTAACCCTCTATCTCCAGAAGGAGTGGAGTGTTGGAGGGTTCAGGCCCCGGGGCAAGTTTCTGAGGAGGGCATTTTGCTGTTTGGGGGCCTTTGACCTGCCTATCTCCCCCACTGAGCTGACCTTGTGGGGGTCTAGTTTGGGCCCAGCCCCCAGCACCTCAGGCCTGCTCAGGCAGGCTGCCTTCGGAACCTCTTCCCTTCCATCAATGGGGCGGTTCGCTTTGGAGAGAAGGCAGCTGGCCATCTGCTTGCACGTGGCCAGGGGCTGAGACAGGGCTGGGAAACCCCTAGAAAGGGAATCCCCTGTTCTTTGGAGACCTTGGAGTATCAGCCTCAGGAAATCCTGCTTCAAGTGGCTTCCGCCCCTCTAAGCAGGGTGTAGCCCATAGGACTGCTGGGAGCGGAAGGGCTGGTGGGAAATCCCAGCTGCAGGTGGGCCGCAGAGGGACTGTTTTGGTAAATCAGAGCCGTAGGAGCTGGAGGCAGGGAGTTGTGAGGTAGGTAGAAGCAGGCAGAGAAAATCGTTGGGGAGCTTGGGCCTCTGTCCTTGCCGCACCCTTGCGTGCTGTGTGTCTCTGAGCGAGTCATTGCCCCACTCTAAGCCTTTTCCCCCAGATGCCAAAAGGGAAAGTGAAGGAAGTAACTTTCTCACTGTTCCCAGTTCCTGGGGGAGCGGCAGAGAGGTGACCCCCTCTTCCTCACACTCTCCCCTCCTCCCTCGTTCATCCTCCCTCACTTTCTTCAGCCCCCTAAGCGCTCCTGTCCAACTGGGACCCCACTGGCTCCCCTGTCATCCTGCCCCTCGGCTCTTCTCCTCCACCCCTACCTGTTCTTACCCCTCCCACCCTGGTCAGCTCTGAGTGGTAAGTCCCATGGATGTAGTGAGCTGAGATGCAGAGCCCTAGGTTCGAGTCTGGGTTCTACTGTTTACTTGCTATGGGGGCTCTAACAAGTCATCACCCTTCTCTCCCGTTTCGTTTTCCAAAGGACACGGGATGGTCTCTGAGGTCTCTTCCAGTTCAGAGCCTGAGAATCTGAGGTTCTTGCTCTAGACATCCTCAGACATCTGGCCCCTCAGCCAGGCCAAGACAAGGATTGAAGCCAAAGGGCCAGCTGAGGGTCCTCAGCAACCTCAAAGAAAGGAAATCAGGGCCACCTAGGCGCCAAGGGATGGCCATAGGCCTGGGAGAACCCTGGCTGCACTCCATGTGGCTCCATACCAGGGCTGAATGGAAGGCAGTTGGGGGCTTCCCTGTCCCCAATCCCTCCCACTCCGTCCTGCCCCGGTGCCTCACCACTAGCAAGGAGTCCCTTTGGGGTTAGCTTTACCCTTCCCCAATATGCTGTTTTACAAGATGTGGTATCTGGAAAGGATCGCACCTGACAAAGCTTCCGACACCTTCGTTAATTGATTTCAGATCAATAGTGGTGACAAGGAGAGTGCTTGTGTAGAAAGGGAGCCCTCACTTTTTCGACATAACCATCCTACCCAAGGTGGGTCCCTGGCCTGGCATCTCAGGCCCATCAGGGCATGAGTGGGCCCCTGCCCGCTTGTACCCCTAGGAGTTATCTGTTCTCCTGCCTCCTGCACTTCCCAGCCCTTGGCAGGTCCCACGAGGGTCTGAAGCGGGGGGTGCTGGAGGGCCCATGCCCCAGCTGCCCCTGACCCTGGTGAGTAAGGCTCAGTAGAGGAAGCAGGGGAAGGCCTGGGCTCTCCACCACTCTTGGCCATTCTCAGCTGACCCTGGCTTCTCCTGGGTGACACCAGGGGAGTTTCTGATCTCTCCCGTGGAAGGGGTGCTGCGGGTCCGGAAGGATGTGGAGCTGGACCGGGAGACCATCGCCTTCTACAACCTGACCATCTGTGCTCGAGACAGGGGGGTTCCCCCGCTCAGCTCCACAGTGAGTCTGGGGGCCCCATTCCACTGGCTTTACCTCCCTGCCCCCTGAACTCTCCATAGAGGCTCCTATAAACACTGCCACCTTCGTGCCCATAGCAACCTCAGGCTGCTCTGGAGCCAGTCCAGGCCCTCAGGGCCCCTACCAGACCTGCAAGTGCCTCGTGAGGCTCACCCGTGGAGGCTGGACCTGGCGCCTGGCAGCCACGGCCACACAGAGCTCCCTGGGGAGGCTGTGCTGTCAGCCAGGCCTCTGCACCTGTCACTCTGCCATTTCCAGCCCGCCTCTGCCTCTATTTTTCCTCCTTCCCTCTTATCCTCGTTTTCATCCTCTTGCCTTTTTTGTTGTCATTTTCTTGGGCTTCCTCTTTCTTGCCCACGACGAGCTGCACCTTTCCTTCCTCCGTTACCACTGCTTTGCTGTCCCGCTCCACCTGCCTCCTTGCCTCTTCCTCGGCCGCCATGTCCACCATCCCGTTCTCTGCCTCCCCTCTCTCCTCCATCTCCCCCGCGCCCCCTTTTCTCCTGGTCCTTCTCCTTCACTTCCTCCTCTTCCCTGACGTGCCCCAGATGCTGGTGGGGATCCGGGTGCTGGACATCAACGACAACGACCCCGTGCTGCTGAACCTACCCATGAACATCACCATCAGTGAGAACATCCCCGTCTCCAGCTTCGTCACCCGTATCCTGGCCAGCGACGCTGACAGCGGGTGCAACGCCCTCCTCACCTTCAACATCACTGCAGGCAACCGAGAGCGGGCCTTCTCCATCAACGCCACGGTAGGGCTGGGTCTGACCCCAGGGAAGCCCCCAGGATTTTTCCTAAAAAACAGGACCCTGCCCTAGGGGCTTTTCTACTCTGCTGTCTGGGCTTCTGTTGGTTCCACTTCCTCCTCAAGTCTCTACCCTCCACTGGGATGTGGGGTCTCTGTGGGAAGCATGGAATCTTGGATTCCTAGGTGAGCCACTTCTGGGGTCCCTGTCATCCCAAGGCTTGTCGTGTGCAGGGATGGGACCAGAGCTTCGGTACTACTTGGTTTGTACCAAGATGCACCAAGAAGTCCTCGCTCGACCTCTTGGAGTGTTACCGGCTGCTGTCACCGTGGAGTCCTCAGAGGGACCGTCCCTTTCAGGCAGCAACACCTGGGCATTGGTGGGTCACTCTTGCTCTGGCAAGGCCCTGCTGATCCATTTTGGTCCTTCTAGACCCTATCTTTGGTGATTTAGGGAGATCATTCACGGCCATTCCTACAGGCAGGGCAGTTGGGCCTCCATGGGCCAGAGCCCAAAGTAGGGGACAGGTCATTGCTCAGCTCACCAGCCTCTACATCCCAGACAGGGATCGTCACTGTGAACCGGCCCCTGGACCGCGAGCGGATCCCGGAATACAAGCTGACCATTTCCGTGAAGGACAACCCAGAGAATCCACGCATAGCCAGGAGGGTAAGGCTGGAGGGCATAGTGGGGAGCAGGGCCGGTGCTGGATATACCCAGGCGGCACGGCCCGTGGGTTAGATGCACAGGTTTTGGAGTAAGCAAGTTCTGGGTTCAAATCCCACTTCTGCCTGTCAGTTGGTGTGTGGCTTTGGCAAGTTATTGTCTCCCAGCCTCCACTTTCTCTTCTGCCAAATGGAGACATACCTACCCCAGAATCGTGGAGAGGACTTGAAGGAGCCAATGTCTGTCAAGTCCTCGGCACAGTGCCTGGCATATGGCAAACGCTCAGTAAATACCAGCTATCATCTCTTCTCCCCAAACCACAGATACTTGGGCACACACGACAGCAGTGTCAGGGGTGGCAGTCGGGGGGACACATGTACACAAGCACGTACTCTGGGGTTCTGAAAGGGTTGCGTTTTCCAGGTGGCTTTTCCCTCAAAAGCCAAAAGGTTGGCTCTCTTTACTAAGAGGAAGTGGGTATTGCAAAGCAAACAGTCCATTTGGGGGTAGGAATCAGCCCTCTTCCCAGCCCATGAGATGAGCCTAGGTCTGGCTCATCTCGGCTCTGCTTCTGACTAGTTGTATGGCTCAGCCCTTTCTGGGCCTCAGTTTCTGCATCTGTACAGGCCTAGGAGACTTCGGGCTGGAGGTGTAGGCCGCTGGCGTCTCTCATCCTGTGATCCTCGCCTTCCTTCCTTCTCTCACGTCCTCCCTCCTTCTTTTCTCTCCCTCTGTCACTCCCCCGCCTCTGCCTGTCCTTTAGGAGGGCCTGGGTCATCCTGGAAAGCAGCAGCATTGGGTGGTGGGAACCCAGAAGCTTGGAGGCTGGTTGCCACTCTGCTGCTAACTTACCACGCGGCTGTGAATAGTCACCCCCTCTCTGGGCCTTGGGTCCCCCATCTCTGCAATGGAGAAGCATCCGGGGCACTGGGAGGTTCTAAGAGATAGGATAACTGTGGTTTTTGAAAGGGATGAAGTGCAGCACTGAGTGGAAGTTTGGATGAACTCTGACCAGGGCACCAGGCCAGCCAGGAGGGTCTGGAAACTAAGACTCATCTTCCTGGCTACAGTCCTTCCTTACCACGAGATGGAGCATGATTGAGTACCATCCACCTCCCTTCCCCTGTGAACTTCATAACATCTCTGCGAGGGACTTAAGATCCCCATTTGTCAGATTGGAAAACTGGGGCTCAGATAGAGGGAAAGATTTGCCCAAGACCACCCTGTGAGCTACTAGCAGAGCAGAGGCTTGAACCACAGGTCTCCAGACCCGTGGCGGGGGCTTTTCTATCATCTATCTCTCTGCTTTGACCCCCGCCCTCCTTCCAAGTCCTTCTCCCACTGGAGCACTTTGCTAGAACGTGGCCCACAACCTGTCCCCCCGCCGTCATGCCTCCCACAGGATTTTGACTTTCTGCTGATCTTCCTTGCGGATGAGAACGACAACCACCCCCTCTTTACTGAGAGCACCTACCTGGCGGAGGTGATGGAGAATTCTCCTGCTGGTAGGTGCTGGGCCCACCTGCTGCTTCCAGGCACCCCCTGGGCCCCAGATGCCTGAGGACCTCCCTTGTGCCTGGTGGAGGCCCAGCTGAGGCCTGGCTGAACACAGACCTGGCAAGTGCAGAAGGGTGTGGAGGGGAGAAAGAGGCACAGCTCCGAAGGGCTGGTGGGCCAGGGCTGCCAGGCCTCTTAGCGGCCACCAAAGAGGCCAAAGGTCAGGTTGGATGTGGTCATTGGTCTCCAAGGCTGTCTGAGAACAGCCCCACTGCCCCTCCTCGAGGGGAGTTAAGGTGTAAGGACTACCCAGGAGGGGAATAAGCCTACTCCCCCCTGCTCCCTCCACTCCAGGAGCATAGGGCCCCCTAGAGGCTTCTGAAAGCTCAGGGAGCATCTGTAATCACAGGTGGGGGGCCGGGGCCCCTCGTAGGTCAGTGTGGCCCTTTGCCCACACGCATGCACTGACCAGCCTCACCTCCCTTCAAAGGGACAGAATCTCCTCTTTACTGTCTCCCCAGGGGAGTCCCCTCACTCCTCCCCCAGCCTCCCCCGTAGCTTGGATTCTAAGTCGGAAAGGGATGAGCTGAGATACTCCTTGTCTCTGGCTGGGTGTCTCCCCTGAAGGAATTTGAAACTGCCTGTGTATATGCTCACATGTGTGCCAATGCACGTCCATGTAAGGCATATGTGTGGGCTTACACATGTGCACAGACACACACAGGCACATGGGTGCCTGCACAGTGCACTCCGTGTGCAAATATGCCCACCTGCAGAGGCAGACAAGTGCACAACCTGGGGACTCCCAGGCCTGCAAGTGCTACAGTGTGAGTGCTCGTGGCCGTGTGACCACGGAGTCCTGCACACACACATGGGTCCCTAGCCATGTATAGTCGGACAGCTGTTAGAGCATTGTGGACATACATGCGTGGACAGACTGGGCTGGGGGTGCATACCTAGACAGGGCCCCCACATAGTGAGGGGACATCAGGGAGCCCCCAGACCCTCCCTCGGAGTGGCCAGCCTCAAAGGCTGCTGGGAAGGCAGGCGTGCTCCGGGCGGGCCGGAAGGGCTTGCTCACCATTGTTGTGTTTTCTCCCCAGCAGGGCTTTGAGGCCACTCCCCAGGCATCTGCGTCAGTCTGCCAAGGCTGCCGCAGCCCGGCCCAGGGTCTCCTACCCCGTCCACTTCACCTCCTTCCCTCCCTCTCATCCATCGTCAGCCATGGCTCACCGGGACTGGGTGGGGAGGGGGAGAGGCGGGCGGGGGGCCAGGTCGGCCCTGCAGTGACCGATCTCCCCCGGCCCAGGGACCCCACTGACGGTGCTCAATGGGCCCATCCTGGCCCTGGATGCAGACCTGGATGTCTATGCCGTGGTGACCTACCAGCTGCTGGGTGCCCAGAGCGGGCTCTTTGATATTGACAACAGCACCGGTGAGGCCTCTGTACCACCCCAGCTCTCCCATCCTGGCTCTGGGTACTCCTGCTAGGATGACCCCACTGCTAGATCTAGGGTCTCCTTTCTCAGTGCTGGATCCAGGCTCTCCATAGAGACCCCATTCCTCACAATCCCCATCTTACAGCTGGGTTAGGCCACCTGGGGGCCGGGTAGGAGGAACCAGGAAGACACTTGGGGTCAACAGAAGGGACCTGCTGGTGCATAAGCTCTCAGGCTCGGCAGAGAGCATCCCCAAACCCATCTCCCCTTCCCCAGCCCGGAGAATGGGGCTCCTAGTCTGCCAGAGGAAGCCAACGGTCTGTCCTCAAACCAGACCCAAAGCTCCCCAGAGACTGTGTTACCTCAGTCTGGCCCTAGCCGATTGAGTGACAGGTGACAAGGAGGGATATACTAGTACCTCTCTCAACAGAGCTGGTCAATCCTCCAGCCTGGGTCATTCATCCCAGGCGGGACTCGGGGGAATTGCAGAGGGCACCTGCGGAAGGGACAGGCACGGAACACTGGCACCTACGGGACCTCCCTAAACAATGGTTGTTGAGCCTTTGGGGAAGAAAGTCATTGGGTTGCCTTTTCTGCTCCTCTTTCACATCGGTCCCCATCAAGCCTTATCTTTCTCTGTCCCCTCCCTGTTGGTTCTCACCTGGTCTCCCACTGCATCTCTTTTCCTTTGTATCTCCCCGGCTGGTGGCGCTGGGTGCCAGGCGTGGTGACAGTGAGGTCAGGTGTCACCATTGACCGGGAGGCCTTCTCACCTGCCGTCCTGGAGCTACTGCTGCTGGCTGAGGACATTGGGCTGCTCAACGGCACAGCCGACCTGATCGTCACCATCCTAGATGACAATGACAACTGGCCCACCTTTAGCCCTGCCGCCCTCACCGTCCATCTGCTGGAGAACTGCCCACCAGGTACGCAGGGGCAGGCCCCAGGCCCCAGCCCCCAGGCAGGAGCTGGCTGGTGGTCTGTGGGGATTGGAGGCAGAAGTCACGTCCAGCGGGGAGAAGGATGGGCAGCAGGGTGGGTGGAGAGGGAGTCAGGAGACCCAAGTGCCCCTCACCTCCCTTCTCGGACCCACAGCGTCTTGTCTGCAAAATGAGATTATTAAGGTATGTTCCGTCCGTGTTACTGGATGGAAGAACTGACTGTTTTAAAATCAAAATAGGATTAACATGATTCCCATCAAAATCAAACATGATTGGGGAGATAAATTTGATTCTAATGGTCATCTGGAAGAAAAAGGACATTTTGAAAAATAAGTATAATAAAGCCAGATTTGTCTTACCAGATATTTATAACATATTACCAAACTACAGTATTTAAAACCACGTGATATGAACACAAGACTCTGGGGCAAAGTAGGCCAGCAACAGATACCGGTAAATTATAAGGAATGTAATATGCGATAAAGGAAACAATGAAACCAATAGTGAAAACTATTTCGTGTGCAAAACATCTCTTCTTATTTAGTCTAGATTCTCACCCCATATCAGACACCAAAAAGAAACCCAAAGACATCCTAAAGGAACTGTAAAAGAGTATAAAACATTAAAAAATAAAAGAAGACACTTCGGGTGAATATTTATCTGATTTCGGGATAAGAAGGTTCTAAACATATAAGAAACAGAAGAACGTCAAAAAGGAAAAATGCTAAATTTTGGTGCATATGAATTTTAAACTTCTTTACATCATTTAATATAACCAGTATCGAAAGGCAAACAACAAACTGAAAAAAAAAAAAGGTATTTGTCACAAGTTATCATAATTATACAGTTTATATAAATTGACAAAAATGGGCAAAGGACAAAGGCCAACACTTTGCAGAAGAGAAGATGCAACTAATCATTAAATTATTAAAAACTGTTCGGTCTCACAAATAATCAAAGAATGCAAAATAAAATAGGATACCATTTTCCTAGAAAATTGCAAACATGCAAAAGGCATAAAAGATAGATGCTTATTTACAAAATCAAAATAGACTCACAGACTTTGAAATCAGATTTGTGGTTACCAAAGGGGAAAGCGGGGGTGGGGAGGGATAAATTAGGAGTTTGGGATTAACAGATGCACACCACTATGTAAAACAGACAAACAACAAGGACCTATATTCAATATCCTGTAATAACCTATGATGTAAAAGAATCTGAAAAAGAATATATATACGTATACGTATCTCGAAATATATATCTGAATCACTTTGCTGTACACCTGAAACTAACACAACCTTGTAAATCAACTATACTTCAATTAAAGATAAATAAATTTAAAAATAAAGTAGGCTTTATATATAACAATAAAAACAAAGGTAGATGCTGGCAAGGCTATGGCGGGAAGAGGCCCTTGTGAACCACCAAGGAAAGCGTCTCGGTGTGGTGTTTTTCGAAGAAGCCACTGTGCTCAGCTGCTCCCCATTCCCACCCCCACAGGATTCTCAGTCCTTCAGGTCACAGCCACAGACGAGGACAGCGGCCTCAACGCGGAGCTCATCTACCGAATAGAAGCTGGGGCTCAGGACCGCTTCACCATCCACCCAGTGACTGGTGTCATACGTGTCGGCAATGTCACCATTGACAGGGAGGAGCAGGAATCCTATAGGCTGACAGTGGTGGCCACCGACCGGGGCACCATCCCTCTCTCGGGCACAGCCATCATCACTATCCTTATCGATGACATCAATGACTCCCGCCCTGAGTTCCTCAACCCCATCCAGACGGTGAGCGTGCTGGAGTCAGCTGAGCCAGGCACGGTCATTGCCAACGTCACCGCCATCGACCGTGACCTCAACCCTAAGCTGGAGTACCACATCATCAGCATCGTGGCCAAGGATGACACTGACCGCCTGGTGCCCGACCAGGAGGACGCCTTTGCCGTGAATATCAACACAGGTACAAGGGCCTGCTCCCCTCCAGCCTTCCTCCTGACTCCCTGCCCCAGTGTCCTGGCTCTCTGCTTTCTCCCTTACCCTCCTTCTATCGGTTCTCTTGCTCTGTTCCTCCCTTTCCCTCAGCTGCTCCTTCCTCCTCTCGTTTCCCCACTATTGACAGCACATCCTTCCCTCTCTCTGCCATCTCTCCCCTGGCTCCTTCCCTCTCTCCCTTCTCTTCTTCCTTCTCCCTTGACCAGCTCCCTCTCTGTCTGATTCTCTTACTCTACTAGTATTATATGAGAGTGCCCATGTCACCACACTCTTGACGGCATTAGATATTACACAGTTTTCGTGTTTGTAATTTCATAGGTAAATGGCATCTTGTTTTAATATGCATTTCTTTAATAACCGGGTGGTTGAACACTTTCTTCATATATATCCGGGCCATTTAAGTTGTCTCTAAGTTTCATATATATGTATATAGTACAGAAAAATATATATGATATATATACACACATACATATTTCTATATTACATGTGTGTGTGTGTGTACCCTTAATGATTTTCTTACACTATCACAGAACAAAGCGAACTGTGGCTTATCTTTCATGACTTACGCAGCTTATCATAATTGTGATGGTTTTACCATTTTTCCAAAAGTTCAGTGTTTTTGCTCCTTTGGGGAGTTAAGGAGGGGACATGGGACAAACTTACAGGTGTCCTTCTTGGAAGGCCCAGAGGAGTGACAGAAAAACTAACGTGGCTATGAGAAAAGGCTAAAAATCATTGTTATTCAGAGAAATGCATAGTGAAACATCAGTGAGATGTTGGTTTTCCGTATGTGATTAGCAGACATTAGGATGCTGGGCAGTATTGAGTATTGGTGACAATGTGGGGACATCCTATACTGCTGTAGGAATTTTGACTAATTTCACATGTAGACGGCAATCCAACACAAAGTACACTCACACCCCATGACCCAGCAATTCTGTTCCTGGGTATACGTGACGAAGAAGCTCTCAGGTCGATAATGGGACTATCTGAGGATGTTCACTGCGGTGTTACTGGTGACAGGAACTTGGAGGCAACCAAGGCATCCATCCCTGGGATGTTGGAGAGTAAAATGTGGTGGGTGCACATCCTGGGATACCAGGAAGCCGTTAGAAGCAACAGATGAGACGCACACAGAGAAACATGGGTAGACCTTAAAAACAAGTGCTTACTGAAAAGAATAAGAAATAGAATGGGTTATATATACCAGAATCCCACTGCATAAAATTAAAATACATACACAAAAACAATACATGATTTTCGGGAACACCTTCAAATAAAAAATACACTTTAATACATTGCCCAAGGGGAGAGGAGTATGAGAATAAAAGGGAATAGATACATACATAAAACAAGAACAGTGCCCGTGACCATAGTGTGCAGTGAACCAGAGAGTATGATTAACTCAGTATGCCTCTGAGGAAAAAGGAAAGAAGAAGACAGGAAAACCATGAGCCACTAGGAGGAATTAGGTAGCTTAGTCGTGTGTCAGGTTAGCAAAATTCCTGCTGCAGTGCTTTCTCAGGACCATGGAGAGCTACTCCATGACCCAGCCCAACTTTATGCTGTACCGTTGCCCATTTTTTTCTGTCCTCCCTCCCTCCGACTGACTCTGTTCTCTTCTGTTTTCCTTTCCAGTGTCTTCTCTGCCCCTCTTCCTCATGCTCTCCCCCTCCCTCGCTCACCTCTCTCTCCTTTCTTCCTGCCAGAGCCTCAGCCCTCTGAGTGCGCCTCTCCAACTGGGTTCCCACTTGCTCCGCTGGCTTCCTGCCCCTCTGCCTCTTCCCGTCCACCCCATCCCTCCCAAACCTCCAGCCCTGGTCAGCTCTGAGCCCTTCCATCCCCCACGCCCTACTCTGCTCCCTCCCCTCTGCACCCTGAACTAACTGACGTTGACCCTCTTCTCTCTTCCTCACGGCTGGCAGGCCCACAGGTTTGAGCTCTGATTCTCTGTCGCCTCCCACCTCATCTCTTCTCTGCTTCACCCCATCGCCTTCCTCCATACTCACCGCACCCCTACCACCCTTCCCACCCCGTGGGGCCTGGGCCAAGGCCGTGGCTCAGCCTTTGCAGACTGAATGCAGCCACCCTCTCCCCATCCTCGCTCCCCAGCCTCGGGGGACGGGGAGCGAGAGTAGGAAGAGGAGGAGGAGGAGGAGGAGGCGGCGGCCCAGGGTAAGTGACTGCCCCCTGGCTGGGGCCCCGAGGAGGACAGGAGCTCAGCAGAGGGATCTGCCAGGGGGACGGGAATCCCAGACGCCCCAACGCCTGAGTGGGAGCTGGGAAAAGAGAGAGAGAGGAGGTTTCACCCTAGGATGAGGCCAGTGGGAGGAAGAGCCACCAGGCCCTCAAACTGGCAGGAAGAAGAGAGGTCCCGACAGAGCCAGGCTGAGATGGGCAAAACTCGTTCTGTCCAGTTCAAGCCCAAGCCTCTGGAGGGCAGGCAGGGGCTTGGGGAGGCGTTGGGTAGGAGAGAAGGAAACAGCTCCTTGCTAGTACTGCCGTAGGGCGGTGCTCCTTTCACGGTGCCCCAGGCAGCCCAGCCACGTCATGTCCCAAGTAATCAAGACAAAGGGGTGGGCCTTACTGTCAGGCTGTGCCACCACTGTCCTCTCCAGGGAACCCCCTCAGGGCTTTTTAGCTGCCTTGACCTTCCTTTATGCTTGATCTCCCTAGAATACAAGCATTTTTTTAATCTTGATAAAATACATATAAAATTTACCATCATAACCATTTTTAACCATAAGTTCAATGGTTGTGGCATACAAGCATCTTTTTTTTTGGCCACGAAGCGTGGAGTCCTAACCACTGGACAGCCAGGGAATTCCAACAAGCAGTTTTTTTGTTTGTTTGTTTGTTTGTTTGTTTGTTTGTTGGCCTCTCCCATTGCGGAGCACAGGCTCCAGACGCGCAGGCTCAGCGGCCATGGCTCACGGGCCCAGCCGCTCCGCGGCATGTGGGATCTTCCCGGACCGGGGCACGAACCCGTATCCCCTGCATCGGCAGGCGGACTCTCAACCACTGCGCCACCAGGGAAGCCCCCAACAGGCGTGTTTTAAACAAGCAATTACATAGCACTTTTTCTAAGTGCCAAGCACTGTTCTAAGCCCTTTACAAATGTAAATTAAGTTAATTGTTATAATCCTCCAAATAGCCCTCTGTGGTAGGTACTGTAATTATCCTCGTCTTACAAATGAGGAAACAGAGGTGTAGGGAGGTTAAATAATTGCCCAGCTAGTAGGCGGTGAGTGAGGGGCAGAGTGACGTGCCCCCAGCTTGCAGATGGCTGTGGTGTCATCCCAGCCAAAGGTGAGACCGGCAAGTCCTGGGTCCTTTGGGGATCATTGCCCTTGGTGGGGATTGGGAGGGTTGGCCAGGAGCACCCCTGGGAGGCCCAGATTTTAGGGGGCTCCCCTCGGGCTGAACCTGACCTGGTCTGGTCTACAGGGTCTGTAATGGTGAAATCCCCCCTGAACCGGGAACTGGTTGCCACCTATGAGGTCACTCTCTCAGTGATTGACAATGCCAGCGACCTACCAGAGCTCTCCGTCAGTGTGCCAAATGGTAAGGCTCCCCACAGGCATCTCCCACATGATCCCGTAGAGAGACAGGCCCAGAACCGGCACAGGCCTGGCCCCAGGGGGGGAGCAGCGGGACCCAGCTACGGGGCTGCCAGTCGTCAGGCCGCAGGGGGGTGGCGGAGGTGGCAGCTACAGTGAGGCTGAGGGAGGCCCTGGGTCCCAGCTTTCAGACAGAGCTCAGCAGTGGGGGATCCAGAAGCCCAGAATTGTGTGTGATCTTGAACTCCAAAGGCTCAGAGTAGGGAGAAGGCTTGGTAGAGGCTGGAAGGGGAATGAGAAAAGGATGGGTTGACAGAGACTTAGGTTGGAATCCCATTGTCAGAACTGAGAAGCAGGGTGTGGTTGGATGTGAGATAGGAACTTCAGGTCTGAAAAGAAGCCACCTGGTCAGGCCAGAGGAAGCAAAGAGCAAGGAAAGGTGAATTGAGGCCACAGACACCACCCTGGGGGACACAGGCACCACGGCAGAGAAGAGAGGGGCACGCATGCTGCCTTCTGCAGCTGGGCACAGGCCACCCCGCCTGCAGCCTGAGCCCGGACGGGCTGCTTAGAGGCACTGGATTTTGTGGGGGCCAAGCAGGGAGTGGGGAGGAGGGTGTAGGGATGGGGTGGCCTCACATGGGCTCTGCCATGAGACAAGCACAGCTGCTGGGGTGGGGAGATAGGCCTGGCAGATACTGGCTGCTTATCTTTACAGCCCAGAGGCCCAAGTTTTCAGGAAGGAAGGGCAGACCTGGTCTTCTCCTGTAGGTTGGCCAAAAAGTTCATTCCGGCTTTTCCATGGCATCTTACAGAAAAACCCGAACGAACTTTTTGGCCAACCCAATACTTGTCCCAGGCTCAGAGAGGCAAAGGGCCCAGGCTGGTTATATAGAGGGAACAACTCAGAGAGGAAACAAAAGGCTGAATCATGAAAAGGGTCTTAAAGATCATCTTACTCCCGTCTCACGGCACAGGTTAGGAAACTGAGGCACAGTGAAGGCCAGGGGTTCCACCAGGGTTACCCAGCCAGTTGGCAGAACCCGAGCCCCTTTCCCAATGGGAGAGTGAGTGACCACACCAGAGGCGAGGGCCGCATGCCATGCCACCACCTGAGGCTCGGGGCAAGCTTTAGGGAGCCCCAGGAGGACTGTGAGACGCTGCCATCCCCTCTGGGTCTGGCTGAGGGTTAGGAAGGCCTGGCCCAGCCACACTGGGGCCCATTCACGCCACTCTCACCCCCTGCCTCCACCCCAGCCAAGCTGACGGTCAACATCCTGGACGTCAATGATAACACGCCCCAATTCAAGCCCTTCGGGATCACCTACTACACGGAGAGGATCCTGGAGGGGGCCACCCCAGGCACCACGCTCATCGCTGTGGCAGCCGTGGACCCCGACAAGGGCCTCAATGGGTTGATCACCTACAGCCTGCTGGACCTGATACCCCCGGGCTATGTCCAGCTGGAAGACTCCTCAGCAGGTAGGTGGGAAATCCGCCAGAGGAGGGCTGGGGAACATGTGTCTGTGCCCGCTTAGCCTCCGAGACGGACCGTGGCTCGCTTCTCACCCTCCAGTTGGGGCCCCTCAGTGGGCTAGGCCAGATCCAGTATGGCTAACATTCTAGTCACTCCCAGATGCCCAAACTACAGGCAAGGACAGAGTGCCTAGCCCTGGGTCGGGATGGAAGCCCCTTTCGGTGTCTGCTGGAAACCTGGAATACTCCATCACCCTCCCTACCATCCAGGCTCCACAGTTAGTATCACTCAGGGGGCAAGAAGCCCAAGAGGGAATTGTCCCAGAGGAGGTCCTCAGCGTGATAGCGTACGTGCCTTTGACTTGTGAATAGGAGAACAGCTGGATGCCAGTGATTCTCGGCCCTCTGGCCTGGGCAGTGCTGCCTGGCTACCCTCCTCCTTCAAGGGACCACACTCATCCCTCAGAGCCCCAGATCCCTCTCTTCATACTTTAGAGAGCTTCCACGAGTGAGGGGTGGCCAAAATGGCAGTGGGTGTCTCTGTGCCTTAGGCAAGGTCATTGCCAATCGGACGGTGGACTATGAGGAAGTGCACTGGCTCAACTTTACCGTGAGGGCCTCAGACAATGGGTCCCCACCCCGGGCAGCTGAGATTCCTGTCTACCTGGAGATTGTGGACATCAATGACAACAACCCCATCTTTGACCAACTCTCCTACCAGGTGGGTGGCCAGGCCAACAAATTGGGTCTGGGACCTGCATCCATTCCTTGGCACCTTTGGGCATCTCCCACTCCCACCCTGCCAGCCTTTAAGTCCCGTGGGAATGACCACCCATGAGTAGCTTGATGCCCTGGGTTGTCTGCATCAGTGAGTTTCTCGGGCAAGGGCTGAGACTCTAGGACTGACCATGGCCCATGCTTTCTCCCTGCCCACTGGGCTCCAGGGAGCCATCTTTGAGGATGTTCCTGTGGGCACAGTCATCCTGAGAGTCACTGCTACTGATGCCGACTCAGGCAACTTCGCCCTCATTGAGTACAGCCTTGTGGACGGCGAGGGCAAGTTTGCTATCAACCCCAACACAGTGAGTGGGCAACGGAGGGCCTGGGTTTGGGGAGTGGGAAGTGGGAAGGGCCCAGGGTCACAGGCTGAGAAGCCACCAAAAGTATTACAGTCATCCCCCTGTTTCTGGGTCCTGCCACCTGGACATCTATAGCCTCAGAGGTCTTTCAGCCAAGTTGGCAAGCCCTGTTCTCAGAGTCCCAGACATCCTGTAGACTGCGGCCTTTCTGTCCCAGGAGACATGGGAGGAAGTGGCCAAAGTCTTTTGGAACTAGCCCCTTGTGGGACAAAAACTGAGATGTGTCTCCACCAGACCGGAAGACTTGATTCAGGTCCATGCGACTGCTTTTTGAAACTGTCAAAAATAGGAAGCTCTGCGGAAAGTGGGCGCAGTATTTGAGCACCTACTGTATACATGGCCCTATCTTCAGTGCTGGGAGAGGGAAGAAGCACCCATGGACATAGCCCCCATGCTCCCATGGGTCTCAGACTTGTAGGAATGCAGAAGTTCAAGAGAAAAATGGGTGATGATTTTAAATGTCGGCAAATTGGTTCAAAGTTGCTCTCGCAGTACAGCGAGAGAGCCCTGTGGCCTGGGGGTGGCTGGCCAGGCAGGGCCTTCCCCAGCTGTGGGGCTGGAGCTGGACTTTCCCTCCCACCGCCTGCCCACATCCCCCTGCACTCTGCCCTTTCAGCAGGGTTTCTTTCCTTCCTCTTGGTGTGAACAATAAAACACACTCCTGGCCTGGCACCATGAACAGTGAATACTTATGGAGTACTACTTTGTACCTGGCCAGGTAGTGAGCTCCAGCCTGGGCCATTCATCCCATCTCCAGGTGAACTGGGGTAGTAAGGACAAGAAGAACCACTAGAATGAGAGCTGCACGGGGCACAGGGGCTGTGGTCTCTTCAGTGCTGTATCTCCAGAGCCCAGAACAGTGACTGCACATAGCAGATGCTCAATAAATACCTGTTGAATTGATGAAGGACCTGACTCCACCCTCCCCCTACTAGGGTGACATCTATGTTCTGTCCTCTCTGGACCGGGAGAAGAAGGCTCACTACATCCTGACTGCCTTGGCCAAAGATAACCCTGGAGATGTAGCCAGCAACCGTCGAGAAAATTCGGTGCAGGTGAGGGACCCTTGCGTGGAGCAGAGACACTAAGGACTGCCATTGTGGAGGCAGTAGGCAAAGCCTTTAGAGCATGGCTGCTGCAGGGCAGGAACAGAACCACCCTGGCCCCTCAAGAGGTGTGGTGGCAGGAAGGAGAGGCAAGAGCTTAGCTGGGGGTTCACGATGGCTGTGGCTCAGGGAGACGGGGACTCTGTAGGAGAAACTTCTTGTGTCAAACCCCTGCTAAGGCAGCTAAACATACCTGGGTGTAACCCAAATAAAGGCTGGGGCTCCACATGGCCCAGTGTCTCCATGCTGTCCCATTGAAAGAAACACAGTCCAGCAACCAAACATAATTATAAAGCATTTATCTTTATGTCTCTTAACATTAATGAGGAACTTTGGTCTTCAGAACAGTGAGAGAATAAATTCCTTATTTTAAGCCAAAAAAAAAAAAAAAGAACATTAATGAGGGATCAAATTCACAACCCCATTTCCATTCCAGGTCTACTGTCCACACGGTTGCTCTGGGGAGGTCAGCATCCCACCTTTAGGCTCTGTCCCCATTTCCATCCAGAGTCCCACACCTCAAGACTTTGCTTTCTCTTTCTTTCTCCCCTTTCTTTCTGCCCTTTCCAGTCCTGTCTTTCTGTATTCAGTTCTTCCAATTCTCAGCAGTAACCTAACCATCCAAAGAAAAGTCTCCTGAAGGGTGGTGGGGAGGTGAGAAGCTGGGTGGGCAAAGAAGAATTCTCTTTGGCAGGTAGGCAACCGAGCTGGGAGCGCTCGCACATACCTGCATTCTGTCCTGTCACATAGGCACGCGCTGTATTGGGAAGAGCACAGTATTTGTAGTCAGAAGCCTAAGGTTCCACTAGCTGAGTATACTGCATTTGTCATGTAACCTCTCTGAGCCTCGGTTGTCAAAGCTGCAGGGAGTGGAGGGCAGGGGCAGTGATGATGATGCCTCCCTCCCAGCCTGGTGGTGAGTCCAGGAGATGGGAGGTGGGAAAGTGCTTTGTGCCCTGAAAGGGGTTCTTAAAATCATGGCTGTGAAGGGCTCTGTTACGGATGCAGTCAGGCAGGGCCACAGGAGCCAGGGAAAAAGGGCCTCCTGGTGTATCCATAGGACCTGCCCTGGGCTCTGGGGTCAGCAGACAGAGCCCAGTCCCAGGCCAGACACAAATCCCAGTCAAGAGGGGCGTCCAGAAAGTAGAGTCAGATATATGGGGCCACTGTGGGAAGGAACAGAGGACAGAGTAGGAGATATGTGGGGAGGAGTCCCCGCTTCAGGACCCAGACACAGATTACCTGTTAACCACGGTACTAGTTGCTGAGCATTTACTCAGGCCAGGGACTGCGCATAGACCATCACGGACAAGCCTCACAAGCCCCTGAGAGATAAAATCCTATTGTCCCCAACGTACACCTAAGGAAACTGAGGGTCAGGGGGTTAAATAAATAGTTTGGGGTCAGACTAAACAGTGGGCACTGTCCACCTCGGCTTAATCCTGTGTGACCGGGTCACCGGAAGCAGCCCCCAATGTGCTCCTGACCTTTGAGCTCAACCTCCCCTCCAGGTGGTAATCCAGGTGTTGGACATCAATGACTGCCGGCCACAGTTCTCCAAGCCCCAGTTCAGCACGAGCGTGTATGAGAATGAGCCAGCGGGCACCTCCGTCATCACCATGATGGCCACCGACCAGGATGAGGGCTCCAATGCGGAGCTGGCCTACTCCCTCGAGGGCCCGGGCGTGGGTACGTAGCCTGCTCCCCACCAAGGATGCCTTAGGGGGTGGGAGGGGCAGGCTGCCTTCCTGCAGCCCCAGGCCAGGCGTAATAGGAGGAAGGATGGGAAGGAGGTCTCAGTTGGAGCCACGCCCTGCTCTCCTGCCCCCACCTGCCAGAGGCCTTCCACGTGGACATGGACTCGGGCCTGGTGACCACAAAGCGGCCACTGAAGTCCTACGAGAGGTTCAACCTGACCGTGGTGGCCACGGATGGCGGACAGCCCCCACTCTGGGGCACCGCCATGCTCCTGGTGGAGGTCATCGACGTCAACGACAACCGCCCCGTCTTCGTGCGCCCACCCAATGGCACCATCCTCCACATCAAAGAGGTACTGCTGACCCCCGGGGCCTCCTGCTACCTACACCCCCTTCCAGTATTCAGCCCGCTTCTCCATCCTGCAGTCATCCTGCAGCCTGAGAGGGTAAAGGGGCCCCCACTGCAAAAGCAGGGAAACTGAGGCCAGAGTAGGGAACGGGCCAGCTCAGTGCCACACAGGGCAGTGTTGAACAGTCGTTAGTGAGAAGGGCTGGGCCAGCAAAGGCTCTTGGATTCACATCAGACTCTATCGCTTACCAGCCAAATGACCTTGAGCAAGTGACTTCTCTGAGTCTGTTTTTTCATCTGCAAAGTGGGACTTATAATAGTAGATGCCCCATCTCTTGCTCCTAAATGTCTGCCAAGAAGGACAGTCTCCCCGCAAGTCACTTCTCCTACACTTGTCTCAAAATAAACACACAGCCCCTTCCGTCTGTCTGTTGTTCCTGCTGATACCAGTGTGGAGACAGCCTGGGACTTGAGGATGTGCATCAAAATAAGAAACAAGGGGAAGTGGCTGAGCTTCTGACTACCTCCAATTCTTCTTTCATGCCTTGCTCTCAGTTGTCTTGTAAAGATGGGGAAGTACTCCTTTGACTCCTGCCCTTCCCCTCCTTCCTCTCAGCACCCAAGCCGAAAATGCTCCTTGGTAGAATACTTGGGGTGTCTCCCACTTGTTCTTTGCTCCCCAAACTTCAGCATGTCTCCACATCTCAGAATGTCAGTGTTAAGTCCTTGCTGTCACTCTATCTCCTCTTTGAGGTCCCACAAGAGAAATTTCTCCCAGGGCTGAGCTCTAGGAAACTCTATGCTTTTACCTTGTGATTTGCCCTTTCCTGTGTCTACTGCAATGATGCAGTGGCCCTCTTTGCTTTGCCCGCTAGGGAGCTCATAGTGGTCAGCCCACCGTGAATGATGTTGCAGGGACTTAGCACACACGCCTTATCTCCCATCCCTCAGTTTCCATCTTCCTGCCAACCATGGTTTTTCTTTACCCTGATTTTTTTTTAACTTATTTACTCTTATTGTCGTGTATACATTCTTGTAAGCTGCCTCAAATCTTTTTTTGTAGCGTGAGGCAGGGTATCAATTAATAATAATCTAGTTCTTTTGCACGCCAAAGCCCCCCCCTTTTACTAAGTTTTTTCCCTTCAAGGGGTCCCTACTTTGAAAGATTCATGTCTCCCAAACAACCAGCATTTGTTAAGGAATTATGTCTGTCATCCCACTTTCTGTCAATTAGGTGTGACTGCCATTTGGAGTTTCTGATTGTCGTGATCAATGAGATAAACAGTGAAACCATGCTGAGCTGATCATTTTTGAACTAAAAGCAAAGAAACTTGTTTTTTTCTTGTGCCCTTGGCAGCCTTTTCATGGGTCAATGTCTGACGTAAATTGGGTTTTTTGATATCTCAGACTTAACTCGAACTCGGGAGGCTGAGGCACAGAGAGGTGAAGTGACATGTCTAGGTCACGTGGTGATTTAGTAACAGACTAGCATGCACATGTCCAGTCTCTAGCCACCATGTCATACCACGTCACCCTACCTGCATGCCCCCCATTTTCAGGTACCCCATTGGGTGGATGGTGTTGTTTGGGGATACCTAGAACTTCTGTGATTGCGGGGTAGAAGAGAGCAAGACAGACCTGGGAACAGAGGCTGGCTGTGGCCTCAGCTTTGGGATTCCCCTTCTGTCTTCTAAACCTCAGCATGCAGTGGGATCGGCGGGATGGGATAGCCCCCGGAAGGGTGTCACCCTGAGAGAGTCTGCAGCATGGTGGATCCCAGGCTGGACTTTCAGTGGGCAGTGGCCTTAGCTGGGGGTGGGGTGAAGGGATGTTCCAGCAGATGCTCAGACTCCAGGAGAGTCCAGCCAAGCCGACAGGCGTTTCCTAAGGATGCTGAAAGGTGGCGAGGACATTCTGCTAGGGGAGGAGAAAGAACAAGAGCTCCATCGGGTCTGGGAGCTGGGATTCTCTCAAGATGCCCCAGGAGCCTCCCTCCTGTGCCCCCTGCAGGAGATTCCACTGCGCTCCAACGTGTACGAGGTCTATGCCACAGACGAGGACGAGGGCCTCAATGGGGCCGTGCGCTACAGCTTCCTGAAGACAACAGGCAACCGGGACTGGGAGTACTTCACCATCGACCCAGTCAGTGGGCTCATCCAGACCGCGCAGCGCCTGGACAGAGAGAAGCAGGCAGTGTACAGCGTAAGGGGGTGGGGCATGGCATGAGGGGCGGGGCCAAAGAAGAGACTGCTCTGGGCACAGGACCACAATGTCCCCACCTAGAATGTCTGCGAGGGTAGTGACCTGTCCTCTGGGGATGCCTGCCTGGGGCCCTTCGTCTCTTCCTCTGACTGCACTTCTCCGCCCCCCCCAGCTCATCTTGGTGGCCAGCGACTTGGGCCAGCCGGTGCCTTATGAGACTATGCAGCCACTGCAGGTGGCCCTGGAGGACATCGATGACAACGAACCCCTCTTCGTGAGGCCTCCGGTGAGCTCACCCATCCCCTGCACTGGTCACCCACACAGGGACTCACCTGCCTGCAAGCACACACTTTCCTGTGCACACTGTGCCGTAGACACACGTGGTTACACGTGGAAACTGCACAGCACTTCACAGAACGAATATTTATTGAGCAGCTACTAGGTCAAGGCACTATCCAGCAGTCAAAAAAGCAGACAAAAAAAAAAAAAAACCTAACAAAAATGCCTGACTCGTGGAGCTGATGTTCCCATGTTTGTACACGCGCTCACACAAGAAGCCTGAAAATCAGTTCTGCTTTAGCGAGCTGGGGCTGAACCTCTTCATGTGGACTCAGACTCTCTAACTTGGTGGTTTTTTCTTCTTGTGTGCACCTAGGATGTAATGTTCCCTGGAGACCGTGTGCATGCGTGCGTGCGTGTGTGTGTGTGTGTGTGTGTGAGAGAGACAGAGAGAGAGCACACTCAAGCTCATGCCCTCCTCATTCAAACATCCATCTAAGTGCTGGGAGACTTCAGAGAATGTGCCAAGCCCAGCCCTGCCCTCATGGCGGATGTCACGGGTGACACTCCCTGAGGGCAGAGCTGGAGTGTCTCCAGCCCAGCCCTTGCTCCCTTGAGGTTACAGCAATTTCTCTCGCCCCACAAGGCCTGGGCAAAAAATTCCCTCAGCACCCACAAAAACACTGCCTAGGGTCCTCTGGCAGGAGCCAGGAGCTCAGGTCTTCCCTTGGCCTCCCATGACCTCCCTCTCCCCCTGCAGAAAGGCAGCCCCCAGTACCAGTTGATGACAGTTCCCGAGCACTCACCACGTGGCACCCTCGTGGGCAACGTGACAGGCGCTGTGGACGCAGACGAGGGCCCCAACGCCATCGTGTACTACTTCATCGCAGGTGAGGCCTGACGAGGCTAGTGCCTACCTACCCTGGGGCTGGAGATGACCCAAATATGCCCCCGCCCTGCCCCTCACGCTGTGCCGTGGTCCCCCCCTCAGCCGGCGACGAAGAGAAGAACTTCCAGCTGCAGCCCGACGGGCGTCTGCTGGTGCTGCGGGACCTGGACAGGGAGCGCGAAGCCGTCTTCTCCTTCATCGTCAAGGCCTCAAGCAATCGCAGCTGGACACCTCCCCGTGGGCACTCCCCAGCCCTGGACCTGGCCACTGACCTCACCCTGCAGGAAGTGCGTGTCGTGCTGGAGGACATCAACGACCAGCCCCCACGCTTCACCAAGGCCGAGTACACTGCAGGTGCAGGGACCAGAGCCCGGGCCTGGGGTGTGGGATGGCCTCGGCCCTGCCGCTTACACCCGCTTGCCCGTTCCTGCAGGAGTGGCCACCGACGCTAAAATGGGCTCAGAGTTGATCCAAGTGCTGGCCCTGGACGCAGATATTGGCGACAACAGCCTCGTCTTCTACAGCATCCTGGCCATCCACTACTTCCGGGCCTTTGCCAACGACTCTGAGGATGTGGGCCAGGTCTTCACGATGGGTAGGGGCTCCAGCCACTTCATGGACTATCGTCTGGAGGAGATATGGTCTGTAGGGTTACCCCAGGGTATAGGTGGCCGGCCAGCCAACCAGCCGTGTCAGTCCTTCCATTCGCCCACCCATCCATCCATTCATCCATCCTTCAGCCAGCCAGCCAGCCAGCCAGCCATTATCTGTTAATCCTTTTATTCATCCACCTATCTTTCGATCTATTCTCTAATCCACCTATCCATCTCTACATCCTACCCACCCACTTTCTTCTCTTCTTCTTCCCATCTCCTCATCCATCCACCCACCCACCCACCCCACTGAACAATCCATCAATCCACCCACCTATTCATCTATCTGTCCACCCATCCATCCATCCTCTCATTCATCCATCTGCCCACCCATCTACCCATTTGTCCGTCCATCCGTCCATCCATCCTCCCATTCTCCTTTCCATATATCCACCTATCTTTCCATTTGTGCACCTCACCCTCGCCTGCATCAGGCATTGCGCTAGGTAGGCACTGGGGAGCCAGAATTCTCCCCAGGTGTACAAAGCACACTTGTACGTAGAAGTATGCATGTTTGCTTGTGAATCTGCCTGTGTGGATAGCTGAGCGTCTCTTTGTTAGGTCCTAGAAGGTGTTCTAGGAGGTGTCCCAGTGGGTGTCACATTACCATACCTCCAGCTCCAGCCCCTTCCCTGCTCTTCTCTGCCCACAGCAATCAATCCAGCCTCCTTGGCCTGGCTTTCAAAGCTCCCCAGGTCTTCCTCCTAATCCCTCTTTCTGGTTTCACAGCCCCTTACTACCCTTGAGTGCACTGCGCCCACCCAGGCTGACCTGCTCACCATGGCTTCAGCCTGCTCCACACCGTCCTCCCGTGGCCTTCACCTCCTGGAATACCACCCTGACCTCCAACTCTGCCTTCAGATATGCTCCCGCTAGCCACCCTTTGTAGTCTAGTTCATGAGCTGCCACCCCCAGTCACACAACTAGACACCATCCCTTTGTCCTCTGAGTTCGCACTGCTCTTAACCTTAATAAGCATAGAGAGGCTTGCTAAAGGTCACAAAGCTAGAAAGTGGCAGATTTTGAACCCAGGTCTACTGCCTTTTAAGAGCAGACTATGCTGTACCACTGCTGGTCATCTCTCAGCTATGGCTGTGGAATTACGAAGCACGTGTGTATGTGTAAGAGACAGAGAGATGATACTGAGGGAACTCAGAGGTGTTCTGTAGCATCCCAGCATGGGACAGCAGAGTCCCAAACTTGTCCAAGTTGTGTTTTAATATGCAGCGTGTTTAAATAAAAACCTAGAATTCTCCAGAAGAAGTGCACCACCCCCGGGCTTTCCCTACAGGGAGTGTGGATGGCATCCTGCGCACCTTCGACCTCTTCACGGCCTACAGCCCTGGCTACTTTGTAGTGGACATTGTGGCCCGAGACCTGGCAGGTCACAATGACACAGCCATCATTGGCATCTACATCCTGAGGGATGACCAGCGGGTCAAGATCGTCATTAATGAGATCCCCGACCGTGTGCGTGGCTTCGAGGAGGAGTTCATCCGCCTGCTCTCCAACATCACTGGTGCCATCGTCAACACCGATGACGTGCAGGTACCCCATGGAACCCACCCTGGGTCTAGGGGCAGTGGAGGGAGAAGGGGGACCAGGCCGCAGGGACAGGGCATTGCAGAGAGGTCAGGGGTATGAAGGGGGATCAGTCATTTCCTAGATGCATGGCCTTGGAAAATTCCTTCCGGGTCTCTGGGTCTCAGTTTCCTCATCTGTAAAATGGGAGCTAATGGTAGTGCCTGGTTCAGTGACTGGCATCGAGCTTGGCCCCTGGTGAGCATCCAGTAGTGATGGGTTTACTGGCAGGGTAGGGCAGGAGAGGCTGTTAGAAGAGGCGCCCATCCCATCCCTTGCTCCTGCCACACACCCCATGATGCCCCTTCTCGCCTAGTTCCACGTGGACACGAAGGGTCGGGTGAACTTCGCACAGACAGAGCTGCTTATCCACGTGGTGAACCGCGAAACCAACCGTATCCTGGACGTGGACAGGTGGGTGGGCGTCTGTGCTCAGCCTGTCTTTCGGCCTGCCTCCCTGCCCTGGAAGTCGGACAGGGAACCCACTAAGGAGGCACGGATGACGCCATCAGGCCTGCTGTATGGGGGCTCTACCCCAGACGTGGGCAGGGCGGGTGGAGAGAACACGGTCTGGGTGTATGAGCAGAGCTCCACCCCCCTGAGCCTTACTCTCCCCATGTGTGAAATGGGAGTATTACAGCAATTGTGAGCAGCAGACAGGAGCTTGTGTGAAGGGATGGTGAACCCTGTTAAGATACAGAGCTATCCGAGCTGGGTGGGCCTTAATCTTGCAAGGCTTGGTCGGGGGTGAATGTGGGGGCAGGCTGGCCTGAGTGGGACGGGCTCTTGGGGAACGGCCGAGGATGGGAGCTGAGGCCCCTGCCCCTCGCCCAGGGTGATCCAGATGATCGATGAAAACAAGGAGCAGCTGAGGAATCTATTCCGGAACTACAACGTCCTAGACGTGCAGCCCGCCATCTCTGTCCAGCTGCCCGAAGACATGTCCGCCCTGCAGGTACCCCCGGTGACACCGCCCCCACCGTCCCCTTGTTGCCCCGGGTGCTCTCAGCCACTCATGCTTGGCCCTGCTGCCCTAGATGGCGACCATCGTCCTGGCCCTTCTCCTCTTCCTGGCTGCCATGCTCTTCATCCTCATGAACTGGTACTACAGGACCGTGTGAGTGACCCCTACGTGCCCTGCCTTTTGAGACAGGCTGACCAGCCCCGCTGCTGGGACAGTCAGGGAGGCAGGCAGGGCCATCAGGCCCTGAGACGCCAGCCCAGCCGCAGCCTCCTTCACCGGCCCCTCTGCTTCTTTCCAGACACAAGAGGAAGCTCAAAGCCATCGTGGCTGGCTCGGCAGGTCAGAGGGCTGTGATGGGTGGGGAGGTGGGAGGGCAGGAGGGGCCCCTGAGGGCCTAGGGTGACAGCCCGGGCCCCATAGGGCTGGCTCAGGCCCAGCTCCCCAGCCGGGTCTACCCGTCCCCCCACACCCCAACCCTTCTCCTGCAGGGAATCGCGGCTTCGTTGACATCATGGACATGCCCAACACCAACAAGTATTCCTTTGACGGGTGAGTGAGAAGTGGTGTCCCTGAACCCTGCCGGGTGCACTTCGGGGAGACCCACCCAGGACCCAGCTGCGGTGAAGTCCCCGCTGCCTCTCAAGCACTGAGGCCATCATGGACTGGCTGAAACCTGGGGTGGGGGCGCCCCCTGCTGGGCCGGGTACCCCTCTCTCTCCACCGAGTTGGGCTCCCCACCCTGACTGGGTCCCAAGTTCCAGGGGGCGTAGGCTTTGGGCATCGGATACAGGGTGAGGACTCTGCACCAAAGCTGATCCAGATGGACACGTTGTCCTGGTTCTAGCAGGATCCTGAGGCGGGAGGACGCACCCACGGGTACCACAGGCAAGGGCCCTGCTTCTCACGGCCCTGAAGGCCCAGTCCTGTGAAAAGCACAACTACGGCCTGGGAAACGGTGTGGGGGTTAGGGGCGAGACTTCAAGGGCATCTGTCCACTCGAGCCTGGAGTCAACCCCACTCCCCACCTGCAGGGCCAACCCCGTGTGGCTGGATCCTTTCTGCCGGAACCTGGAGCTGGCTGCCCAGGCAGAGCACGAGGATGACCTGCCGGAGAACCTGAGTGAGATCGCCGACCTGTGGAGCAGCCCTACCCGCACCCACGTGAGCCCAGGCCTGGGCCGGGGCAGGGATGGGGTGGACAGTCAGGAGGGACAGGTGGAGGTAGCGTACGCTCTTTGCCATCGCTGGCCAAGGAGCTGGCTGGCTGGGGGGGAACCGGTCCACTGCCCTGCACGTGTGCATGCGCGGTCTACCTCAGCTCCAGCTAACGCGCCCCCTCTCTCCCCAGGGAACTTTTGGGCGTGAACCAGCAGCAGTCAAGCCTGATGATGACCGGTACCTGCGGGCGGCCATCCAGGAGTATGACAACATTGCCAAGCTGGGCCAGATCATTCGGGAGGGGCCCATCAAGGTGAGCCCTCCTCGCAGCTCCTGCACCCAGACCCCTGGCTGAGCTCGGACTTGCTCCAGAGGATGCAGGGAGTGGGGAGGATCCTGGGAAACAGCTTTCTCCACCTCTAGGGACTCAGCTAGACCTGCCCTCCACGGGGGCAAGAACACCAAGGCAGAGAGGGGCCAGGGCCCCGGGCTGATAAGGAGCTGCTTCAGCCTGCAGCGTCCTGGAGGCCGGGACTCTGAGACACAAGCCCACGTGGGCTCTGTCTGGCCGCCGTCACCAGGCTCTGCTCTCAGTCCTCTACCCTAGGATCAGACGCCCGTACATCCCACACTCCCAGAGTGCCTTCCGTCACCCCCACCCGAGTTAGTTATGGGAGTGAGTGATGGGCGGCGCAGGCAGGGGAGGGCCTTGGTTGGGGGTTAACACTTTCCCTCCCCCAGGGCTCGCTGCTGAAGGTGGTCCTGGAGGATTACCTGCGGCTCAAAAAGCTCTTTGCACAGCGGATGGTGCAAAAAGCCTCCTCCTGCCACTCCTCCATCTCCGAGGTAGCGGGTGGGCCGGGAGCTGTGTGCTGTGCCCCAGCCCTGGGGGTGCGCTCTCTCTCTCTCTCTCTCTCTCTCTCTCTCTCTCTCTCTCGTTCATCCTCCTCGGAGTCTCTGGAGATCAGCAGCTAGGGCCCAAGACTGCACTAGGTGGGGGTTCAGAGAGTCAGACAGCGGGCTCTGCTTCTGCTATCTGGGCTCCACAGCGGGCTTCCCCAGGGGTGGGTGGGTGTTGAGGCAGTGTTTCTTAGACTTCAGGAGCCCCAGGAAGATACCTTTGAGAGGTGATATCATTTTAAGAAATTGGCTGTAGGGTCAAGTGGATATACATATTTATTTGCCTGCAGTGATATGTCAACACTTTAGAAAGTCAGACTTTATCTAAAAACCCAGATTTCCAGCTGGGCCAATATTCTCAACTGGAGTAGCTAAAACTGAACAGCTCCACACAGGACAAAAAAGTGCCATTTGTGAGTCTCTGCTCTACCTTATTAATCCCCTCCAGCTTCAACTGTGGACACTTTCCAGCTGGCCACAGTTAGGAGTTGATCCTGCTTAAGGCCAACGTGGTAACAAATCCAGATGCCACAACCACAGTCACAGGGTCTTTACAGACCAAAGTGAATACAGATTTGAAAGATTCTCATAGGAAGCCCATGCTCCGGAGAACACATCTGTAGCACCAGAAGTATCCATGGCTCCCCTTTGTACCCAGTTCGAGAAACACTGCCACAGGCCGCACAGGCCTGCTGCGGCACGAGCCCGGGGTTCCTCGTGTGCAGCAGGGAGGCGACAGGCCCATAGCAGGTGGGACTCGGGGCCATCCACCTGCTCAGGGCCTGGCCCTGCCCTGAACATGTGCGGGTCCCGGCCTCTTGCAGCTGATCCAGACTGAGCTGGAAGACGAGCCAGGGGAGCGCAGCCCCGGCCAGGGCAGCCTGCACTTCTGCCACAAGCCACCTACGGAGCTCAAAGGGCCAGACGGGATCCACGTGATGCACGGCAGCACGGGCACGCTGCTGGCTACCGACCTCAACAGCCTGCCCGAGGATGACCAGAAGGGCCTGGGCCGCTCACTGGAGACGCTGACCGCCGCCGAGGCCAGCGCCTTCGAGCGCAACGCCCGCACCGAGTCCGCCAAATCCACGCCCCTGCACAAGCTTCGCGACGTGATCGTGGAGAGCCCCCTGGAGATCACAGAGCTATGACTAGATGGGGGGAGCCCGACGGGTATGAGCAGCCCAACCCCACCCCTCCCAGGGCGAGAGCAGGGGCAGGACCTCCGGGCGGGGGGGGGGGGGGGGGCCGGGGGAGGGCCCTCCCCAGGCAGCTCTGGGCGCGCAGCCTTGGGTTGGCCCAGAAGCAGGGCCCACGTCAGCTGCTCAGATTCCACTTTTGCCAGACGCTCGTTCGGCATCTGATCTCTTACCTTCATAAAATGTTATTTTTTTAAGAAAACCAGACAGAAATGGTGAGTATCTAAGAACGAGGTAAGGAGGGTCACCGAGAGCCCAGGAGTCTGAGGATGGCCTCAGCCCAGGCTGAGCTGAAAGAGGCCAAGCCGGCCCCCTTCCCCTCCCAGCCCGCCTCACAGCACAGGAATCCAGCACCGGGGAGGGAGCCCAGAGCAGGCACACCCTGCCTGGCCTTGACTCTCTGACCCCAGTTCAAGTCCCAGTGCATTTCTGCCACATCCCTGGCCGGACATCCAGGTGGGGGCAGTGAGTAATCCCTGCTTCCCCACACAGACATGGTCATTGTCAGCCAACGGCATTCTCTCCGTTTCACTGGCTTTCCAAACGTGCCGGGCTCATGAGACGACTGATGTTCCCTTGGGTTTTGAATATAGTGTTCGTGTGTATTCCTTTTTTAAATTAAGTTATTCCCTCCATATTCTCCCCTTGGTTTTGTTCAACTGATACGCACTGAACGTTTCTGGAATGGTCTGAATTTAAAAAAAAAAAAAAAAAGTCACAAGGAACCGGCAATTCACTCTGGCTCTGGTAAACTACCCGTGGGGCTGGGCCGGCGGGTTGCAGGGGTAAGGACAGGGCAGCTCTGGACCCACCTTTGGGGGCACTCCCCTGACCACTTGCCCACTGCTGGCCCCAGGTGTGTCGGGGGGGACCAGATGGCATTTTCTTTCTCTGGCCAAACGGGGCCATAGGACTGCTGGGCACTTACAGGTTCACGGCCTCGGAGCCCAGCAGCAGCCACTCTTCTGGCTGAGGTGTCACAGAAACACTCGGCCTCTGGTTGACAGACTTTATTGTTAAATCACAGAAATTTTAGTGCAAAACAAACAAAATCGGTAAGTTCATTTAATAGCAACTGCACGTCTTGCTGTCTCCTGGCAACTGGAAGTGGAGGAGAGGATGCAGCCAAACTGGAGAGAAGGCAGGGCGACGGCTGAGGCCCCAGGCCAGCAGCCCCTCTACCTGGAAGCCAGAGGCTTAGGAGCTTGTCATCCACATTTATTTGCAGGTCAGAAAAACCATCTACGGGGGGGGGGGGGTCAGAGGGGAGGGGGCTGTACCGCCCAGAGCAACGGGGGCGCTGAGCAGCAGGGTGGACACAAGAGCAGGCATGACGCAGTCACCACTGTCCACACGCACAAAAGCAGGCCCCCAGGACCTCCACAAAGAGCTAGCAGGTTATATTCATGCAGGTTTTTTCCCCTCCCACCCCAAACCACAGAACTCCAAACACGGCATCAACCAGGAAAGAAAGACAGGAAAGCCGAATCAAAGGCTGACCCAACGGTAGCAAGCCCGGCCCCACCAGGTCTCCTGAGCGGCTGCTTCCAGCAGCTCTATTTATTACAGTGAGAACCACATTGTTTGTTTGTTTAAAAAGCCTAATTAATAATTATTCTGAGCCTCTCATATTTCCTATAAAGCTGCCTCTGTCTGGCAGATCAGCAGGCCCACGAGGCGGGAAGGTCCCTGCTTAGAGCAGGCCTCCGGAGGCCTTAGCACCCAAGGCCCATGCAGGAGGACGGACAACCTCAGTCAAGAGGCTCTGGCTCATGCCCACAGCCAGAGCCCCGTCTCCTCCGGGTAACCACCATGCAGGGACAGACTCAACAGACCTCCAGTGTACGGTATGTCGGCATCCATGTAGCAGGGAGGAAAGGGACACTGAAGCAGCTACGCCAGCGGCCTGCTGACAGCGATGCTAAGATGAGGGCGAGAAGAAAGGGACTGAGGGAGAGGGCTCCTATCGTTTTTATAACAACAAAGCCAACAGATCTGTGTGTTCGTTCCCCCAGACACAAGCAGGGAAAGATGCTGCAGTTTCTCTAAGACAGACCGTGCCTTCTAGTTCCACACGTGACGCTTGCAATGCTCGACAGCCTGACAGGAGAGAGGAAACAGTTTAGTCTGCAGGTGACAAACGCTATCCCTGGCCCATGAGTGCATCAGCCGGCACCCAAAAGTGGGACCCGCTATCCTGTCCCAGATCAGCCGGGATGGACCAGATGCTAATAAAGGCCCGGGACAGCATCTCATTTAAACTCGGGGATAGTAGGTGGCCATGAGTTTTGGGGACTCATAAGGCAAGAGTCCAGAGCAGTGGATGAACAGCACCCCTGCAGGTAGGACCCCCTTCCTCTGGTTACACACCCGAGGCCCCCGAGGCAGAACTCCTCACCCAAGAGTCAGAGGTATACATCAGCTCAGGCCAGCTCAGAAACGGGCCCGGGTACCCAGGAGAGCGACAGAAATGCACTCCACCACTGACGGTGCTACAGGGTGAGGGTGCTGGGGCAAGGGGCTCGGCAGGGTGGGCCTCACCCTCCTCCCTGCAGCGGCCCTGACGCCGGCTTACCGGTCATGAAGAACCCCCACGAGGAAGAAGTTGCACAAAAAGGAACATTAAGTAACAGAGGCTGAGCCGAAACGTCCCCACCCAGGAAAGCAGCACGGGTCACCCCGCAGTGGCTGCCCAGCCAGGAGCCAACTCCCGGGCCGTTCAAGAAGAGCTCCGCTGGGCCCTGGGTGAAGATTCAGGCCGGGCGCCAGCCAGGGCAAGAGGGACCCAAGAGGCATGAGGCCTCGTGCAAGAACCCGATGGGCTTTGTGCAATCCCTCGGGTGACCTCCTGCATATCTGACCCTGTCACCAGGAGGCTGAAAGTGGAAGCAAAGGACACTGCAGAACATCCACTGCCACTGCTCCCTCCTCAAAGACAACGATGCAGTGAGCCCTGCTTTTGCTGGTGCCCATAAGTAAGCCTAACTGCCCCTCTGGGCCTCAGTCCCCCTCCCCCACCCAGCTCCCCACCAAAGACAGGGTACAGCGGATTGCCAAGGAGCCTGTTAGAGCAGGTTCTCCCTCGAGCTGCCTTGCCTGCCTGGCGGGGGTCCTGGGGAGCAGTTGCTGAGCTACTCACGTTGCACAGGGCTGCCGACTCCATGTTCTGGCACCAGTAGCTCGGGCCCCAGACACACTTCTCAGTTCCCACAAGAGGCTTACGGGCTGAGGGACAGGCTCCAATTTTCTATAAGGTCAAAGGAAGGGGGAAGAATTAGGTCTGCCCAGCTAATCCTTTTCAAAACTGAGATGATTATCAGCTTCTAGAAGCAGCTAGAATCAGAGCTCTAATAAGCACTTTCCAGAAAAGGCAGGGTTGCTGAGTCAAGTGGTGGGGCCTGCACGCCTGGTTCTCCCACACACCATCCCCAGACTCTGGCCCCGGCCCCAAATCTCAGAGGAGCCCTTCCAGGGTCCATGCAGCACCTCCCAGGTCACACTGCCCAGGAACCCATACCGGCCCAACGCCGCTTACCAGGCACACAAAGGAAGGGTCCAGCACGTCCACCAGGATCTCTATGAGCACGGGCTCGTACTCCGTCACAAACTGATCACACTGTTAGGGAAACAGCAATGTGGGTCTAGGTGGGCCCAGCCAGAGTGTGGGGCGCTGGCCATGCTCTTCTACCAGAATTCCTGGCCTTGCCAGCCCAGTGGGCCCAGGGCCTCCCTGCCCGCCCGGGTGACACACCTACCCCCACCTGCTCATGTTCTTCTCCCCCTAGTGGCTCCACTTGAGCCAACAGAGCACCTTTAAGAAAATCTCAGTGGACTCCACGCCAGAGGCAGAAATGGCTGCTTCTCCCTCAAAACTTCAACCAGCAGCACACTCAGTGAGCTACCCAGCTCCTGCATGTCCCAAGCAGGTTCTGACATTCTGGCCGAAAGCAGCCCACAGCGTACCTGCTTCTGGTACGGGTCAGGCAAGAGGCTGCAGCCTTTCTCGAAGGCAGCAAGGATCTGCTCCTTCGTGCTGTTCTTCTCCAGGTTGTGCTCCAAATAGGTCACCAGCTTCTTGCACACCTCACAGAAGCCACCGTCCTTCCGCGGCATCACGTGTGCTATGCAAGAGAGCACAGGCTCAGTGCTGGCAAGGCCCTCCCTAACCCGAGAGGGGCCGGCCGGCCTCACGCGCACTGGGCTCACCGGTCAGCGCAGGCAGCCCCCGGCTGGAGCAGAGATGGAGCATGCTGCACACCAGCTCAGGGCTCGCCTCCTGCAGGAGGATCGACAGGATGGAGCTGCCGTAAGTGTCCACCACCTCCTG
Source organism: Monodon monoceros (assembly GCF_005190385.1). Classification (NCBI taxonomy): domain Eukaryota; kingdom Metazoa; phylum Chordata; class Mammalia; order Artiodactyla; family Monodontidae; genus Monodon; species Monodon monoceros. The sequence goes on from NW_021703781.1 coordinate 22,217,846, forward strand.
GCACTCCTCGGATAAGGACGAGGGCAGCTTCGAGCACACGGTGTCCAAAGCATGAATTATTTCTTCCTGAAACACAAGAAGAGAGGCTCATGTGAGAAGATGGGAGGCTGCGTGGGGTGGGAGAGACTCTGAAAATGCTGATGTGACCAGGGAGCCAACAGCAAGGTGCTGTTTTCTCCCTCAAAGGCTAGACTCCCGGGCTGGTGTCCCATACCCACAAGGGCCAAGCCCAGCTCTCGGGCTGGGTCCTCCCACCAGGCCATTCTGGCTCCAGGGCCAGGAGCGTTTGCGATGGCAGCATTTCCCGAAATCCACGTACCTCGGTCCTGTTGTTGTCAATCAGCTTGACCACCTCCTTCACCACGTACTCGCACACCTCACAGTAAATATCAGCCTTCGCCGGGACCGGATCCTTCTGTTGAAAGGGCAGAAGAACACTAACACTGAGGGCCTCGCCTCACTCCCTGGTCCTGCTCCTCTAAAGGAGTGGGGCAGAGGCCAGGACGGGCTAGCGTCACACAAAGGCCACTCCCTGCTGCATTCAGAATGGGGTGTGGCTTCCTCCCAGTGTCCAAGCCCCAGTCCCTGCTGCTCCTAGATGGTGGGAAACCTGTCCCTTTCCCCAGTCCTCTACCACCACCCCAAAACCAGGAACAGAAGCAGTGAAACTGTCCCCCAACCCCAAAGAGCTGTCCATTCAACGTCCGTTTGGTTGCAATCGCCTCATCGTTCAGCATTCATTCTGGGGAGGCGAATGGGGGAGCAGAACAGAGAGAGGATTCACTACTAGTCTACTATTTAGAAGACAGCGTTTTAAACATGTTTCGGGTCTGCTCTTGCGTTTCAAGTCTCAGCGCCTGAGATTGCTTTTCCAGAGCCTACCTTTGATAACACAATCCCGTTGAACATAATTTTCTGTGATAGTGGCAACATTCTCTGGCCGTGCCACGCAGTACAGCAGCCGCTAGCCACGAGTCTGCTACTAAGCGCCTGAAATGTGGCCAGTGTAACCAAGGAACCGAACTTTTTTCTTTAAATTTTAAGTATCACATGTGGCTAGAGTAAAAGCTATAACTCTCCATCTTCTCCAGCCACTAATTCAGTCAGCAAGGTGGGCCAGAGCCTCTGAGCGTCTCGACTGGACAGGAGGGGCGGCAGCAGCGCTTCCGACTCTGCCAGACACAACCCTTGTGTGGTCCACACAGTACACGTGCCGAGAGAAGACAACAGGAGGAGACGAGACAGCTAAAGGTCAAGTGACACTGACATGGAAAGTTCTGGAACAAGAAGTGCACACACGTGCCATGTGATAAGACATCACATAGGCTGGGCGCCTGTCCTGGAAACATCAAGTTTGTACCACGGCCACAGCATGGGAAAGGAGGTGGGCGAGGCCACAGAAAGCACATCAGAAAGGTTCGGTCGGAGCCGGGCACTGAAAAATGATTTCGAATGGTGTGCTAAAAACGTAGACTTGATCCCATGAGCACTAGGGTTTATGACCAAGGAGATAAATGTACGAGGGTAGGGGGCGCTGCATCAATTTAGGGGATACTGTAAACTAATGGTCTCAAACTCAAATACCTTTAAAAGCCAAGCAGGGAGGGCTTCCCTGGTGGCGCAGTGGTTGAGAGCCCGCCTGCCGATGCAGGGGACACGGGTTCGTGCCCCGCTCCGGGAGGATCCCACATGCCGCGGAGCGGCTGGGCCCGTGAGCCATGGCCGCTAAGCCTGCGCATCCGGAGCCTGTGCTCCACAACGGGAGAGGCCACGACAGTGAGAGGCCAGCATACGGCCAAAAAAAAAAAAAAAAAAAAAAAAAAGCCAAGCAGGGAGCCAAAATGAGCGTGTGCCTTGTAGGGTGTGACAATGTGGAGTGGCGGGGCATCACAAAACCACGGCACCAGGTACCTTTATGGGCTCCACCAGCTCCAGGGCAGGGATGACGTTCTCCGAGGCCACCTTGGCAGGCACCAGAGTCTTCATGGGCATCTCCTTCACCTCGTCACAGAACCCAACCAGCCCACAAATCTCCTTGGGTTGCTAAAAAGAGCACAGAAGCAGCAGTGAGAGACAGGCCCAAACCCACCACCCCCTGTCCCACGCTCTACACACAAAGTCGGGGTGCTGGAGGAACATCCTAGACCCAGTGTCAAAGCTGACTGCCCCCCAGACAGGCAAAGAGCCCACATTAAATCTAAAGGGGCTTGTGCAAATGCAGATGTACCAATTCCACATGGGGAAGGAGGTCATGCAAAGCTCTGAAGAGTGATCAGACAGAACTGCTATCTGCTCCAGCCGGGGAGCACCCAGGGAAGCACAACTCCTGGCACCTTTCAAGGGCAATCGAATCAACTCCAAGGACACCTGGTCTGTTTTTCAGTTGAGCTGGCTCGCCCTCAGGAGGAGGAAGTAATAAGCTACATGTTCTTTCTAGAGGAAGAACTACGATGCCCATAAACTAACAGAAAGCCAAATGTGTTAGAAATAAGACCACACCGGATCTTTCAGTAGCAGGACCCTTTAAAATTATACATTAAGGGGAAATACTGGCTTTTCGAAAAGCCACATTCTACGTTCACAATTGCACACACACACACACACACACTACAAACGAAAACCCAGTCTTCCCATGTCATGAATCTTTTCAAGTCACAAGGTCTCCAGATCCCCTTTCCCCTCCAGATACCAAACCACAGAAGAACTAGATAGTTTGGACAACATCTTGACCATTTCACTACGACAATGGCCAAGAGCAAGTGAAGTATACACACTTGGTATACTTTGTAAACAAATGCAACTAGCTCTGGCCTGATGGCATTTGCTCCCACCGGCAAATCATAAAGCAGCAGGAACAGGATTGCTAAAACGGGCTCTGTTAAGGGGAAAGAGTAGCTCATGGCTATGGTTCATCTTGTTTTAATATGCGGAAGGCTCTAAAATTAAATAAGGCTGGAGAATTCTGAAATGTATATCCTAGAAGTATCCTATCTCTGGCAGGCTTTAAGAGCGGGCAAAAATCAGAAAGGGGTGGAAGATATAGCAAAAGCTTTTTAGAAAAAGGACAAACATGAGGAGGTGTGGCTGCTTTGTCTCAGATCAGCTTTGCTGCACTAACTCCTTGAGGCCTAGGTGAAAATTCAGATATTTCCACCAAAGTCCTCTCCTCTTAGACTTGACAATGCCTTTGAAAATCTTTAATTCTAAAAATGGATGCCAGTACTCAAAGGAGGGCAGTGCTCAGTACAACCCCGAAAGGGCACTAGCTCGGTAAGTCTAGTCTGGGGGCTCGGTCCCCATGTTTTGCCCCCAGTGGCCTGGCTCCTGAGTTGTCTCGTGTGGCTCCAGAACCCAAAGGACCCCGTCACCCAGAGGGGCAGAAGCCATCATCAAGAGACTGTTTCCAGTTCTCTGGACCCAACAGACAGGGGAACAGTCTGCCGGCTATCTGCAAATGACTTGCTCATGCAGCAGAAGCATTTCTGGGGCGATGAAAAAACACGACCAATGACATGCAACGCTCTCCTGAATCATGACAGAAACAAGGTGTCCCACTGAAGTCAGGCCTGCACTGAAGGAAGCTGAGGCCACCGATGGTTCCCCACCACACTGGTGGCCTGCACGTGGCTGGCTGGGCGCCGATTCCGACCAGAGTGCAAGGCTCTGCGGGCCTCATCTGCTGGGCCCCCCGAAGGGGAAGTGAGGCCCCTGGCCCCTCCCAGTGCTGAATCACACGGGAGAGATGCGGAAGCTCCCTTGCCAGCCAAGTTATTAACACGGAGAGGGAGCCTGCCTTTCCCAATCCTTCCTTGTTATCTGTCAGAGCTGACGATGCCGCACAAAAAAAAGATGAGCAAAATTAACAAGCAGCAGCAGCAGACCCACTACTACAAGCAAATTCCCAGCACATACCTGATCCTGCTGCTGAACAAAAAAACAGGAAATCGGAGATGACAAAAATGAGAGAAAGGAAAGGACACAACAGTTAAGAAAAAATTAAAACAACAATAATCAAGCAGTTAACCAGGTATAAGGATGTCTGTCACCAGAAGTTTAGGTGAAATGCCCTTCCGGTCACCTATCAGCAACCTACCTTGTTCCTACTATTGCATGCACATGGGGACCCTGAAAGCTACTCTCTCCTTCAAGGGTCAGACCACGCTGCCCCCAGAAGCCTGTTGGTGCACCATCCCCATGCCCCTAACACGCCACGGCAAAACACTGAGCAGCAGGTCCCCAGAAAACACGTTAGGAGGGGCTTTCCTTGCTCAGAAGCCAAGCCCACCACGCCTGCGAGGCCCTCACCTCAGACTGGGGATGAGCGGCTGGGAACAAGACACAGGGCTGCTCAAATCAGGGGCGTGTGTCCGAATATCTAATACACCCGGAGGGGTCACGGATCCCCAGCCCAGGTCTCAGGGCAATCTGCCCCCAGGTGGCCGAATGCCAGCCTGGAAGGCTGGTTTGACGATGCAGGCGTACCTCACTTTATTGAGCTTCACAGATTTTACAAATTGAAGGTCTGTCGCAACCCTGCTTCAAGCAAGTCTATTGGCCCCCATTGTTCCAATAAATAGCATTTCCTCACTGCATGTTTCTGCGTCACATTTTGGTAATTCTCACAATATTTCAACTTTTTACTGCTATGACTCACTGAAGGCTTAGATGATGGTTAATGGCTTTTAGCGATGGAGTATTTTTTAATTAAGGTATGTACATTGTTTCTTTAGACCTAATGCTACTGCACACGTAACAGACTACAGTGTGGTATACACATAACTTTTATATGACTGGGAAGCCAAAAAATTCGTTTGACTCACTTTATTGTGATATTCACTGTACTGCAGTGGTCTGAAACCAAACCTGCAGTATCTTCGAGGTAAGCCTGTGTTATTAAAAGCCCTGCCCTTTGACTCAGCAATTCCAGTCTTAGCTACCTATCTTAAGGGAAGGGAAAAAACAGGGATGCGCATGTGTATCTACTTGTCCCTGAGGAGAACAAACTCAAGGACTGTAGGCCAGTCTCAACATAGTTAGGAAGTCAGCATGACAGAGAAAAAAAGGACAACTCACCCCTCACCCACTGCAGATCAGATCTCAGGAGGCCAGTGCATCTTCCCCATGTAAGGATGCCTTCAGACCTCCCTGCCCTGTATAGTTTGCTGCATGGATCGAGCTGGCTTCACTGTGCTTTCTGGATATTTTCTACCTCTAATAATGAAGGAATGCCCCTACCCCCTGGATGCATGAGAAGCAAGTGCAGGAGTTACGGGCTCCAGCAGCAGCTACAGCTAACACGGCTGCAGAGTGCAGGACCAGCTCTGGGAGGCGGATGCTCCCCCCTCAGAGCTCAGGCTGGAAGACAGCAATCCTCAGGCCTGGCCTAGCTACAGAGCAAACTATTCCCAAGGGTCCCAGAATGAAAGCCAGATGCTAGAAATCTGATGGCCAGCTCACATATGCACCGGCAAACAAACCACCAGGAAGCCAGCAGGGCAGTCCCGGGGGTCAGGCTACTTCAGCCTTTCCCCTACCTGGGGAAGGCAAGGGGGAGGTACTGAGTTGCAGGTGGACAGTCTGCTGGTCAAAGAGGGCTCATTTTGGCCCAACTCAGTACTTAAAGGTAAAAGGGAAACTAAACCATATAATTTTCAAAATCCTAGAAATCACAGTTTGAGACAAAGAAAAATGCTAACAAGGAGCTTCCCCTGCCACCTACCATATGCATCACCATTTGGATAGCAATTTCCGAATACTGGTTGATATAGTTCTTGCACTGGGGAGAGAGAAACAGACTGTTAGCGAAACTCACTGCTACAACAACACACCAAAACCCCACCCTTTCCAACAGTGTCAATAGGTGAGTATCAAGCAAGTTTCCAAGAGTGGAATCATCAATGCCTGCTCTGGGCAAGTCTCAATAAGATAAAAAATGGCAATCTGGTTACTCCATACCTTACAGGAAAACACGTGTGCAAAAGTGTTTTGAAAATGTTTTCCAAAGGCCCTTAGAGATGAGGTCCTCCAATCTCCTTTTATGGCCCGTACTTTCCCCGAGGTCACACGGCAACTACTCAGTGGCAATCCCCGGGAGTGAGTGTGGCTACGAGATACACTGCCGATGGATCCGAGATTACTTTTCAAACCCGTTCACACATTCTTGGACAGGATTATAAAGTTTAAATCCAGTATAATCCAGTTAAGTTATAATGATTTTCATAAAAATCTAGGTATTTCCTGCAGACCCTATCTGGTCATGACTGGGGAGCCTCTATACGTGAGAAAACAGGGTGATAGGACAGCTCTCAGAGAGGTTAACCTGGGGAAGCCAACTGACACAGCAAATATACCAAGATACTTCAATGAGGCTAAAAGATTCACAGGCTTTAAAGAAAGTTAACAGAAAGGAACCCTTAGCTCCCAGAGCCAGCCATTCCCACCCAGAAAGGCTGCTCTAGATCCCAGGCCCACGGACTTCTTACAGCTGGCCTCCCCACGTCCAGCCTTGCAGAGGTTCATTAGTGGTCGGGTACTAAATGGCATTTTGGTTTTAGACATCAATCTCATGAGTGTGGGTAATGGGAACAGGGTCCAAGACATAAACCCCCCACGGGGCTAACGAAGAGTTTCTGAGCCTGGAGGACCAACATTCACCAAAGTAAGGAAGGCATCCCGGGTGAGCCTCTTACAAGCCAGGCGCGTGGCTTCCCCTGGGCAACCACCCTGCTGGCGGCGGGGACAGCACACCTAGAATTACGAATAGACAACAGTCAGGCCTTAGAGCCGGAACAGGGTTCTAAGTGGTTCTACTGTTGTTTCTTAAAGTTGTGGTGACTGCGAGAAAAAAGAAAAAAAAAAAATCTTCACAAAAGTGGTCTCCTTCTCCTTCCACTATTTTGTCCCACGAGTTCTGTTACATATCCAAACTCAATTAACCAACCAGGTATTTAAGTACCCACCACATATCTGGCTGCTTTCTGGGAACTGGGAATTGTTTGAACATCTCTTCCTCAAAGCCCTCAGGCTGGAACTTGAAATGGCGCCCCAGGAAGTGAACTTTTCTTGCCTCCCCCACTGCTGTCTCCACAGCCCAGCTCCCTGGCCCAGAACGTCCTCCGATGCCTGAGGTAAGGCTCACCATGTCGGCCATGCCAGGCCCCAGGCGGTCGCACTCCTCCCTGGCGTGGTCCACCAAGGCCTCGACAAAGCTGGAGTTGGTCCTCACAGCAGTCTGCACGTCAGTCACCATCTGAATGCAGTCCTGGCAAACGTCCCCATCAGCCTAGAGACACAGGGGCAGTTGGTCTGTAAACACTGCATATTCCTAAAAACAGCTAAGAGTGTTCAGATTCCGACATGCTCGTAACTGCAGCACCAGGGGTGAGTCCCTCAACTGTTCCTAATGTGTTTTTACAGGCTCTAAAGGGACTGACAGGTTTAAAATCAAGTGGGCATTGATTATAGTAAAGCTTAACAGGAAGGGGGAACCATCTCTGCGTCTGTTAGATATCCTGGTTCTTCAGAACCTCCATGCGCAACCATCTGAACGGTGGGTTGTGGAACTGCAGAATCAAGTAAAGGAATAAGGCCCCAGTCTGAGAGCTGTACGCACATGCCGCCCCCTTTCGTGTCACAGCTCAAACCCAACCAAAGACGGGGCCCTGGGCGGCCAGGCCCACTGCCTCACCTTGTGCTGGGGCTTGCTGTGGGGCCCGTCCTGAGGGTAGAGGAGGAGGGGCACGTTGGCCATGAAGGGAGCCACCACCTCAGCCATATCCAGGTCCGGGATCTGATTGGACTTGAGCTGCTTCTGGTGATTCAGCTCTGCCAGGTGCTTCTGAAGAGACTCACAGAGGTTGAGAGCGGAGCACACCTCCCCGGGATGGCTCTGGGGGGAAAGAGGCACAAGTGGAAATCCTCTCCCCAGAAGGAAACAGGCCACCTGGCGCCTTCGAATTCTCCCTTTCCTCATCTCCTGGCATGACTCACGTGCGCACGCCCAGCTAACAGGCACATCTCAAACCAAACCGCCCAACCTGCTTGGCCAGCCCCACGGCTCCATTATGACAAATGGTTCCACCACCGTCCTCCTGGAGGTGCCAGCCACAAACATGGAAGACATGCCTAACTCCTCCCCTCCACCAGCAAGTCCAGTCCGTTTATCCACTAAGACCACGTGCAGCTGTCCGCCTCCACTGTCCCCATCAGATCTCACACCTGACTGTCCTGCCAGCTTCCCCTCTTGCAACTCCCAATTGGTGGGACCCAGACCAGACCAACCCCTTTGAAAAGGGATCATCTCACCTCTCCCCGTGAAACCCTCCAACACCTCCCCGCTGCACCGACAATCCTGAAACACAGCCTGAAAGGTCTTGCGTGATGTGACCCCTGCTTTCCTTACCAAAACCTTGGTCCCATCTCAGGACACTCCTGCCCCACTGGAGGTTTTTAGGGTCCTTCCAAATTCCACAAACCTGGCTCCTTGTTCCTTGCTGAAAACCCAACCTCTGGCCCATGGTTTATGCGTAACAGATACTCACTGAATGAAAGTCAAGCATCCTTGTAGCTGACATGAGTTATCAAGTCAGCACCTGTAACTGTTATACCAGTTTACATTCCTTCATTAATTCTATTCCCATTTCCCATTCCCTCCCCAACCCTTGAACGTTACAAGCAGAGTGATCTGCTGTGCCAAAGCCATGCTGGACGAAAACTGTACAAAAGATCTGTTGACGAAATCTCAGTCTATGAACGGACTTTCCATTTTAGTCACTGTAATCTGGTCTGGAACCTCCCCCGGGCCCCAGAGGTGCCTTGAAGGAAGAGTCTATCTATTCTCCATCACGTACCATTTGTCCTTTAATCATGTCCAGGATGACCGGGAGGTAGGAGTCGACGATCTCCTTGCAGGAGGCAGACATGTTCGGCTTAGGCAGCCAGTCGCAGGCCCTCTCCAAGTACACGAGGATCTCTTGCTAGAGAGGACAGAGGCAAGGGTCGGACCAGGATGGACTTCTTCTCCACAAACGGGCTGAAAGCAAGAGGCCCTCCACAACTCCAGAAACGTGAAGGCTAGAAACAGTGGCCCTCGGGGAAGAGGACCTGGGAGAGGGCTAGTGTGGAGCCGTGGCCCTGCCAGGTCAGTGAGGCAAAAAGCAGATGCGAGCAGTATTCAGAACGAAGATCCTCTGACCTGCAGTCTCACTGGCACAGGGAATTCTGAGCAGAAGTCACCAAAAATGGACCTAAAGGTTAACGGCATGTGATACAAAGTCCCGATCAACCTCGGGCATTTGACACCTAGCCCAGGAGTCAGCCAACTAGGGCCCGCGGCCCGTTTTTGTACAGCCTGAGGGTAAGAATGGTTCTTACATTTTTAAAGGATGGGGGTGGGGGACGTTACATGACAGAAGCAGTCTGTGGCCCACAGGACAGTTATTTCCGACCTGAGCCTAGACCATTCCTCGCTGGACGCCCTCAGTCACAGCTCTGTACGGAACCGATGCACGTGGCCACACGGCCACCGCTCACACGCAGTCACACACCCCGGTGGCGGCTCACCTGAGTGCCGTTGTCTTTCAACATGTCACCGGCTGCAGTGATGACATCTTTGCATATGTCGCAGGGAAGGGATTTCTAAGAGGAAGGAACACGAGGGAGAGAGATCTGTATTCGTAGGACATAACTCACACCGCACACAGCTGAAAACTGCCATGGCCGCTTTCCTGTTTCATCTAACCATGGCCATCTCTGACACACTGGCACATCCTGGTCCCCCAACCTAGGTGAGAAGCACTGGACACCGCGGGGGAGGCTTAGATGTGGCTGATCACAGTACGCTGTGCTTCTACAGGATAGAAACCCTTTTCCTGTACCCTCTATACCCCTCAGCGCCTTGCTCAGTGCACACGGCACAGGCTACATTTCGCATTCATGCTCACAACAGCTCTGTGAAGAAACTGAGGCTCAAAAATCAGCTGGAACTCAGGGCAGCAGAAATCAGAGAAAATCGGTAACGTGACGGAACATCACAGAGTAAGAGGGTGCGGGCAGTGAAACAAGGCCCAGTCAGACCTCTGCGCACTCCCACCAGCACTGCTGCCGGCGCTCTGTCTGCCTTCCACCTCCTGGGCAGTGCTGTGTGCCAGTGAAGGCCACACGTCACCACTGCAGAGCTCAGAGACATGACGCGAGTCTTCTAGACAAGCCTGGCATCCCTACATGGCCCAGGACCACGGAAATTCTAGCCAGTCCTCAAAGCTCTTGGGGCGCTCCCTTCTTTATGTCAACCAATTTTCAACCCATGAAGAAGGAACTAACACATCTGGGTGAGATTAAGGAACACCTGTGAATTTAGCTGCATTTACAGAAACCGCCTTGAACCTTCGGACCTAATCAGGCTAATGCCGTGCATGCGGCCACTCAGGTTACATATGCCTTTTTTCCAGTATCGTAAACTTATGATATCGTGAATTTGTGCATGATGCCCGAGAGGTTCCGGTATCCACGAGACTGTCCTGTCAAGAGAGAAAGATCTAAACTGCCCCCGTGATACATTAAACTTCAAAAGAGGAAGCAGTATTAAAAACAAGATCAGAAGCAAATTAGAAACCAAATCTTAAAGTAATTTTGGCCACAGAGAGTGGTTTAAGACAGTGAATCAGAAAACTAATAGAGCAGTGTTACAGAATTAATTCTCCTTCTCTTACTGAAGGAGTACTAGTGGCCAGCGACAAGTTTTAGACCTCAAGCTCCACACAATCAATCCTGCCTTGGACCACAGGCTGAAGCACATCCCAGAGCAAACAAACAGCACTTCCTGTAGTCCCCTGGCCCAGCCAGCAGAGCTCGGGCGTCTCCTGAGAGGACTCAGGTTGCGTGGAGTATGCACCTGAGGTCTGTCATCTTAAGAGTATTCCCCATATTAATGTGCTATATTTATCACTGTTTAGATGAAAAATCAGTGGCATCTTTTCCAGTCTGGCTATAGTTGGTAATAAAATTTTAGATAGCTACCAAGCTCTAGGGTCTGAATCAGTGATCTGCCTGTTTAAAAGACAAAAATACCAAAAAGGGGGGAAAGGATTTCAAAAGCTTAGCATCTACTTTGAGTGAGTGACCAAGGACAGAGCTGTACCCGTGTGCCCTGTCCTGGGAATGGGAGCTACACCTGCCGGTCCCTTATGTGGGGTAGAGAGGTGGGAGCTGCATCTGGAGGGCAGCATGAGGCACGCGGTGGAGGACAGGCAGGACCTCCCCCTATCTGTGCCACCAGGACACTGGGCGGCCTTGGGGGAATGGAGCCTCCCCGCTCCAGCCCGCCACTCCTCCGCATGGGTACCCCCACCCACAAACAGGTCTCAGGTTCACCAGGAAGAACAAACAAAAGGAAGCAGGAGAGAGCGCTCCGTAAAGGGCAGCAGTTACAGAAGGCACAGAGGCCCAGCAGTCGGAGGCACTCACCACGGTCGGCTTGTTCCAGACGGTCTGCAGGCAGTGCTGCACGGCCCCGCAGTCAGACGCCGTCTTCACGTTCTGGCACCACACGGCCGAGCCTCGGGTACATTCTCTCAGGCCCAGGACGGGGCTGGCGAGAGCTGCAAGCGGAATCAGCGTGAGGATGCGGCCCATTCCCACATACCAGGCCCACCTCACTTGCTTCCCCAGCATCAGGGGCCTTGGCATTTTGCAGGACAGTAGGCTGGCCCCTCACCAGCTGTATGAGCCACAGAGCCAAGGAGCTGCGTTGTCACATCATATGTCACAGGGCTGAGAGGGACTAATCTACCTGGTTCACCGTTTTCCTCTCACACTATTTTTAAACAGTATCAGACAGATCAGTCCTTTTAATCTTTACCATCTTAAATTTCCATGAAGTAATGAAAGAAATCAAAAAAGACTGGCAGGTTTAAAAATAGAAGATTTTAACTTCTGTAAAAATGAAAAATGGCCAAAGTTAAAAAAATTGTAATGAGGGCTTCCCTGGTGGCGCAGTGGTAGAGAGTCTGCCTGCCGATGCAGGGGACACGGGTTCGTGCCCCGGTCCGGGAAGATCCCACATGCAGCGGAGCGGCTGGGCCCATGAGCCATGGCCGCTAAGCCTGAGTGTCCGGAGCCTGTGCTCCACAGCGGGCAGGGCCGCAACAGTGAGAAGCCCGCGTACGGGGGAAAAAAAAAAAAAAAAAAAAATTGTAACGAGAACACAAAGAGTCATATCCTCATTACATAAAACAATGGCTTTTAATGTTGTTCTAGTAGAAGAGACCTTTTATAATCAACTGGGTGAGTTTCTGCACATAAACAAGTTTGCTAGCAAAAAAACAAAACTACATAGCCTGGATATCACAAAGTGTAGGTATGTCCATTCGAAACCAATTGCACACACGGAGTTTCATCTATGGTGTAACAAGGAAAGGACTCGGGCAGAAGTCACAACCACAGAAATGGGATTAGGGAGAAAAAAAAAACAGAAGAAAGGTTCAAGTCACCTGGAACCAAAGAAATGCAGGTTAAAGCAAGAAGGTACCATATTTATAAAGTCAAAATAATAGCCAACGGAAAACAAAAACAAAAAACCTTACCACCAAATAGTGATAAATTTGTGGAAAAAGATGCATTCTTATAAGGCTGACAGCAGTGTGACTAGTAAGTACTTCTCAAAATATATTAATATATTTCAAGAACTGAGGGGAAAAAAATCCCTCTTCAAAAATCCACTTCTAATAAAACATTTTAGGGAAATCCAGTAATTCAAGAGGTAAAATACAGTATGCCTAAGTGTGTATATATATTAAGTCAAATTCACGACATTAAAAAAAGGCAGATGTAACCCGAATGGTCAACACTAGAGGGAAAAGACTAGTGATATTCTCACCAAAATATTATGCAGGGGCTTCCCTGGTGGCTCAGTGATTAAGAATCCGCCTGTCAATGCAGGGGACATGGGTTCGAGCCCTAGTCTGGGAACATCCCACATGCCACGGAGCATTTAAGCCCGTGCACCACAACTACTGAGCCCGCACTCTAGAGCCCACAAGCCACAACTACTGAGCCTGTGTGCTGCAACTACTGAAACCCATGCCCCTAGAGCCCATGCTCTGCAGCAAGAGAAGCCACTGCAGTGAGAAGCGCGTGCACTGCAATGAAGGGTAGCCCCCGCTCACCGCAACTAGAGTAAAGCCCATGCGCAGCAACGAAGACCCAACACAGCCAAAAATAAATAAATAAATTTATAAAAAAAATATTATGCAGTTGCTAAATATACTTATAAAAATGATGTACGTCAAACAGAAAAATATTCAAGAATATGAAATTGGGGTTGTACAAAAATCAGAAAATAAAACAAGGTGGTTGGCTAAATTACTTTTTTAAATTCCCCATGTCATGTTGCTTGTGTGTAGTTTTAAAGAATATTTTATAAACTGCCCTGAGAGAACTATGGTATTCCTTGATTCTGGAACTAAAAACTGGGAAGAAAACTCTCACATTCACACCTCACTAGGGAGCAACAGATTACACTGGCACAGGGGTCAAACTCCAGCAGCTATCACAGGAGGGCTGAAGTAACTTCTACTGTAAACAGAAAAAAACATGTGGCTTGGGTCTGAGAAGAAAACCCCACAGCCACGTAAGAAACAGATTTAGAACCACCGGAGTCATGCTGCATGTTGCTTCACCTTGTAAACCAAGAGAGGACACAGTAATTCTATAGACATCTCTCTCTCTCTCTCTCGCTCTCTCACACACACACACACACACACACACACACACACAGCATGGGCTACAACACATGGAGGGCGGCGCAGTGGTTAAGAGTCCTCCTGCCGATGCAGGGGACACGGGTTCGTGCCCTGGTCCGGGAAGATCCCACAGGCCACGGAGCGGCTGGGCCCATGAGCCATGGCCGCTGAGCCTGTGCGTCCGGAGCCTGTGCTCCGCAACGGGAGAGGCCACAACAGTGAGAGGTCCGCGTACCGCAAAAAAAAAAAACTAGAAGGAAGGAAAGGAAATACTGTTATTACTTTACTAGCTATTCAAGACTAGCTATAGTTCGACAAACTGTTCATGCAGACACGGAGTCACAGGTCCCCAGAAAGCTCAAGCCAGATGATCTGCGCCCCTTCAGACACCACCAAACGAATTCTTAATCTGCCCAGATTACAGTCTTCTCTGCCCTTTGGGGAGCAAAAAAATCACAACCCACAGCCAGTTCATGAACTCAACAGAACTGGCCTCATTCCAAAAGCTGTTGGTTTGATTTGGTCTCTGTGGGTGAACATGTGCCCGATTCATAACAGTAGCACACTCCCCAGATGGTTAACCATAACGTAGCCGAGCTAGGCTGCGACCTTCAGCCGTAGGTCCCGGGAGGTCAGAGGGGAGCAGGAGTCCCGTCACGAGGGCAAGGGCTCTGAGGAGTGAGGGGGTCACAGAGCCAGCCCCAGACCTGGCAGCTCCCAGCAGCGCTTCCCACGCTCCTCTCAGGCACTGGCCTCCCAGTTCCCCTGAACAGTACCCACTAAGTACATCGCCTGCTTCTACATCTGAATTAGGAGCTCGAATTATGAACAGGAGGCTACAGAACGAGTCTCTAGGCAAAGGAACATACAGAGATACACAGTGACACCGGAAGGATGGACCTCGGCAGATAAAAGCAGGGCTCCCTGCACAAGGCCTGACCACCACTCTCCATCCTTACAAATACTCAGTCTAGGGATTTTCTCCAAACTTCCAGCCAGGAACCGGCTGTAACTGACCAAAATCTATCAGGTTTCCCCGAACACAATGCACTATCACAGGCCCAAGCTGCAAGAATACTTTGTAACTTGTTTACTCCCCCTAGGAACTTGAAACAGTAATCACCTGCTATAAAGACTTGTTACTTGTTTTGGCCAGGCTATTCTGGACCAAAAATGTAGCCCCTTCTATCTGAAATTGGTCCAGCTACTGCAGAACCCAAGGTCATTTCCCAATCCTAACAGTTGCTGAATGGTAACAAGCCCCCACCTCAGAACTAGAGGTAAAATATATGCCTGGTGGCCAATCTGGCAGACCTAAGAGGTCACCCAATCCAAGCCTAAAACGGACTTCAGGGACACTAAGAAATGAAAACTGAAGTCCCAGCTCCCAGAAATTCAGTTCTCACCAAGACCTCCCCATTTACCTCCAAACTAAAGCCAAATTTATAAAGGTGCATGTTATTAAAATGGTCTGTGGTGCGATTTCCTAAGATGACCCGAAACAACTGCGTGTCCTCAGGGTTGGTAATGAGGCTGAAACAAGCCTGGTGATGCCAAGTGCGTGACCTGCTGAGAGGTTCAGGGGCTTATTTCGGGAGCCGGTCTCCTGAGAGGGAATCAAACAGTGGGTCAGAACACGTTTGGAACATAGATCCCTTCCTCAGAAAACGTACTAATACACAAAACCCTCACACCACTTCAGGGGGTTCTCAACACCTGTCCAGGGACTCCAGCTGGGGACTGAAAGCTCTCGGGGTAAGCATGGTTTTTCTCCACAGAAGTGGGAAAACAACTAAGATGAAGACGCAATTATCAACTCCATTGACCGCGACAAGCAGTGCTTTCAGGTGGGAGGGACAGACACAGGAATAATGGTGCTGCGTTAGCAAAAACACAGAGCTGCAAGGAGAATGCCCAACTGTTCCGGGGTGCCGGAGGTGGCTTCTTCAAAATGAAAATTGAACTGGCACCTGAAAGAGGGCAGCTGAAAGACTGGTGGGGCGGGGTGGGGGGAGGGGGATTCCTGAACATTCTGAGGGAGAGCAGTGATCTTTGCTGAAGAGAAAGAACACTTTTGTCTTTTCAGGAGCGGGGCTCCAGCAGACCTCAGGCCCACTGGAAAAGGCCCCACCAGGCACTCATCCCTTGTGATGAGTGTCGCCCATGGTCCATGCTGTGGGCGACAGCTCGTGTTAGTGTCGCCCAGTTGTGATGTGGCAGAAACGAGGGGGAGGTGGGGAGATCCAGATGATGGGCACCTAAATGGAGTGGAAGGCTCATCCCAAAAGGCTGAGCAGGGACAGCAAGGGCTGAAGACGACAGGTGGGAAAATGAAACTCTCCGGGTTAAATTTAAATGTGAAGTCTGTTGGGCTGAAAGAAAAAGCAGGGCAGCAAAAGCCAACAGCACAAGGACAGAGGTGGGGCTCAGAAGCTGCGGCGTGAGTGGACACAGGCAGGCAGAGCACACCTGCGCACCCTGCTTCCCGTGGGACAGTGACAAGCGCAGGTCGGAAGGCGAGGCCCTTAGGAGACTGCAGGTGTTTAGCTGGGAGAGAGAAGGTTTCCGGGATAAGCACAGTTATCTTCACAGGTGAAGGACACCTTCCACCTCTGACATGGGGGTGGATCTGCTCTGGGTGGTGGCTTCAGATCCCAGACCTCAGAGCGGTGGGTAGAGGTGAAGGGAAGCAGAC
Source organism: Monodon monoceros (assembly GCF_005190385.1). Taxonomy (NCBI): domain Eukaryota; kingdom Metazoa; phylum Chordata; class Mammalia; order Artiodactyla; family Monodontidae; genus Monodon; species Monodon monoceros. Next base: position 22,234,280 of record NW_021703781.1, read on the forward strand.
CACAGCTCAAGGTAAGGAACATACTTAACACCCACAGGCTATAAAAGGGGAATCGCAGGCTTCCCTGGTGGTCCAGTGGTTAAGACCCCACGTTCCCACTGCAGGGGACGCGGGGTTTGATCCCTGGTAGGGAATTAGGGTCCCACATGCCACACGGCACAGCCAGAAGAAAGAAAAAAATAAAGGAAACCTGTGAGAGATTAAGCAAGTTCTAACTAATAAGTGCAGAGTCTCAACTTGAAGTCAGAGTTCTCACTCTGAAGCCTGAACTGTCCTCTAACCATTAAACTGATGCTTAAAAAAAAAAAACACACAAAAAAAAGGGAATGAGTTGGCTTGTTATGTGATGACCTCTACAAGAGTGGGAGCAACCAAGCAGAAATGAAATGCCCAACCTAGACGGATTCTGTGTCAGAGGGAGCCTGAGTGGTGAGCGGGGCTAGAAGACCTCTAGGGGCTACAAAAGTCTTCACTGTTACAATAATGAGGCAAATGACATTTTCAGTATTTACACGTAACCAATATTAAAATTACCCTAACCTACGTTCTTATGAGTTATTTCTCAAAACATCTTCCCAGCAAAGCTTTCATCTCTATTTTCATCTTCCCACACTGCCCCCAAAAACCAACTTCCTTCCCTGAGGCGACAGGCTGAACTCTAAGACAGTTCTTAGAATGTCTGCCTGACACCCTGGAGATTTCTGATTAAATTTGTCCTATTAAGAAGGATCACTGCTCAGGGTAAGGCGAGCACTACACTTCTTAGTTCAAGGGCCTGGCATTTGAGCCCTCAGTGACAAATGCTGGCGGGCTGGAGTCAGAGAAATGATCACTTCAGAGACACTAAAACCCCACAACCAAGTTTCATTTTATTAGGACAGGGTTTCAGGTTTGTTTTTTGTTTTTTTAAGACTTCAGTGGTTATCTCCTTAGGAAAGGGGTGGGGGCTCTGTTCCCTTCTTACTCCTAGGCTTAGAAGAAAATAAGCAGATGTGCTCTAAACCACTCCACATGTAGGTCACTTATCAAAGATAGGCTGTAGTGGAATTTTACTGTCTTGAGAACAGCTGCCATGAGCTGGATCAGTCATGGGCTTTGTGGCCGCTCTAGACTCGCACCAAAAGTCCTCAGTGAGCCTGGGAGGGAGGGAAGGGGGGAGAGCTCACCATAGCCGTGTGTGTTTTAGGTGCTCTTACAATGACTTAAGTGAGAAGGAGCTAAACCCCAAGTTTAGAGTGAGGCTTCTAAGGCAACTTACCCACCATCTAACAAGTTAAATGTTTTTCAAACACGGTATACTGAAAAGAAAATAAGATCTGCCTGCAAGTCCTGTCCAAATGACCCTAAACAAATCACCATCCTTCTGAGCTTGTTTTCCATCTGTAAAATGAGGATGAAGCCATTGATCACTGGATTGTTTTGAGAAAAGAGACGACGTAACTATGCACTTTCAACGGCCAGAGTATTAGTCTCTCAACCATCATCTATCTCTCTGGTATCTTAATTTACCCACAGTATCTTGACTCCCCTACCAGACTGCCTCTGAAATCAAACAGTGAAGGTTCAGATCATGGCTCTACCACTTCTAGTCATGTGACCTTCAGACTTTGGTCTTCCAATCTGCAAAATGGGCCTATTACTAGCACTTACTCCAAGGGATTTGTAAAAATTAACCGACTGTAAAACACAGTGCAGTGCTGGCATGCTACAAAAGTCCAGTGAGCACTATTACTATTATTATCCACAGTAGCAACTGGAAGACCTTTTTCACATCTACTGTCTTGCCCAGAACAGGTGTTCCACAAATAGCTGAATCAAGGATGTTCTATTTGCTTTCTCTACATTTAACCAGGTCATTAACTGGCAGCTCAAAGACCTAGAGAGCTGTTTCCCAGCAACCTCAGAAGTTGTTGGCTGCTAAATTCAAGACCCAGAAATCACAAGGAGAGTGAAGCACACGCCCGACTGTAATGAGCCCAGGAGTCGATACTGTGTAGCTAGGAGCTAAGCAAGAAGCCCTGCGTGGGCAAAAATGAGAGGTGCCCAGCGAAGCACCAGTACCACCACCAGTGAAAAGCTTTCAGTAATTCACGTAATTGGAGCTACAGGCTGACTGGCCCTCCAATCCCAAGAAAGTTGCCACTGTTGAAAATATTTTTGGAACCCACTTTTTAGAAAAGCCCCCACAAAAACCTCTCCTTCTCTGGAAGGGCACAGAGGCAGTATGGCAACATGATCACTGCCCTGAGTGTTGGGGGTAGACAGACCTGACGAAATTCCTGCTCTGCTGTCTACTAAAGCCAAGCCTCAGACAACTAACGCCACAATTATCTGCAAAATATGGAAAATAAAGAGTGCCCTTGGGGCTTCCCTGGTGGCTCAGTGGTTAAGAATCCGCCTGCCAACGCAGGGGACACGGGTTCGAGCCCTGGTCTGGGAAGATCCCACATGCCGCGGAGCAACTAAGCCCATGTGCCACAACTACTGAGCCTGCGCTCTAGAGCTCGTGAGCCACAAGCTACTGAAGCCCGCACACCTAGAGCCCACGGTCCGCAACAAGAGAAGCCGCTGCAATGAGAAGCCCACGCACCGCAACGAAGAGTAGCCCCCGCTCAACGCTAGAGAAAGCCCGCGCAGCAACGAAGACCCAACGCAGTCATAAATTAATTAATTATTTAAATAACTTCCTTTAAAAAAAAAAAGAGTGCCCTCTTCTCAGGAATTCTGTGAAGATTAGTAAGAAGGCACAGAAAGCACTGAGAGTGCCTGGTACTTATGAAGCTCAGTTAATTGTACACTGGCTCGTTAATGGTGGACTCGAGGGAAAGGATGACAAAGGGAGGTGTTCACATTCTAATTTTTGTATACTGGCATAAATTAATTTTTTCTCATGTTACTTTTAAAATCAGAAAAAATAGTTAAACCTTACGACCTGTTTTAGGGAACAATTATCGCCCAGTGTGGTACAGACCACAAGTTGCTCCCTATGCCTATTCTCCACTCCTTTCAAAGGAACAGAACCACAAAGATTAAAAAAATAAAATAAAAAATAAAAAAAGAAAGGAACAGAACCACAAATTCTTAGCTACACACATGGCTGCCAAAATTTAAAACCACATTTCCCAGTCCCCCTTGTAGCAGGGTCTGGCCATGAAACCACATTCTGGTTGATGGGATGTTAGTAGACATTATTGCACTTTTAAAGACAAGTGATGGATGGAACTTTGGCAGCCATGATGGGCCATGAAGAAAGGGCCTAGACCTCAATGATGCAGAACACTGAGCTAGAAGAGTCTGGGTCTCTGAATTCCTTTGAAAGTAGAACCACTATGCTAGCCCTAGACTGCCTGGCTCCTGAACTCGCTATGATAGATGGGAACAGTTCGATCATAATTAAGACACCATTATTCTAGGTCTCTGTTGTCTGCAGTCAAACCTAAGCCTAACTATAATACCAGCTTAATCATCTACGTCACTCACCAAAATCGTCTCCAAATGACAAGTCTTGACTAAGGCCTACCTCCACTGTGGATATTTAAAAGTCCATGTACACCATATAATTAACAAAGATTTTCAAAAACCACCTCAGAATGGAAGGGATAATCATTCCTAGAATGTGTGTTTTATGCCCTATTTGTTAAAACAGTCTTACTATTTTAGCCATATAAAATCTTTTTTATTCCTTTTAAATATTTCAGTTAACATATGCTAAATACCGTTCGAGTCTAATTATCAAAAAAAAAAAAAGGGGGTAACAGAAAATGCAAGCAGCCTCCCAATCTCAACAATCAGAGCACACATTCCACAGGGCAGTGGATCTGCTGCCTGGGTGATGCACTGCCATGGCAACAAGCCGGTTGCTAGGAAACCGAGAGAGAGGAACCCCAGGAGAGGCAGTATCTACCTCAGGTCCCCCGCACTCAGACATTTCTCAGGAGAATTTGTGCACTTAGATTCCCTAAGAGCAGGAGATGACACAATGCACTCAACACTGACTACCCGATGAAACAGCTGGTGTCACAAATACCTTCGATGACAAAGAGCACTTGTCCCTTCTTTAGAGGATCTTGCTTTTGGAAAACATTCTGCAGAGCAGAATAAAAATACTGCCCATTTAATCATTCTGAATGGCATACGCTTAGAGGCAGCCTGCCTTGATCTGGAGGAAGTAAGGTCCAAATAGTCCTCTTATCACAGAAGGAATCTGTGGCAATAAAGCTTTCAAGCTGCTAGGCTGACATCCCATCACCTCTGGCTCAGATAAGCTATTATTTCTGTTACTTAAGACAAAGGTTCTTTCTTTCCTGCTTCTCCTCTCGCACTGCCCCCTTACTTTTTAATTTTCCTCACAAGCCAGATCATTCTAGGACAAGAAATCAATCCACATGAAGAAAGCAACAGAATCCTCAGGTGCACTGCCTTGTGTGATAACACACACTGAGGGGCAAGGCTGTGTGATCTTCTTAGATTGTAAAAGAACGATTCAATTTGGCATAATTGATTTTGGGATGAGAAATTCCTATCTAGTTCATTCAAGAGCACTCCCGGGCTTCCCTGGTGGCGTAGTGGTTGAGAGTCCGCCTGCCGATGCAGGGGACAGGGGTTCGTGCCCCAGTCCGGGAAGATCCCACATGCCGCGGAGCAGCTGGGCCCGTGGGCCATGGCCGCTGAGCCTGCGCGTCGGGAGCCTGTGCTCCGCAACGGGAGAGGCCACAAAAGTGAGAGGCCCGTGTATCGCAAAAAAAAAAAAAAAAATTAATTTTAAAAAATAATTTTAAAACATTTAAAAATAATAAGAGGCTTTTTTTTCCTGATTACCAAACCACGTATGTTCACTGCCTACAATTAAGAAAATTCAGGAAAGCACGAAGACGGAAGGAAAAGTCATACTCAGAGGGGCCCAGAAGGAGCTGTGACCAGCACCCACCCTCATGGGCCCTCTTCCACCCCTACCTGGAGTCACAGCCTTGAGGAAGTTCACTGCCAGCCAGAGCCCTCAGCTGCCTGGTCACATGCTTTGGTAGGAAGCCCAACCACAGGCTCATCCCTCCATAGAACCACCTGGGTGGCTGAGAAGGCCTGGGGTCATATGCTTAGCCACAGATATGGGACCAAAGTCTCCAAACCAAATGTCATCACTTTCAGAAAATGAGTAACAATCAAAACTCCCTTCCTCCTTGGTTCCTGGCCTCAGGCCATGAGCAAAGGCCACAGTGGAGCCCTGCAGTACAGGGCTGAGACCCTGACCCTGAGGTACCAACACCAGTTAAGATAGAATTTTCAGGGCTTCCGTGGTGGCGCAGTGGTTGAGAGTCCGCCTGCCGATACAGGGGACACGGGTTCGTACCCCGGTCCGGGAAGATCCCACATGCAGCGGAGCGGCTGGGCCCGTGAGCCATGGCTGCTGAGCCTGCGCGTCCGGAGACTGTGCTCCGCAACGGTAGAGGCCACAACAGGGAGAGGCCCGCGTACCGCAAAAAAAAAAGAATCCGCCTGCCAGTGCAGGGGACACAGGTTTGATCCATGGTCCGGGAAGATCCCACATGCCGTGGAGCAACTAAGCCCGTGCGCCACAACTACTGAGCCTGCGCGCCACAGCTACTGAGCCCGCATGCCACAACTACGCAAGCCCGTGTGCCTAGAGACCGTGCTCCGCAACAAGAGAAGCCACTGCAATGAGAAGCCCGCGCACTGCAACGAAGAGTAGCCCCCACTTGCTGCAACTAGAGAAAGTCTGCACGCAGCCACGAAGACCCAAAAATAAAATAAATAAATATATATTTAAAGAAAGAGCACTCTAGTCCTAACACAACACTGTAAATCAACTATACTCCAATAAAAAATATTAATTAAAAAAAGAAAAAAGGAGCACTCCAGTCCAATATAAACTCCTGTCAGCAAAGCTCTTCTTCCAAAGTGTCAACCTATCAAGTGATGATCAGACATAAACTTAAATCACCTTAGATAATATTACTCGACAACTGGACCATGAAGAAGTCCCTGACAGAAATGCCCAAGGTCCAGCCAGGTGAATGGGTACAGGCAGAGGTCAAAGGCACATCTGTATGGTTCTACACTCAGCCCAGGGTACAGCCCAGAAATCAATTCAGCCAGCCAGCCAGCCGGAAGCCGGCCCAGGCTCTATCCCATCCCTGCTAACCGGCTGGGCGGTCTCTGCACCCTTGAAGAAGACAATAATATGCATAAAAGAAAAAAAAAAAGATTTCATGCAAACCCACTAATAAGGAAATTCAGTGTTCTGGGCTCATCGCACATGATTGTTTATTAAGTAAAAAGTTTCAGATACATGCAAGTGTGTCTACTATAAATGTCACTTTTGAGTACTTAATACTTAAAAGGAATACCACCTTCATTGGAAATGCTGAAATCTAAAATTCAGACCACAGCATGGATTAGGGCAGGATATTAGAATGTCCCCAGCATTCTGATTTAGTTGCTCTCACCTGAGAGGTCTGCTATGAGGATAAAATGTTAAGCAAAAAGCACTTAGAACAGTGCTGGGTACACAATGAACTCTCAGGAAGTGTCACCTACTATGATGTCTGTAGTTCCTGCAAATCAGCTACACTGGTAGTTCACACTCAAAGCGTGGTCCACCGAACACTGAGGGTCTCAGAGATTCTTTTAGGGGATCCATGAAGTCAAAATTCTCATAATAGTAATATGAAGATGTTAGTTACCCTTTTCACTCATTCACTCAAAAATGAGCAGTGGAATTTTTCTGGAAGCATATGACATGTGACAGTGCAAAAGACTGAATGCAGAGGCAGCTGAAAATCCAGCCAGGTGTTAAAAAGCTTGCAAAAATGTAAAATAAGTTGTTCTTCTCACTAAATAGGCTTATGTTTAGGAAAACAGCTATTTTTCATTATAATCACAATACGTTAACATGTAATGGATTTATTTTTAAGGATTATTTTTAAAATTCTGTCAGCTTCATTTATAAGACGGTAAATATCACGGATATAACCCAGATTAACAAAAGCTCTTTGGGGTCTCTCAATGACTCAGGAGTATACAGGGATCCTGAGACCAAAAAGTTTGAGAACCACTGGGTTAAACATTTAAAAACAACTAAGTTCTGGAACTAAAAAGAGGGGAAACAACTCCTCAGATTATAGCTGGTTCCCTTTTCAGATTTACCTCAAATCAGGGCCACCAGGGGTAGCTTAGTTATGTTAGGGTCCTGTGTCCCTAACCCCTACATAAAATCCTCTCCAAAAGGCTCGGGGTGGGGGTGGGGGTGGGGGGGATTGGCTCTAACCTGGACACGAACTATTATTAAAAGCCAACACTTCACTTGAGTCCAAAGTCACTCTTGATTTGCAAACTCCTAAACACAATTTCGTAAAATTCGTTTCAGTTAATAAAAGAAAATGCTTTGTTTAATCGTGATAAAGATCTGGCACTACCAGCACTTAAGTTTCATGCACACCGACCCACCAGCAGTTACTGAGCTTAAGTCCTCTTGCTACAGCTCACACCACGGTTCAGCAGGACTGAGCACCTATCACAGGCCAAACACTGTTGTACGTGCTGCAGATCCAGTCAGTGACCACGACAACAAATAAAAACACATCATATGGGCCTTCCCTGGTGGCGCAGTGGTTGAGAGTCCGCCTGCCGATGCAGGGGACCCGGGTTCGTGCCCCGGTCCGGGAAGATCCCACATGCCGCGGAGCGGCTGGGCCCGTGAGCCATGGCCGCTGAGCCTGCGCTCCGCAACGGGAGAGGCCGCAACAGGGAGAGGGCTGCGTACCGCAAAAAAAAAAAAAAAAAAAACCACATCATATGATGCCAGGCAGTGCCAAGTGCTACGAAGAAAAATGAAGCTAAGGAAGAGCAAGACATGGACATTTCAGACAGAGCAGGGCGCAACTCTGGTAAGGCAACACCTGGGCAGAGAGTAAACTACATGATTACCTGGAAAGGAAGATGACCCAGATAGGTAGAACACAAAATGGGCAACAGTAAGTAAGCAGCCCTGACCTGATGGGAGAGGAAGAACTCTGAACAGCAGCCGAGGGCCAGATGACATGACCTTGCATAATAAACGTTAGGTTTTACTCCTAGTGAGACAGGAAGAGCCACATGACCCTCTGGCATCAGTGCCTGCACATGGAGACAGCATTCCAGCACAGCTGTTAAAGGAGTTCTTTTGTTTTTTTTTTACTATAATAAGTGACGCCACTAAGACTGGCCAAAAGAACTTTCTATAACATCTCCTTCAATCTTATTTACGTAGTTTCCTGTCAATGTAAAGAATTTCTTTTCAAAAGCAGTATCTATCCAAATGTGGCCAGAATTTAATTTTAAAATTTGGAAGTGTCATTAGAATCCATCTCACTTTTTCTATGACACAGATGTCCATCAATAGGTTTAACTAAATTGACACATCCATACAATAAAATACTCTGCAGCTATTTTTTTTAACAGCTGGGAGGTAGAAGGTGATTAAGAAGATAGGACAACTTAAGTGCAATGTGGTACTCTGATCCACTCCTGGAACAGAAACAAGAGATTACTAGGAAAATTGGTAAAATCCAAATATTGTATGCAGTCTAGTTAACAGTAAGGTTAATTTCTTACTTTTGACAAAGGTACAGCGGTTATATAAGATGTTAACAGTAAGGGAAGTTTGGGTGCAGGGTATATAGAAACTCACTGTACTAGCTTTGCAACTTGCCTGTAAATCTAAGATTATTCCAAAATTTATGTTTTTTTAGAAAGGCAGTAGTATAGATCTATCTGTATTAGCATGAAATAACCTCTAAAGATACAAATAAAAGGAGAAATGCAAATGAAAACCACCTCACCCTTTTATCATGGCAAAATTTCAAGTTTGACATCACATGTTAATACTGCAACTAAAAACCGCATATTCTGTGGGAACAGAAATTCCTAAAATCATTTGATAGAGTAATTCAGCAATTTCTAATTAAGGTGAAAACAGATATACTCCACAACTCAGCAATTCTGTTCCTAGGTATATCCTCTAAGGAAATGTCTGTTCATGTGCACAAGAGTATTTATAGAAGCAGTTTGTAACAGAACAATAAAACAACTGGAAATAATCTAAATGTCTATCAACAGAATGGAGAATAAGTATGATATAAATGTAATACTGTACTGTAGTGAAAATGAATGAAACAGATCTAAACATTTTCAAAATGAATGAACCTCACCAGCAAAATAAAAAACAATTACTAACCCAAGAACATATATTATTCATAAAATGTTTAAAATATCCAAAACAGGACTTCCCTGGTGGTCTAGTGGTTAAGACTGTCGCTTCCACCGCAGGGGGCCGGGGTTCAACCCCTGGTCGGGGAAGTTCCGCATGCCGCGCAGTGCGGCCAAAAAGGTTAAAAAAAAAAAAAACCAGAACAATACTAGACGTACCGCTGAAGATTACACATATATGTATGAAAGTATAAAGACAGACCTGCAGGGGGATGATAAACACCAAGGCCAGGAAGGTGGTTATCTATGGAAGGCAGCGGGTTGTTCTATATCTTAACTAGAGTGTTATATACATAGGTGTTCATTATCACTACTCTTCCACTTTTCCGGATGTCTAGAATGTTCCACAATTTTTAAAAAGAGCAAGGAGCGAAACAGTGTAATATGTGTTTGTGTTAAAAAGAAAAACAGAAGGGGAAATCATACACACAGCCACCTATAGGTAGCTCCGGAAGGCTCCTAAAGGAGCTGGTACCAGGCTGCCTCTGGGAAAGGCCCAGGGGACAGTGGTGGGAGGGAAACATACTTTTTACTCTATGTACTATTACACCGATGGAACTTGTTTACTGTGTGCAGTTATTATCTGAACAGTTCACCGCCATTGAGGGATGGGGAAACCAGACTGGGGCGGGGAGTGGAGAACAGACTTACCCCAGGTACCATGGTTAGGGACAACCAGCCTAGAATCTGAGTAGTCAGGTTACCAGGAACCAGCCCGGATGTGCTGGGCTGTTCTGTTAAAAACTGATGTATAAACCAAGAGTTTGGCTGCCTAGCCAAATTCTTTCCCACCTCCCTCCTAATGGCTGACTACCTACCCTAGTTTGTTTTCTGATCTGGTAATTATGTCCAACATAACATATTTACACGTCAATTTAATTTTGTTTGTTGTTAAATTTACAACATCCCATGAAATGAAAGAAGGCAGGAGATATCACAAAATCAAGGGCGGAGACTGATTTTGTCCTTGTGCTGGTGGGACAAGGACATTAACAAACATGGTATTGTTTTTTTGTGGCTTAACAACAAACCCTATAGTACTTATTTACCTATGCCTTGTCGTACAGTAAGTTATTAAAGCATCACATTATTAAGCCCATTGTACAGATGAGGAAGCACAGTTGAAGAAAACTGCCCAAGGTCAGTCAATGATGTGATAAAGCTAAACTTCTATTCTACAGTATCATCTCACTCCCATCATAAAGAATTAGAAATTCCGCAAGAAAACATGGAATTTTGACAGGTTATTTTTCAGTGCATAGACCATTACCCAAGGCCAAAATTCAGGTTTTTTTCTGGAACTTCACGGAACAAAAGTAAAGCAATGAGTGCTTTCGCCAACAGTCAAACTGTTCATCCCAATCACTGTATTTACCATCAGTTTTAAAATGATTTTAAAAAAACAAAAAACAAAACAGGCAGGGCAGGAAAATCCAGACCCTCCTCCCAGGAGGCAGAAGCAGATAACTGGTGGCGGAAGCAAGGCTTAGAGGACCTAGAATGCCCATGCTAGAAGACTGCTTCCAGAAGCTGCAGTGCACACTTGCCCAAGTGGCATGGTCTTGGCCCTGAGAGCTTCCCATGCCTTATTAGGTACTTTCCCCAGCCAGCAACACCCTGTCGCCCTTCCTCGTCCCCATTCAGTTAAGCCACAGCCCAGCCGTTCCAGCTTCAGAGCCCAAGAAAATGGAGGAGCAAGTTCTCCTTCCCCATCTAGAAAAATCCTGACCACCTGATCTAATACGCTTCAACTGTCGTAGGAGGTATTGGATACACCTTGTTAAATGCAATTAAACCACTTACCAAATCCTTGTTATTTTCAGAGTAAAGTTGATGATTGACTAAAAATTGCTAAACAGGGGAATTATCCAAATTCCTGGCAGGTGAGAACTGGAGTTGTTGACATTCAGCAGGCTGTGCTATACGTTCATGTCTTGCATCTTAATAAAAATAAGCTATCAAATGAGTATATATATTTGTACATAACACATTCTAGCATCCCTAGAGAGCTACCTGCCTCAGTGGCGGGTAAACACTATTCAGCTGGTTAGCCTCTACACAGGTGGCAGTAACAGGGGCAGCTAAGTTTCAGGGAATAGGTACCACATCCCAGGCACCAAGCCACTTGTTTTATACTGACCACCTCATTAACACCGGGCCTGCCTTTTTCCACTAGAGGAATCACCCAACAGTATGTCCTTACTATATGATCCCATTTATAAAAAGCTCAAAAACAGTAATTAGGTTCTTACATTTTCAGTGCTAGAAGCTAACAAAGCGGTTTCCTTCGGGGCAAGTTAGATAGGGTGAGTGGATGGGGAGGCACAGGGGCTTCTGGATGCTCCTCCTTTACCTTGGGGGCTGCTTACAGTGGGCTCGTTCACTCTGCAGGAATACCTCAATCTGTACACTTAAAAGGTGCATGTTTTCTGTATGTAAATTACAGCCCCATAAGTTTGTAAAGTTAAGTGCTTGGTGTTGATGGAAGGATAAAGAGCAAGCACTGTCAGAACTCCTGGGTTCTGATTCTGACTTCCCCAGTAAATGGCTTACGATTTGGGGGAGTCATTTCTGGGGGGCCTCAGTGTCTTCACTCCTAAGAGGTTAGAGGAGATACTCTCCAATTCTCTCAGTATACCATCACTGCCATTTCTTTTCCAGGTGGAGAAAAAGGAGGGGCAACTGGATGAGTAGGAAAATAACTCAAGAGCAAAAGTCTCTACCACCAGGACATCATTAAAACACAAAGCATAAAGCCTCTCCAGATTCAGGATGACACTCTCTGGTGCCACACTGGAACAGCAAGTTCTAAGCTCTCAGGGAGCAGATGACGGCTGCCGTCACTAGACACCTTCGTTAACAAGCTCACTATCAATATTAAAAATTTTAGGAATACATTTCCAAAAAGCTGCACTGGGGCCACAGCTGTCAAGGCAAGCGGGCACTCATATATTGTGTTCAGAGCATGACCTTGGCATAATCCTAAAGGCTGGGCAGCAAGATTAGAACAAGGCCATTATTACACACTCCTATTTACCCAAGTGTTCAGGGAAAAGGGTATCTAGTTTAACTTAACAGTCTGGTTAGCCATACTCCCATATATACCAGAGGAGGATTTTACATTTCCAAACAAACAATTTAGTCCTTTTTGTGTGGGTTGAGTGTCAGAACTCTTAAGGGTCTCGTGAGGAGTGAGTCACTGCTAGTAAGAACAGTTTGATACTGAAAAACAAAAAACTCGTTTTCAATCAGTATAGAAAATTTAGAGACTAGCATTACTTTATCATACTGACTATGGAATAAAAGCAGTATCAACCCCAGCAAGAAAGTTTCTTTGGTGACTATAAAACCAAAAATCTTTCTTTACAAGTTGATTGCCTTTCATAATCCACAAGTAAAGCAAGTTTAGGAGCTTGGTTTAAGGTTAAGACACATTCGTGAAAGTTGCTGAAAGCTAACATGAGAAAAACACCTTAAATCTATCTCACCTATAAATATCTTATTTGATTCCCATCAGCTCTGTCATCCATTACATTACTGTCTATTAAAATTTGGATTGCTGCATGAGTTAGAATGGAAGCTAGCCCTTAGATTACAGTTAACTAGAAACAGAAACTGAGGACGGGCCTGAAGATCAGGTTTATTGCCCTCAGTGGGCTATTACCAAAAAACATCCAGATTTGGGATCCTCTGTGTATTTAAATTAAAATCTGGCTCCTAGTCATTCAACCTCACTCCTTTCCCTTTACCATGATGATTTAGATGAGGTTAATGAAGGCAAGAGTTGAGGGTGGAGGGTTGGTCTCGATAACATGGGAAGGGCACGGGACCCCTCCTAATTCCAGGAAGGCAGTACAGCTGGTTCCCAAGCATTGGCTACATAACCTGCGATGATTTTAACACCCGTCAGTACTATTTCAGGACCACAACGTCTCAGGTACTTAGATTTTCCCCAAAATAAAGGTCACTGCCAAAACCTGCCAATGGCCATGCAAGATGAAATGAGGGCTCCATTGCAAACTCATCAGGACCACAAAAACCCCGTATCATCTTCAAGACGTAGGATCAAGAGTAAATATATATGCAAAGATAAACATCAATACAGAAGATATACTTAGGTGCTTTCTGCAACTTCAATACTCTTAAAAACTGGGGCAAGTGAGGCCAAGGGCCAAAGTCTATCCAGAAGTTGGGGCCCCAGTCCATCTCCATGACGTGCGTCCAGCACAAGCACGACACAGCTGCAGGAGGGGTCACCCTACAGGCCCACCCCGAGAGCTGGACCGGCAGCTTAAGGGAGCCCCAGTCCGCCAACTCAGGCCGTGAGGGAGACGCTACTTCCCCGGCCCCGCCCGCCTCGCACACAAGCCCGACCCCAGCCCCTAAGCAGCCAGGCTCCCAACCGCCTCCCGCCTCCAGCAGCCCCTCCGCCGCCCAGCAGGACCTGGCTCTGCGCAGGCGCCTGCGCAGTGCGCGCCCCTCACTAATCCCTATGGGGAGCAAAGGGGCTGAGGCCCGGTACAACCCGCTCCGGGACTAGCGGGCTGCGTCCTGCGGGGTCCCCTTCCCCAGGTTGGGGGTCCCAGGGCTTACCCGCGCCCAGGAGGCTGGCCAGAACCAAGAAGGAGTACATGACGCCTCCTGACTCCGCAGTCTGCAATGCAGAGCGTCAGCTGATCCTCAGCGAATATAAACGTGCCCCGCCCCAAAGCCGCCCACCGCGCAGGCGCAAGCTCTGTCCCGGCCGGGCGGCCCGAATTCTCCCCGCAGCCTGACTCAGCGCCGCACAGGGCGCCTGCGCAAAAGGAAGGCTGGGAGGTGGGAGGAGTGTGGAGGACGAAAGGATTGAAGGAGCATGGGAGGAGGATAAGGAGACGGAAGGGAATGGAGAGGTCATCAAAGAATACATAAATGAAGAAGTCAACCTCACCTTTTTTCTATGAAGTACCATTTTCTATTATTAGTACCATTTTTCAGTTGAGAAGCCGTACTCAAAAAGGTTATCTACTTTTTCTAAGCTCTCACAGTCAAAACTCAAACTCACCACTTGACCCACGCTGTCTCTTAAATGACGTTCATAGTATTTTCGTGGCTGGGCCAGCGTGTAACTTCATTCTGGGTCCTGACTTTCCCTCCTAGCATTTCATATCCACAATCCCTTCTCCCCATGACTCACAGACAGGTTTTTCAATGTTAGATATGTAGGGTTTCAGAACAGGTCTCTGAGATGTGGTACTTTGGCATGTGGATTATTTTGGCTAAAGGCAATGGAGAGCCTGTGGGCTCAAGAGGAATTACTGCCCCTCCCTTAACTACCTAGAAGAATTTAAATGGGGGATTTTTCCCAGAAAAGGTGTTATTACCAGGAACAAATTTTATCTAAGTGACCCCATCTATACGGCAGAGCAGACACCTAATTACGGAAAAATCTGCTCTTCTTATCTGCCTGTGGATGACCCTCCTGTCCTTGGAAGCCCCAGGCCCCTATCCCATTTCTTAGCTCAGCATGGTGTATACACCTCATTTTACCTCTCTGTCTCTGACCCTCTCGTGTCTGTGGGGTTCCCACACATATGAAATTAAATTTTATTTTCTCCTGTTAATCTGTGTTACATCATTTTAATTGTTTGACCAACCAAAAAGAACCAAAGAAGGGAAGGGAAATTTTCCCCTTCCCAAAATATGCAAACACTCCCAAGGCCCTCTCATGGTTTGTCCCAGAGTTGGAGGGAGTGGAGGAAAGGGATTGAGAAGCAAGATGGGGGAGGATAGAAAGTGTCTGAGCCGTTGGAGAAGGAAACAGAGAGTGAAGCCTGAATTTGAGAATCAGGCTAAAAATCAGCCAGGGGCCTTTATGGAGAAGGAAGCTGCCCACCCTGTCTAGCCCTCAATCCTCACCTTACTCCAGAATAAGAAAGGCCTGGGTGGCCCACAAAACCACTTGCCTTCTACCTGTGGTTGACCCTCTGGTTCTGAGCAGAGGGATGACCACAACCTCGCTGTCCTCCAAGGGCCAAGTACCTACAAGCCGAAGGGAAAGAAAGGAAGGAAACCTCAGACTTTTAGGGCAGGCCCTTAAAGGTCATTTAGTCCCATTCCATCATTGTACCAATTGGGAAATTGAGGCCTGGAATGGGAGGGACATTTATCCAAGGTTACACCTGACCAGGGAGGGGCAAACCCAGGGTCCCATCCGTCTGTGACAATCTATAATGCTTCCTGAGGAACAGCCCACAGACAGAGGTCTCAGCACCTTTGGCTCAGCTCCTCCACCACCACCCACACAGCGAGGCTTACTTCCCACTGGGGAGCTGGATGGGGAAGTGTGCACCACAGCGGGTGATGTGAAAGAGCTGAGTAAAGTTGGGACAAGATTTGGTCTCAACTGGATGCCTCACTGGTTGGCCTCAATGGCAAGACGGAGGCTGCATGGCTGCCCCATCTGCAGGCTTCCTAAGTCCAGGCACAGCATGGGGCAGATTACCCCAACAGCCAGATAAATGCAAGGGAGGTGGGGTTCTAGGACACAGCCTGGTTCCCAGCTCCTAGCCGATGAAGGAGGCAAAGCATCCCACGCAGAGGTTACAAGACCCCAAGCCAAAAGGAAACTTGGAGACCTTCGGATCACAGGCTCTCACTTGGCCGGAGTAACTGAGCTCTCAGAGCTACTTAATGGTTCAGAGCCTGAACCCACCACGACTCTTTTTAATACCCTCCCCCGCAACTAGAGGGATATGTCCGTGTTTTTGAGATGAACTTTTGCTGCCTTTTATTTGCACACCTGGAACACAAGAGTAATATGTTCCTTCATCCACCCCCTTCCCTGTAAGGACAGAATTTTAATAAAGAATATAGAAGCAGTAAGTGGGTTATTATAATTTTTTACCAAGTCAGTAGATGCTTCAATCCTCTTTAAATACCTTCCTAACCATCTGTGTGTAGGCAACAAGAGCTATGAATCTATTTGGACCCTTTGACCCTATAATACCATTCCTAGCTATATACCTCCCCAAAGACATAATCCAGAGCTAAGAAGTACTTTATCCAAAGTGTTCACAGAATAGCCCTTTGTAACAGTAGAAACTGGAAAGATTTCAAATGCTGAACAATGATGGGCTAGTTAAGGAAATGGGCCGGGACAAAACAACGTTACTTGAAGCAGCCTTGAAGCATGAGGCAGAAGCAGCAAGGTGCCCTTCTCTCTCAGAAGTGGCAGAATTTTCAGAAGAGGAACGAAGAACTGGAAGTGAGAAGAGTCTCCTGATTTGGGGTTTACCCGTCATTGCATTATTTCACTCATTGTAATGTCCACGTTTTACTTCATACTTCTTAAAGAAAAAATTATAGGAAAATTTTTAAAAGATAAGAAAATCCCCTTCTTTTCCTCCCTACTATGAGCTCAAGTTTTCAGGGAACTGCAAAGATATTTTTCCTTGGAAATGTGATCCATACTGGAGACCCTGGCGGGGTTCTTGATGACTTTCCAGTTCTGGGTCCCAGCTCCTCACGAGGCCCCACTTCTAGTGCCTGAGATCTTGTGAGACTCCCACCTGTCAGATGAATAATTCCCCTTCTGGCCCCAGAAAGCTTCCATCTGTTACTGCTTCTATTGTGCAACTGAAAGAGCACTGGGCCAAGACAGCCGATAGAACAGAGGCCTGCACTGTGAAGGCCCAGCCCACATGCCTGGCCCCAAAGCTCCACTCTGGCTCCCCCAACAGCCACCCTGGTCCCACCCTGGAAGCACCCCCTCCCCCCATAACACACCCACACTGCATCTCAGAGAAGGAAGCTCAGGTTCCTCTCCCGCCAGCATCTCCCTCATCAGGACCTCCAGCCTCCAGTCTCTCCTGCCTGCATTTTCCTTTCTGCCTAGTCTGGACCCTCAGGCAACCACTCTAGTAAGCCCCTCCCAAAGACCACTCTCCCCATCAAACTTTAGTCACTCACCTGCCAATTTCTGGCCTCTGCTGTCTTTTCCTCTCTTCCTAGCAGCCCTGGGCTGCTGGAGAAATCAACCACCCCAGCTAGGCTCACAAAGCCCTCTGTGTCACTTGGGACGTATTTGGCCCTCCCAGGTGGCCGAGTCTCCTATTGTCTCCTAATATGCTTCGCCTCTTTTCCCTTGATCTTGATAATTAGTAATCAAACCCCCTATTTCTGGCTGCGTACATGGCCACCCAGAAAAAGGACTACATTTCACAACCTGCCTTGCAGCCATAGGACTTCATTCTGGCCAATGAAATAAAAGAACAAGTGCCCATTTTGTGACTTTAAGGTACTGCTCTTAAAAGGAAGAGACACAGCCAGTGCAAATATTTAACAAATGGTACTGCCAGGACACTGACCATAGTGTTGGGGGAATGTCCTGGAAGGTCCCAACTGAGCCAAGTTGTTGTCTTGGAGGGGTGGGTGGTCCCAGGGGATGAGTAAGCAGGGGGATGGGCACCAGGGAGTCAGCAGCTGTCTACCAGCAGGTGGTACAGAAGTAGTTCAGTAATTTTACTGCTGAACAACACGACTGGTTTGTACCAGCTAAACGTCATCTAAGGCTGCAAACTCTTTTCTTCTTTATGCTGGATTGCAGACATAATGGCAGGAGCTCAAGCATCCATTCTGGGCCATGAGGTAGGAGCCTTGTTAAGGATGACAAAGCAACAAGATAAGAACCTGGATCTCTGATGGTTTTATTTGCCCTATATTGTCCACCTCCAGACTATTCATGTAAACACAGCCATATCTTGTTTAAGGTTTCATTATCTTGAGTTTTTGTTACTTTCCAGATCTTCTCAACAATGCTCAAGCCCTGACCTCATCTCTGTCTTCTTCATGCTCACTTCCTATTTTACCTCTTCCCTTCCATCTCTGAGGAGGAAATGCCTTTTCTTCTCTTTATGCGGCCAAACTGTAGCTGCTAAACCCTCCTGTGCTTTTGTTGATCAGCTCTTTTGACCTCTAGGTTTTTTTATTTTTATTATTCTTTTTATTTTTAGTATGTTTTTTCCGTTTTTTATTCTTTTTATTTTTAATATATTTTTTCCTTTTTTAAAAATTAGAATATAGTTGATTTACAATATTATATTAGTTTTAGGTGTGTCCATTCTTTTTGTTCGTTCCCCATGCCTTACCAGTTGTTAAATATTTTTATTATCATCCCTCTAGCACTTTGCTCCATCCATTGTCCTTTCCTTTTTCATATCTTCAGTCTCCCCCCTCACCGCTGACTCTTCCCCCTCAGATTATAAATACACACAAGGCTCTCCTATCCTAAAAGAAATCTGCTCACCCCTGACTTTCACTTCAGCTACTTTCTCGTATCTTCCCTTCACTTTCCTGCTCCTTGAAACAGTCACCTACACTCACCATATTTACTACTCTCCCTCCAGACTAACCCTAGCCCAGCCCACAGCTCCACTGAATGGCTTTTTGGAAGTAAATGGTAAATTCCTACTTGGAACGTCCACCAGCACCTTCTCATTCCCTTTAGCCTCTGATACTGTTGGTCTGCTCCTCCTTCCTACAACTCTCCCACTTGGTATCCATGACACAGCACCACTCTGCAGGATGCTGGACATCCAGCACAGAAGTCCCCATGCCCACTTCCTCACCCATGATAGACATCACTACTAGAACGTGACTTCAAAGCCTCCTCACTCAGTACTCCAGCTGCTAGGACCAACTGATCAAAGTTGGCTCTTGGATTGACACATATTTGCCACCTGTCAAGTGGTGAGGTTCTCTGGGAAACATGCTCTGAGACTGACATGTGTGGGCAGAAGTTTTTAGCTCATGCTCGCAGGATCACACCTCTGAGGCAGTGAGGGCAGCAAGATAGGGCAGAGCGGGAAATTAAACTGCAGTAAAGTTGCCACTGAGGCCTCAGCCCACCCCATGCTGCAGGGATGGCCCTGCCAAACTGTCCTCAGTTGAGGCAACACAATAGTGCCCCAGGGGAGGGGCATAACCTTGGGCCAAGGGCTTCCTTTGGCTGAGGGCGATTCCTGAACGGGGGCTAGTATGGACTGAACGTTTGTATCCTGCTCCAAAATTCATACATTGAAGCTTAATCCCCCCGTGACTATATTTGGAGGTGGGGCCCCCTAAGGAAGTAATTAAGGGTGGACCCCTGATCTCATAGGATTAATGTCCTTATAAAAAGAGACACCAGAGAGCTTGCTCTCTCCCTGCACCCCGCCCCCCAGCCCCAACTGCACACACCCAGGAAAGGCCATGTGAGGACATATCGAGAAGGCAGCCATCTGCAACCCAGGAAGAGAGCCCTCACTAAAAGGCAAATCAGCAGAAACCTTGATCTTAGACTTCCAGCCTCCAGAACTGTGAGAAAATAAATACCCTAGTCTATGGTATTTTACTATGGCAGCCCAAGCTGACTAGGACAAGTGCACAGCTGTGAGACCTCAGCAGGCTGCCCTCCAGGCAGCAGGGAAATGAGTTGTTAAAAAACAAAATTCAGCTGAGTCAATTTTTGAGCTCTTATTGGCTCTACTCAACAATTCACGGGGGCTTCGCTGGCAGTCAGGTGGTTAAGACTCTGTGCTTCCAATGCAGGGAGTGCGGGTTCGATCCCTGGTTGGGGAACTAGGATTCCACATGCCACACGGCCAAAAACAAACAATTCATTGAACCAGGCAGCATCCAATCTGACAGATAGAACAGAGCTCTGAGGAGCTATACAAAATGAAACACTTTTATGGACAGAAGGGAGAAGGAACAAAAAAACTAGGCCAAGACAAGCAGCTTGGTTATGGCAAGGTCACTTCCCTTTAAGGGATGTCATGGGTCAGACAGATGTCAGATGTCAGCCAGATAACCTAACTGATACTGATTGCTGACTAGGTAATTCTTTTTTTTTTTCTTAATTACTTTATTTTTTTATTTGGCGTTGGGTCTTCATTGCTGCGTGCAAGCTTTCTCTAGTTGCGGGGACTACTCTTCATTGCGGTACGCAGACTTCTCATTGCGGTGGCTTCTCTCGTTGAGAAGCACGGGCTCTAGGCACGCGGGCTTCAGTAGTTGTGGCACGCAGTCTCAGTAGTGGTGGCTCACGGGCTTAGTTGCTCCGCGGCACATGGGATCTTCCCAGACCGGGGCTCGAACCCGTGTCCCCTGCATTGACAGGCAGATTCTTAACCACTGTGCCAACAGGGAAGTCCTGACTAGGTAATTCCTGAATGACTGGTTTAAGAATCCATTTCTGGGAGAGCCAACACTATAATTCTCAGTTTGGAGCCATGGGACTTAACATAGGTGACTCCATTTGGGACCTACTGTCCTGTGTTTAACAGTTCCTTGGTCTTCACAGGGAGATCTGGGGGTGCACAGCACCACTCTAACACCTCTGCTCTGAGTTGTCCTCCTTCTTCTCTGACATTTCTTCTCAGAACACAAGGCCTTGGCCCTAACCCAACGCTGCAATCTGTTCCCTTGAACTCCCAGCCTTACCCCTCCATCTCATGGTCCCAGCCACTCTGCCCCACACCCTCTATGGTTGTCTGAATAACCTGTGTGTTTTCACATCTGTGTGCCCTGTAACTACCCACTTCCCCACCTCAAATTCCCTTTTCTACCTCTTTCCCTGGTGAGCTTTTATTCAACCTTCAAAACCCAGTTAAAATGATACTCCCAGAGGGAAGACTTTTCAATGTTTTAGGAGATGGTCAAGGCTCCCTCTTGTCCCTACTGTACTTTACTCACTGCTCAAGTAGCTGTCTGGTTATTTTCAGCAATACTTTTATTGAGCACCTAGTATTATATATGCCAAATCCTGTGCCAAAGGCTGTGGACACTGAATTGAAAGACACAGGCTAATAGAAAAGCCACACATGAGGCCTGATGTTATCTCACCCCCTCCATGGAAGCCAGAGTTGCCCCACCAGCTCCACGGCTCCCTTGGGGCTCCTGGTGCACAGGTCCCAGTTGGTACCTTGGGCCTGGCCACGTTCTGGGCTGGGGACAACAAGCACAGTTTCAGGCAGCCCGTCTATTCTGGAAGCTGGACACCGCCACGATGTGGCCTGGCCCCAGAGCTCTGCTTCCAGGTGTAGTCACAGTGGGCTGTGCTTGGCTGAGCCAATCAGGTGCTCTGTGGGGAGCTGGCCCCAGGGGCTGCTAAGAGCTCGTGTTGGTGAGTCAGCTGTGGGCAACGGAGCCCATGGGAAACAGCTGAGTCACTGTGAGGAAGTCTGCCAGTCCGTGAGGTCAAAGCCCTTTTGAGAATCTGAAAGCTGGGGACACTCTGCCAAAAAGTGCTCAGACACAACATTCTGCACTGGTTTCAGGAGATTCTCAGACCTCCGCTGTCCATCTGTGAATGTCAGAATGAGAACTGCAGTAAACCCAAAGAGGGGAAGGGACAGAACCCATCACAAGGCCAGTAGGGAACAGAACTGGGACCGGTCCTCCTGGTTTAGCAGTTTAATCTCTGTCCCAAGCACCTGCCCTTTCCCTCCTGGGAAGCCTCCCCGCTCCCTCCCTCCAGCCTCAGGCAAGTTTCTCTTCCTCTGACTTCTAGAGCACCCTTAAGCCCTTGCTCTGGGCCGAGCTTGGAGGGTGAACAATAACAAAGATGAGATTAGACTGAATAGTTAGTTCCAGAGCCTGAAAGGAAAGCAAGAACTGGGCTCTAATCAAATTGACTACATTAGCATATCTTTAACAAATGAAGCTTCCTAATGAACTTGAAATTTAGAGGAGGTGGAAGAGAAGAATCAAAAAGGCAAACTGGCATTATCCAACAGCAACAACAACCACAACCACAGCTGGCCTTAACTGATTGCCTGTTATATGCCAGGCTCCCTCCTGATCACTCTACATACATGGGCTCAAATCTTTAAGTCAAGGATTATGCCCATTTTACAGATAGAGAAACCGAGCCTCGGGAGGCTGACTTACCTAGGATATCCCTGATGCTGGCAAAACAGGATTCAAGCCCAAGACAGTTTGGGGCCGAGGCCTATGCCACGCAGCCTTCATTGAGAATGCCCAGAATTGCCCAGGGGTGACACAGCTGGGACACTTACCTTAGTGCCCGAGGCATGGGGGCCATCAGGGCCTGATGCCAACATACAACCACCTTTCCATGTTCAGGTTCCACATGCCCAGAACAGGCTCTGTAACTTGCCTGACGGTCCTGATAGCGGTGGGAAAATGCTGCTTGTCTGGGCAGATAATTCTGTTCAGGTGAGAGGGCTATTCCTTGCAGTAAAGACTGTTGGTCTAGCTTTCGTACTGAACTTGTGAGTTTGTTTGTGAGCCTCGTTAACTCTGGGCCCTGAAAACATTAAACTTCTCACTGGGCAGGGTGGACTAAGACCCTTGGACCGCAGTAATTTCATCCAAATTGTTACACCCTATAAAACCAACTGAAAAAAGCTGAGCCCACAGAAGGGATCGTTGTGACCCTGGGAAGCAGAAGCCTGTTTCAAGGTCAGACTTGCCCATTCAGCCCCAAATTCAACTAATGCGTGTTCCTGGCCAGCCCTGGGCCAGACACCAGGTATACAAGGGCAGAGATGTCTTCCTGTCCTCAGGAGGTGGTAGTCTGGGTGGGGATGCAGATGGGTGAACACCCCCTTTTCTGAGAGGAGACTATGGCTGCCGATTTCTGAGGGATCTCTTCTCCCCTCCTCTCCATGGGGGATTAGGAAGGTGTGCCCCTCCTGACCCAAATCCTTTGACCAGGAGACCCATGCAGCACCTGACTCCTTCCTAGGCTCTCCTAGGGCACAACAGGGTCAGCTCTGGTGAAGTTCACGTGTATATCCAGACACGCAAGATGGAGGCTGCCCCCCTCCCCCACGCCGCCACTTCACAAACCTACACTGAAGTCAGCCTTACTTACTTACTTACAGGAAACACCTGTCAAGGAAACTTACCACACACCAATCACAATCCTCCAATTCACCTTAGCTAGCTCACCTGACCTAGAAAACAGGCCCCGCCAGCCTTATTATAAGGAAATCTCTGACCTCCTAGCCAATCTCGTCCTGTTCCCAAATTGCCTCTTCTAATGCTCTATAAAACCCTCTTGTCTCAAATCCCTCAGGAAGAGTGCTCCCCTGCTTGTGAAGTACTGTGTCCCCCTAATCCATGGATCGTTTTTCCCTTGAATAAAGGACATCAAACATGACTACATTGTTTTTGTTCTGTCGTTTGACAGTTCTCAACAGACCCCTGTCCCTAGCCTTCGAGTGGCCTCCAGCCCCTCCCTGCAGCTGGGAGCATCACCCACGAAGAGGGCAGGCTTGCCCTTCAAAACCCTGTCACACAAAACTAGAGAAACAGTAAAAAGGTAAGTTGTGGCCTGGGGTGGGGAAGTGGTGAGGGGATGAATAGGTGGAACACGGGATTTGAAACTATTCTGTGTGATACTGAAATGGTGGATACATGACATTATGCATTTGTCAAAACTGTAACACCAGGAGTGGACCCTGATGTAAAGTATGGACTTTAGTTAATAATAGTGCATCAATATTGGTTCATTAATTGTAACAAATGTACAACAAGGCAAGATGGTTGTAATAGGGGAAACTGGGGAGGGGAAAGAAGGAGCATTTGAGAACTCTGTTAGTTGTTCAATTTTCTGTAAACCTACAACTGCTCTAAAAAATAAAGTCTATTAATTTAAAACAAAACACAACAGACAAACAAAAACACCCTGCCACAGAGACCAGACCTTAAAAGCCCTCCCAGATTCTGCCTGATTTGCTCCAGAGGTAAATTAAAGGGTCGTGACCCTGCAGACACACTGGGACCTCCGGTGGCTCTCATAGAGCAACACTGAAATATGTAATGATATAAAGTAGAAAGTCAAAGCACAGAAAAGTTGTTTAATATGCTCCATCTGTGTTTAAAAAAAGAACATTTGTACATATTTTATCATATTTGCAAAGAATATCTCTGGAAGAATTAGGGCAGGTGGAAGGGAAACTTTGTACCAAACTGCCTTTAGAATTCATTTAGAAACCATGTAAAGGCATTACCTACCCACTAAAAAAAGTAAAGATGATTAAAACTATTTTAAAAAGAAATGACCAATATCATTAACTATTAGAAAAGAGGCTCAACATCATTAGTCATGAAGGAAGTGGAAATCAAAACCACAACGAGGGGCTTCCCTGGTGGCGCAGTGGTTGAGAGTCCGCCTGCTGATGCAGGGGACACGGGTTCGTGCCCTGGTCCGGGAAGATCCCACATGCCGCGGAGCGGCTGGGCCCATGAGCCATGGCCGCTGAGCCTGCGCGTCCGGAGCCTGTGCTCCGCAACGGGAGAAGCCCACAACAGTGAGAGGTCCGTGTACCGCCAAAAAAAAAAAAAAAAAAAGATAGAATTTTCAGTCCCTCAAAGAACTCCCTAGGCCAAAATTTTCTTTCTGCAGAAAGAGAAACTGAGACCCAGAAACAAGAAATTCCTCCAAGGTCACCCAGAGAAAAGCAAGAGCTGGGGCTAATCCCCGGTTTCCAGACTCCCTGGACAATGCTTTTTCTACACTTTTGGCCTTTTTGCCCTAGAAAGAATCTGCTAAATACATCAATTTGGAAGTTCACTTAATCTCTGAGGCATAAGGAACCCTGCCCAAGGAAAGAGGAGGACTGGTTATCAAACTTGATTCTGGAGGTGACGGGGACTAGGCCTCTACAGGGCTGAGAAAGACGTGAGCCGCCCTCGTCCTTGGCCAGGAGCAGCTGGTAAGAAAAGGCTTAATTTGCAGGAGGTCAGAGCCCACAGGCGTGTTGGGGGCTGGGTGCCCCATGAGTCAGTGGATCCGGCATTCCTCCCTCAATTTCCCTGTAGGTGTGGGTGGGTCCCACAGCCTACAGTGGAAGCACCATCTAATCTATCATCCTGACTAGGATACTTTTCAGAGTCATCTGGTCACATCACCCACCTAGCATCCTGAGCTTCATAGTGGGTTAGAGGGTCAATCAACACAGGGGTTAAGGACCCACTGGGCATGGTGTTCCACACCTGATGGGAAATAGAAGCTGAAGTTCCTGTCCTGCCAAACCTTAGTCCCAAGAGGTAGTAGCACACAGCCTGGGAAAGTAGAACTGAAAGCATCAAGGCTGAAAGGGCCCTTTGAGAGCTCTAGACTGGTCTAGTTTATTGCCCTTATTGTAGGACTGGGAAACCAGCAGCTTGGCGAGGCCAACGGCCTGGCTCAAGGTCACTCCCCAGGAGATCAGGAGACCTTTTACCGGCAGGCAGGCTCTGCACATAGTAGGGCTTTAGGTACCTAGCAGGTCTAAACTCTCCCCATTAGAACCTCCAAGCTGCACTTTCAGAGGTCAGCCTGTCACGCAGCGGAGCCTCAAGAGGGGAAACTCAGGCCAGAGGTGTTACTGTGAGGGGGAAACAGGTTGTGCAGGGCTGGGCCAGGGCTCCTGATGCCTATTGGAAAATCTTTCCTTTCTGCCTCTCCTCTGATCTATGAATTGGGCCATTCAGATCCTAAGGAACAACGTTACTAATTAAGGAAATGCCCCTGAGGGGAGAGCTTGGGCTGAGAAAGCTCAAACAGTGCCAAGACAAGAGCCCAGCTAGGTTCCTGAGTCACCGACCCTCAAAGCCGTGAGTCTCGAAGGACTTCCCTGGTGGTGCAGTGGTTAAGAATCCGCCTGCCAGTACAGGGGACATGGGTTCGAGCCCTGGTTCGGGAAGATCCCACGTGCCACGGAGCAACTAAGCCCGTGTGCCACAACTCCTGAGCCTGCGCTATAGAGCACGAGAGGCACAACTACTGAGCCCGCGCACAACAACTACTGAAGCTCACACACCTAGAGCCAGTGCTCAGCAACAAGAGAAGCTACCACAATGAGAAGCCCGTGCACCGCAACAAAGAGTAGCCCCCGCTCACCACAACTAGAGAAACACTGCGTGCAGCAACGAAGACCCAACGCAGCCATGAATAAAAATAAATAAATAAATTTATTTTAAAAAAACCTTGAGTCTCAGGGGCTTCCCTGGTGGCGCAGTAGTTGAGAGTGTGCCTGCCACTGCAGGGGACACGGGTTTGAGCCCTGGTCCGGGAAGATCCCACATGCCACGGAGCAACTAAGCCCGTGCGCCACAACTACTGAGCCTGTGCTTCTAGAGCCTGCGAGCCACAACTACTGAGCCCACGTGCCACAACTGAAGCTCGTGCACCTAGAGCTGGTGCTCCGCAACAAGAGAAGCTACCACAAAAAAAAAGGAAAGATAGCTTTAAAAAGACAATGATCTTCACACATTTTTTCCAGAAGCACCCTTTAAAATACATTTGAAGTCTTTTTAATCATAAATTTAAACTTGCAAATGATGCATTTTGTGGCTTGCTGTATGTTGTCAATATTTTAAAAATATTTTTTTCACCCAAACTTGGGGCTACAGCTTTAGTTCCTTTAAGAGGAATGTCTGTCACATCAAGCTCTGTCACCACAGTCAGCCGAGCAGACCTGCTTTTTGTCAGAACACATCTGACTTCACTTTTTATTTTATTTTATTTTTTTGTGGTACGCGGGCCTCTCACTGTTGTGGCCTCTCCCGTTGCGGAGCACAGGCTCCAGACGCGCAGGCTCAGTGGCCATGGCTCACGGGCCCAGCCGCTCCATGGCATGCGGGATCCTCCCGGACCGGGGCACGAGCCCGTGTCCCATGCATCGGCAGGCGGACTCTCAACCACTGAGCCACCAGAGAAGCCCAAAGCTAGCTTTTCAAATGTCATTTTTACCTTCTCAGAAATGTCCCCTCTGGCCTTTTGTGGCTGTTCCTCCTCAAATGCACCCAGCCCCTTCCCACCTGGGGGCTGTGGCCCTTTGTTCTTCCCTCTCCTAGAACATTCCTCCCCCAGATATTCATTCTCGTGCCTGCTCCCTGACCACCTGCAACCAAAGTAGTCTCCACCCTCACCCGACCTGTCACCCTGTTGCTGCTTTCCTCTTGGCATCATGCTTTCCAGCAGTATGTTTACTTACTGTCCAGGGTACTTGAATGTAAGTGTTAGGAAGGAGAGTTAATCTTGCTGTATCTCCAGCCACTAGGTCAGGGCCTGGCACATAGTAAGTGCTCCGGAAACATGCTCCAGAGCATTCTCTAGATGAAGTGGGGACAGTTTGGTTCCAGTGTGGGCCACAGATAATCATTGCAGTTGGCCCTCCCTATCTGTAGTTTTCAAATCCACAGATTCAACAAACTGAGGATCAAATGTTAAAAAAGAAAAAAAAAAAATCTAGAAAGTTCCAAAAAGCAAAACTTGAATTTGCTGCACACCAGCAACCATATACATAGCATGTATATTGTATTAGGTATTATAAGTAGAGATGATTTAGTGTATATGGGAGGATGTGCATAGGTTATCTGCAAACACAGTTGACCCTTGAACAAGGAGGGGGTTGGGGCACCAACCTTCTGCACAGTTGAAAATCCGCGTGTGACTTTTAGTCGGCCTCCAGTTATGCAGTTCCTCCATATCTGTGTATCCACTTCCGAGGATTCAACCAACCCTGGATCATGTAGTCCTGCAGTATTTATTATTGAAGAAACCTGCGTATAAGTGGACTCACGCAGTTCAAAGCCGTGTTGCTCAAGGGTCAACTGTACTATCCCACCTAATGTAAGGGGGGTGAGCAGCCTCATGTCCTGGTACCCATGTGGGTCCTGGAACCAAGCCCCTGTGGCTACCGAGGGATGACTGTATTTGAGGAATGGCTGAGTGAATAAATGAAGGAGCAGAGGAATGTGGATGTGAGTGCCTGCACTGTTCCCAGGCTGACAAACTCCTCTCCGTCCTTTCTGTTCCAGCTCCAGCATTATCCAATTTGCTGCAGTCTTCCGCAGTTCCTCAGGGGAGCACGTCCCCCATGATGCATGGAATGACCTCCAGGGGTCCGCTGATAACACAGTATTGCCAGCTTGGGCCTCAGATAAGTGTTATCAGGTCCTGAGAGGCCTTGGGGTGGTTGACTCCCTGAGAAGCCCGATGGCCTCAGCCCAGTGAAGTTCTGGAAGGGGACTCAGGCATGGGACCTGAGGCCAGAAGGAGGCCAATCCCTGCCCGGGGCTGTGCTTCAGTCTGCAACAACCCTCATTGTTCTCTCACTATCTCTAGGCCACTTTATCTGGGTTTAGGGACACGGGACTCACGGGGAGACAAGACAGGCCTTCTCCCTGGGCAAGGGATCAGCTGATGGGGATGCAGACAGTCATTTCCTCTACCACCCTGGCTGAGCCCCGGCACTGGGTACTGAGAGGAGGGTACAGCAGAGCCCTGTCCCCAAGAGATTCTGAAGGGAGCCATCGAGGCCCCATGCAGATGAGAAATGGAATATTTCCTGCCATGTCAGTAAACAAAGGATGTCAGTCATCAGCAGTGGCAGCCCTCCATCGTGAGCCAGTGAGCCCTGAGGAAACTCAGGAGGTGAAAATACAGGCTACCGGCCCCAGTTAGCTGAGGTGCATATCGAAGGAATGATTTCAGTGAGCCCAGACTCTTGCATCTTCCCATACATAGAAAAGCGCTATATTCCTTAACTTGAGGTATTTGGTTTTCTTTAATTAACAGTAATCTTTTGATGTCCCGACCACCTGCCCTTGCGGAACGTCTATATAGCCTGGCTCCCCACCCCCTTTCCTCAGAGCAGTTCTCTCAGGGTTACTTGCGATGCTGCCTCCCAGGCTTGAAATCCTAAAAGTTCCCACCGAATAAAACATAACTCTCAACTTTTAGGTTGTGAATAATATTTCCAGCCCACACAGATCAAGAGATGACGTTCCTCCACATTCTCCCATCTCTAGGGACCTCCTAAATCTCAGATATCACTGTCATCTTCATTGTCACCTCCACTGCCACCACAGATGGCTTTATATAGGCTATCCCTTCAGATGGTTTTCACAAAGACCATACAGCCTAAATGTGTCTTTTTTTTTTAAACAAACATTAGGTAACAGAATTTTTTTTTATAAATTTATTTATTTACTTTATCTTTGGCTGTGTTGAGTCTTCGTTTCTGTGCAACGGCTTTCTCCAGTTGCGGCAAGCGGGGGCCCCTCTTCATCGCGGTGCGTGGGCCTCTCACTATCGTGGCCTCTCCCGTTGTGGAGCACAGGCTCCAGACGCGCAGGCTCAGTAGTTGTGGCTCACCGGCTTAGTTGCTCCGCGGCATGTGGGATCTTCCCAGACCAGGGCTCGAACCCGTGTCCCCTGCATTGGCAGGCAGATTCTTAACCACTGCACCACCAGGGAAGCCCTAGGTAACAGAATTTTATGAGTCATAATCCACATTCACAGCATAGTCTTCCCTGCAGATTATATGCTTATGAAAAACAGGAAGAATCTATGAGAACAGGGCCTGGGCCCACCGTGATGGTCACTGAATATCCAGGGTCCAGAAGTGTCTGGCACAAGGTGCTCAACACCTTTTGTTGAATAAATGAGTCTTGGAGAAGTTAAAAAGATTTGCCTGGCCAGAAAGTGGCAGAGACGGGATTTGAACCCAGGTCTCCAGGCTGATTTGGTCCCTAGTCTCCAGCTGGGCCCACCATATTTCACACCACTTGCAGCGTCTCTATACTGGTTTGCAAGAAAGGAGAAAACAGTGGGACTTCCCTGGTGGCACAGTGGTTAAGAATCCGCCTGCCAATGCAGGGGACACGGGTTCGAGCCCTGGCCCAGGAAGATCCCACATGCTGCAGAGCCACTAAGCCTGTGCGCCACAACTACTGAGCCTGCGCTCTAGAGCCCATGAGCCACAACTACTGGGCCCTCGTGCCACAACTACTGAAGCCCGCGCGCCTAGAGCCCATGCTCCGCAGCAACAGAAGCCACTGCAATGAGAAGCCCGCGCACCGCAACGAAGAGTAGCCCCCGCTCGACACAACTAGAGAAAGACCGCGCACAGCAACGAAGACCCAGTGCGGCCAAAAAATAATAATAATAATAAAATTAAATTAATTAAAAAAAAAGAAAGAGAGAAAGGGGAAAACAGAACTGTCAGTGAGCCAACAAGCCCCTGCTCTCTCACCTGGGAGAGGATGACCTTGGGCAGAAGCACTAAGAAAGGAAGATAGGGCACCTTCCTCTCAGTATGAGGTAATTGCTGTGGGGCGGGGAAGGCACCAGGACACGCCCCTTACAAAGCAAGAGACAATTCCCAGCCAGATCCCTGGAGGACACTTGGGGAGGTTTGATCCTGTCCCAGAGAAGAAAGAGAAGAATACTCTCCAACTCCGCCTGACCTCTGGAAAGCAAGGACAGGTACTTTAGCTTTCAAGCCAGGTGGGAAGGAAGGGAGGAAATAAAGAGGAAAACGGAGGCCCAGGGAGGTCAAGTGATTTTCCTCAAGTCACACAGTTGGTCATAGGGCCAGCCATGATTTCAAAACCTACCGTCCCCTGCTGTGTCCACTAAACCACGGGGAGGGAGGACAGGAGTGGGGAAAACTGAGTCCCTTTGTAGGGAGAAGATTCAGAAAAGGAACTGGGCTTCTTAGAAAATGAAATGGAAAATTACCTCCTTAGGGTGGGCTGCTACAGGGCTGGGGTAGTGGAGACAGTCTCCTCCCCTTCATAGACAATTTGGCAAGAAGTGCCAGGGACTTAAAAGTGTTCTTTCCATTTAGCCCAGGAATGCAACTACTGGGAATGGATCTTAAAGCCCAAGTGCAAGAAAGCGTTATGTACAAAGATGCTTAAACAGCATTAGTCATAATAGTAGCAGGTTGGACATGATCCAAATATCTGACGATAAGAAAATTATTAAGAAAATTGAGACAGTCATAGAATATCACACAGCCAATTACAGTGTTGTTTGAGAGGGATTTTTCATGGTGGGGGGAAATGCTTACATTAGCATGTAGGTGGGACTTCCCTGGTGGCGGAGTGGTTAAGAATCTGCCTGCCAATGCAGGGTACACGGGTTCAAGCCCTGGTCCGGGAAGATCCCACATGCCACGGAGCAACTAAGCCCGTGCGCCACAACTACTGAGCCTGCGCTCTAGAGCCCGCGAGCCACAACTACTGAGCCCGTGTGCTGCAACCACTGAAGCCCAAGTACCTAGAGCCTGTGCTCCGCAACAAGAGAAGCCACTGCAATGAGAAGCCCGCACACCACAACGAGGAGTAGCCCCCACTCGCCACAACTAGAGAAAGCCCACACGCAGCAACGAAGACCCAACGTAGACAAAAATAAACAAATAAATTAATTTTTTTAAAAAAGATACATGCAACCCTATGTTCATAGCAGCACTATTCACAATAGCCAAGACATGGAAACAATCTAAATCTCCCTCGACAGAGGAATGGATAAAGAAGATGTGGTACATATATACAATGGAATACTACTCAGCCATAAAAAAGAATGTAATAATGCCATTTGCAGCAACATGGATGCAACTAGAGATTACCATACCAAGTGAAGTAAGTCAGAAAGAGAAAGACAAATACCATATGATATCATTTATATGTGGAATCTAATATATGACACAAATGAGCCTATCTACGAAACAGAAACAGACTCACAGACTATTACATATAGAACGGATAAACAACAAGGATCTACTGCATAGCTCAGGGAACCATATTCAATATCCTGAGATAAACCATAATGGAAAATATAAAAAAGAATGTATAGGGGCTTCCCTGGTGGTACAGTGGGTAGGACTCCACGCTCCCAATGCAGGGGGCCCAGGTTCGATCCCCGGTCGGGGAATTGGATCCTGCATGCATGTGGCAACTAAGAATTTGCGTGCGGCAACTAAAAGTTCTCATGCCGCAACGAAGATCCTGTGTGCCGCACCTAAGACCCAGCACAGCCCAAATAAATAAATATTTTTAGAAAAAGAATGTACATATGTATAATGGAATCACTTTGCCTTACAACGGAATTTAACGCAACACTGTAAATCAACTACACTTCAATTAAAAAAAAAAGTTCCGGCTCTGGTCCAGTTTTTCTCCTAACCTGCTGTGAGGGTTCTGCATCCTCCTTAGAGGTGAGGTCATCAGCTTTCAAAATCTTAATGCAAACCCCCCATCCCCCCAGCCCATGATAACACAATGCTTCTCAATCCTGACTGTACTCTAGAGAAATCTGAGAACTTTTTTTTGGTTGAGAACTTTTTAAAAATACACACATTCCCAGTGACCACCATAGAGATCCTGATTCAATGTTTTAAAAACCTTCCTGGTGGCTCCTGTATGCAGACAGGGTTGAAGACACACATTAAAGCAAGGGCTGCTCCAGCTAAAATGAGGCAGAGCCACAAACCCCACTCAATCCCCTTCTCAACCATCCTTGAGGCTGCTCCCAGGACCATGCAGACTTCAAGAATCTGTGGAGAGTCACTGATGCAGCAACACCGTAAGTGTAGCATGGAATACTATGCTGCAAAAATAAGGTAGCCTGCATGTACCAATTGGGAAAATTTCCCACAATGCATTGATGTTGACTGAAAGAAAAGTGCACGACATAAGAGTTGTGGGTTTCAGGGTTTTTTGGCCACGCCACACAGCATGTGGGATCTCAGTTCCCCAACCAGGGTTCGAAGCTGCACCCCCTGCATTGGAAGCACGGAGTCTTAGCCACCAAGTGGACCGCCAGGCAAGTCCCTGTGGGTTTCAGTTTTATTCAGAGACCCTGCTGGAGACTATGGCCCGAGAAACAGCCTCTCAGAATCTCTGAGGGGACTGCTCTGAAGAGGTAGTGGGAGAAGCCAGTATATATATGATTTCAGTGAGAGAATAATAAGTGCAGTCAAGCATAAAGGTTACTCTTCTATGTATGGGAAGATTCAAGAATCTGAAATTTAATTTCAGATTAATTTAGTTTCAGATTCAAGAATCTGAAATTTAATCTGAAAAAATGTAATGTTTTTTTTCCTGAGATATCGCTAACTAAGGGGAGGCTGTTTTTCCAAAGCACAGAGCACCTCATCCTGTTTCTCATCCTTCCAGGGGTGCTGTACCTCGGCGGCTGCAGTGATTAATGACTTGATGCTTGTAGAACTGGATGGTGGCCAATATTCTTTGTTTTATAGTAAGAAAGACTATTTACTGAACAGCATGTATTATATATGACCCTTATGCTTTAAAAAAGTCTACATAGGGCTTCCCTGGTGGCGCAGTGGTTGAGAGTCCGCCTGCCGATGCAGGGGACACGGGTTCGTGCCCTGGTCCGGGAAGATCCCACATGCTGCAGAGGGGCTGGGCCCGTGAGCCATGGCCGCTGAGCCTGCGCGTCTGGAGCCTGTGCTCCGCAACGGGAGAGGCCACGACAGTGAGAGGCCCGCGTACCGCAGAAAAAAAAAGTCTACATATATGTAATATACAAAATTGTCTGTATGTTTGCACATGCATGCAAAATCTTTGATATACACCATACCTGCAGAATCCTTATCCCAATGTGTAGTGATGCAGTATTTGTTCTCCCATTTATTTGTCAACCTCTCTTCCCTAGACAGTAAGCTCTTAGGAGGCAGGAACCATGTCTATTCACCAGTGGATCTCTAGAGCCCAGACCATTCCCTGGAACATGGTGGGTCCTCAGAAAAATATTTGTTAAAGGCCGATAGAGAAAGAGAGAGGAAAAGAAAGAAAAATGGAGAGAGAAAGAAAAAAGAAAAACTTGTTGAACGACAGGAAGACGGAAAGAAAAAGAAAAGGAAGGAAGGAAGGGAGGGAGGGAGGGGGAGAAAGAGATGGAGAGAGGGAGAGAGGGAGGGAGGGAGGGAGAAAATTAGGACTGGAATTTTACTTCTACAACTTTAATTGGTTGAATACCTTTTAAATGTTTTCATTGTAAAATAAAACACAGATACAGAAAATCCTATGGTTCCAATACATGGCTTAACCAATTACTACAAGGTTAATGCCACCGAGATCAAGGAAAAGAAGGTGGCCAGCCGGCCCGCAAACCCCTCCACGCGCCCATCCCCAAGCACCAGCCCTCCCTCCTCCAGAAGCAGTAACCGCTATCCTGACTTTTATAGGGCACAGTGATTGCACTTTAACCTCAAGTCGGCCGTCGGGGTGGGGGTGGGGTGGGGGTTTAAAGGCTCCTCCGGCGTCAGGGCTCAGTTCCCTCTGCAGAAACCCCTCCGACCCAGCAGCTTGTGCAAGACCCGCCTGACTCCACGGATCCATGTGACGGGTTCCGCAACGCTCACCCGCTTTCAAAATACAATTTTATGCAACCCTAGCGGACAGAGCTTCAGGTCTACGGAGAAAGAGAGAAGCGAAAGAGGATCAGACACCGCGCGCTGAGTGATTTCAGGTTCAGAGCGGTCCATCAGGAAGGCCACGGGGTCGCGCACCGCGCGGAGGGGAGGCCCCGGACCAGTGGGGCGGGCAGTGAAGCGGCCGGTACGCCGCCCCCGCCTGCAGACCTGGCGCGGGGCTGAGCGGGTCCGCGCTTGCCAAGACGAGGCGCTCGGGCGGCCTAGCAGCATCCCCGTACTTACCTGCAGGCATCCATTCCATCCACACAGCGGCGCAAACCGGTCGTGGAGGGACGCGCGGAAAGCGCTGCGAGTGGGCCCTTGGAGTTGGGGCGGGGGGTCCAACTAGGAAGGGAGTCAATTGGAGGACTCAGTTTTCCTAATGCTTATTGATTAATTTCAAGAACACACACTCCCCCTCTCCGGTCCGTCCTTTGGGCTCAACCACCTCCTCCAAGAAGCTGCCTTTCTCTCCCAGCTCATCAGGAATTCTCTGTCCTCCGTGCTACTCCTGCCGGAGCTGGTATTGGCCCTGCTAGGCTTCCACTGCCTGTGGACTCTTGGGCAAGTGGCCCCTGTCCTCGTGCCGCAGCCTCCTGGTCTGTCAAGTGAGGACGGGGTGGGTGTGAGGCGGGTAGCGGTGAAGTGCGGAGCACGCCGGGCGCACTGGCATCGCCCTCCACCTGAGAGAGGAAAGAGCCCGGACGCCTGAATCCCACCTCCACCCCACTTTCCCTTGGCTCAGGCGCTGCCACCGACCTGCTGGTTTACCCTTTCATAGGCTCTCATTTCCTGAGCTCTGAAATGGAGTTGGAGAGGCTCAGGAACTGCGTATTACCATGTAAACAATAACGATGAGGCCTGTGCAGCAGCTCTGACCACATCTGAAGGAGCCATCTTTGCTTCCCAGCCCCAGCTTCCCCTCTGCTCTGTGCCCCATCTCCTGCTTCCCTGTCAACCCCCCTCCTCCTCAACCTCTCCTGGCCCCCATCCAGGCCTCCTGTCGGAAAACATCTCCAAGCACAGTCCCCGTGGTGTGGATGACCAGGGGGGATTTCCACTTCAGGGAGGAAGTCAGTCCGTAAGCAGGAGCTCCAGACAGGTGGCCACTGAGTCCGTCCCCTGAAGGATGTGTTTGACCTGCACAGTCTTTTTTTTAAAAATTTATTTAATTTATTTATTTTTGGCTGCGTTGTGTCCTCGTTGCTGTGTGTGGCATTTCTCTAGTTGTGGCGAGCAGGGACTACTCTTCATTGCGGTGTGCGGGCTTCTCTTGTTGCGGAGCACGGACTCTGGGCGTGCAGGCTTCAGTAGTTGTGACATGCGGGCTTAGTAGTTGTGGCTCACGGGCTCTAGAGCGCAGGCTCAGTAGTTGTGGCACATGGGCTTAGTTGCCCCGTGGCATGTGGGATCTTACCAGACCAGGGCTCAAACCCGTGTCCCCTGCATTGGCGGGTGGATTCTTAACCACTGTACCACCAGGGAAGCCCTGACCTGCACAGTCTTGAAGGAATTATGTTTGGTTTGTAAACATAATTTCATTTAGTTGCCAACAATCAAGATAAAGAGATTACATGTCGAATTGGGGCCAATTTCCCGTAGGGTCACAGTCACTCAGATGAGCCCTTTGACGCGTCCACACCTAGCCCCACCGAGCTCCTCTGGGCCTTTGAAACCAAGATTTCTGCTTGAAGCTGAAGAAATGCATAGCAGTGGAACATTGGTGAGCACAGCAGAGGATTTTGGAGTCAGGAACTCTCATCTTCTACAGACGAGAAATTCTATGAAGGCAAAGGCTGGCCTTGCCCCAGGAAATGTCACACTGGACTCTAGGCCTCAGTTTTTCCATCTGTACTATGGTCGAGCAGGCTAGATAAAGCGTCCCTGCGGACCCAGCACTTTAGACATTTTCAGACCTATGCACTTCACGTGTGACAGCTTCTTGTTCTGTCCTCGCTTGGAGGCGGCTGCTCCTCTTTCTTCACACTGGCCAGGAGCCAAGCGTGGGAACACTGGGCCTCGTCCCTCCCTGGGAGGGGGCCTGTGTTCTGACATCTGTAAAACGAAGAATGTTGCCCGCCATCCAGTCATCAGCCACTGCAGCCACTGACCTGCAGTTCACCCTGAAAGGAATTCAGGGCAAAGAGCAGAAGGAACTTTGTGCTCATCCTGACAGACCTGGCCCTCAGGTAGTTAGATACCTTCAGGAGAAAATTGTGAACCCAGTTAATTGCATCGTCCCATACTTAGAGAAGCACTAAAACCATTAACTAAGACAGCTGTTCCTCACAAATAGCAGTCACCTTCTACGAAGGGGTATGCTTGATTGCAAGTGCCCCTTCATCAAAATCACGTGTATACTCGCCTCCCCCCTCACCTGCTCGGAACAGTTCTCAGAGCTCTCTGAGAGACTCTCTCCCGGGTTATAATCCTCAGGTTGACACAGATAAAATTTTCCACGTCTTTCTCAGATGACTGTTGGTCACTGTTTGTTGCCAGTACCCAAGGAGGCACGTTTGGTTACCGCAGTGATGTGGGAGGGGCGCCAGAGGAGGCTGATCCTGCAGTGCTCACGGCTGTCCCTCGGGACAGAAAAATCGTGCGCGTCCTCTCCTGATTCTCACATGTCCCTTCAGATATTTAAGTCGGTGACAAAACCAGACTCCGTTTCACACTTAAACACAAGAGAGTTTGCATGTTTTAAAACACACTCTGAGAATGCAAATTAATGGAAAACTACAGTTTGTTTTGTATGAAACTCTACCAAGAGTTTTAGCCATTTCAGAAAATCACAGCTCTGACAGCCGCATCTCTCCCAGGATGCAGGTCCCCAAAACGTATGTGTAAGGCCCCCCTCATTTGCAGCCAGGCATGTGTGACACTCTCATGTGCTGTGAGCGTCTGGCCACCTTGTGTCACCTTGTGCCTGCTGGTGGAATTGCCAGTGGACGTGTACCTATTGAGATGCACATAAGCTTGTTATGACTTTCGTTTTCCTTTAAATATTAGGATGTTCTACTGTTTTTTAAAAATTATGTGTGTAGGCAAGTTTTGTTATCTGTTGATGATTTTACGGTGAGGTCCATGGACCCCCGGGGTTCCCGAGACTCCTTCAGGGCAGTACTAATGTCACCACGATGACATCTGATGATGAAAAAGCCACAGTGGGTGAAACTGCTGGCACCCCAGCAGGAAGCAAGAAAGTAGCCCTCAACTGGGCTGCGTCCTACATAGACACACACTCACAGGGACAGAATAGGCCAGTGTCACCTAAGAGCACCCTTGATGAAGCAGCAAAAATAATACATTTCATGGACTCTCAGCCCTTGAGTATATGACCTTTAATATTCTGTGTGATGAGATTGGCAGGTACATGGCTGTGGAGAAAAAGCACTCGTGAGCTTGTTAGAGCTGGAGCTGACTTGCCTCTGTGTCCGTGGAACGGCATTTTTACTTGAAAGAACAACCAACAGACACACTGTGGGTATCCAGACTTGGCTCTTCGGCAGTTTTTCAGAAATGAGCGAAGGGAGCCTGTCATTTCAAGGAGAAAGAGTTGACCACGTTTGTCACCAACGATGAAGTTTGAGCTTTCAAGGAGAAATCAGAATTTTGGAAAACCCGTATCTACCACTATGAGCTTGACAGTTTCCCAATATTGAAAAATTATACTGATGAGATGAGTGGTGACATTAACAAATGCTATTTTTTACATTGTTCAATGACCTGTGTCATCTTTTGGAAGGTCTGAACTATTCAGTCAGCAGAAATTTTCCAAATGACCAATGCAGGGTACACCTGGGTAAAAGACCCACCTAGAGTACAAAATAGACCCAAACATTAAGCTAAGAGAGTATGGGGACTTCACTGGTGGTCCAGTGGGTAAGACTCCGTGCTCCCGATGTAGGGGGCCCGGGTTCGATCCCTGGTCGGGGAACTAGATTCCACGTGCATGCCGGCAACTAAGACCCGGCGCAGCCAAAATAAATAAATAAATATTTTTAAAAAATTAATAAAGTAAGAGTGTATGAAATGTTCATTGGTATGGTTTCAGATTCCACATTGTACTAACCTTTAGGAAACTACCACTTGTTGAATTCTGTGTAGCATCAAAGAAGAAAATGTACAAATTATCTGCAAAGGCTCTAAAACCCTCCTCTCTTTTCCAGCTAAATACTATGTGAGGCTAGATTTTCTTCAATCAAAACAACATATCACACCTCACACCTGTCAGAATGGCTATCAACAAAAAGACCACACATAACAAACACTGGCAAAGATACGGAGGAAAAAAAAAAAAGATACGGAGAAAAGGAATGCTTATACACGGTTGGTGAGAATGTAAATGGTGCAGCCACTATGGAAGACAGGATGGAGGTTCCTCAAAAAGCTAAAAAGAACTACCATATGATCCAGCAATTCCATTCCTGGGTATAGACTCAGAGAAAATGAAAACACTAATTCAAAAAGATACATGCTTCCCATGTTCATAGCAGCACTATTTACAATAGCCAAGACATGGAAGCAAACTAAGTGTCTATTAACAGATAAATGAATGGAGAAGATGTGAGATAGATAGATAGATAGGTAATAGAATATTACTCAGCCATAAAGAAGAGTGAAAATTTGCCATTTGCAACAACATGGATGGACCTGGAGAGTATTATGTTAAGTGAAATAAGTCATCATTTATATACGGAATCTAGAGAATAAAACAAACGAATGCATATAACAAGACAGAAATAGATTCACAGGTACAGAGAACACTAGTGGTTACCGGCGGGGAGAGAGAGGGAGGGGCAAGATAGGGGTAGGGGATTAAGAGATACAGGCTACTATGTATAAAATGACTAAGCAACAAGGATATATTGTACAGCACAGGAAATACAGCCAATACTTCTGTAACTTTAAATGGAGTAAAAATTTTGAATCACTATATTGTATACCGGAAACTAATATAATATTGTAAATCAACTTTACTTCAATAAAAATATTTTTTTAAACATATCACAACAGACTTAATACCAAGGCAGATATGAGGATCTAACAGTCTATTAAGACAATCATTAAAGGGACTTCTCTGCTGATCCAGTGGCTAAGACTCTGAGCTAGCAATGCAGGGGGCCCGGGTTCGATCCCTGGTCAGGGAACTAGATCCCACATGCATGCTGCAACTAAAGATCCCGCACGCGGCAGCAAAGATCCCGCCTTCTGCAACGAAGACCAGGTGCAGCCAAATTAATTAATTAATTAATTTTTAAAAAGACGATCATTAAAGAGATTTGCAAAAGTGTAGAACAATGCCACTACACTGAGTACTGCTAACTTACGCATCTAATTTGAAAATAGGAGCATTTCAAAAAAAAGTTTTTCTTTGAGAAAGGATGTATTGGGCTACCACTTCACACCCACTAGGATGGCTATAATAAAAATGACAGAAAAAAAGAGATAAATAAAACAAAACAAAACAAAAAGATAGTAACAAGTGCTGGCAAGGATATGGAGAAATTGGAACTCTCTTACACTGTGGTTAGGAATGTCAAACGGTGCAGTGGCAATGGAAAAAAAGCCTGGCAGTTACTTGAATTGTTAAACATAGAGTTAAGCAATTCCACTCTTTTTTTTTTGTTTCTTTTTGGTATGTGGGCCTCTCACTGTTGTGGCCTCTCCCGTTGCGGAGCACAGGCTCCGGACGCGCAGGCTCAGCAGCCATGGCTCACGGGGCCCAGCCGCTCCGCGGCATGTGGGACCTTCCCGGACCGGGGCACAAACCCGGGTCCCCTGCATCGGCAGGTGGACTCTCAACCACTGCGCCACCAGGGAAGCCCGGCAATTCCACTCTTAAGTATATATACCCAAGAGAAATAAAGATATACATCCAACATAAAAATATGTACACAAATGTTCATAGCAGCATTATTCACAATAGACAAAAGTAGAATCTGCCCAATTACCCATCAACTCATGAATGCATAAACAAAATGCGGTAATTCCACACAATGGAATATGATTTTGCAATAAAAAGGAATAAAGTACCAGTTCATACTGTAGCCCGGATGAACCTTGAAAACACTGTGATAAATAACAGAGGCCAATCACAAAAGACCATATATTGTATGATTCCATTTATGTAAAATGTCCAGAACAGATAAATCTGTAGAGAGAGAAAACAGATTAGTGGTTTCCTAGGGCTGGGGGCTGGGGGTGGGAATTGAGGGGTAACAGCTAATGGAGGGTAATTTCCTTCTGCAGTCATGAAATGTTCTAAAATTAGATTGTGGTGATTCACAACTCTGTGAATATACTAAAAAATACTGAATCACACGCTTTATGGGTGAAGTGTCCAACATAAGAATTATAATTCAAGGAGTGTCCAAGATGGTGGAGTAGGAAGACCCTGAGCTCACCTCCTCCAATGGGTTCACTAAAACTACAACTTTTTTTTTTTTTTTTTTTTTTGCGGTACGCGGGCCTCTCACTGCTGTGGCCTCTCCCGTTGCGGAGCACAGGCTCCGGCCGCGCAGGCTCAGCGGCCATGGCTCACGGGCCCAGCCACTCCGCGGCATGTGGGATCTTCCCGGACCGGGGCACGAGCCCGCGTTCCCTGCATCGGCAGGCGGACTCTCAACCACTGCGCCACCAGGGAAGCCCTAAAACTACAACTTTTTACCAGGCAACTACCTAAGAAAGAGACTGAAGACTAGCAGAAAAGATTTTCCACAACTAATGATATAAAACAAGAACCACAATGAGATAGGAGGGATAGAGACACAGTACAGGCAAGACCCAAATCCTAGGGTAGGCGATCACAACAGGGGGATAATCACAATTGCAGAGTTCTCCCCAAGGAGCAAGGGGTCTGAGACCCACATCAGGGTCCTCAGACCTGGGATACTGCACTTGGAAGACAAGCCCCCAGGATGTCTGGCTTTGAAGGCCAGCAGGGTGTGGGTACTGAAGAGCCAGAGGGCAGTAGGAAACAGAGACTCTGCTCTTTTTTTTTTTTAATAAATTTATTTATTTATTTTTGGCTGCATTGGGTCTTCGTTGCTGCATGCGGGCTTTCTCTAGTTGCGGCGAGCAGGGGCTACTCTTGGTTGCCGTGCGCGGGTTTCTCATTGTGGTGGCTTGTTGCAGAGCACGGGCTCTAGGCACACGGGCTTCAGAAGTTGTAGCACACGGGCTCAGTAGTTGTGGCTCGAGGGCTCTAGAACACAGGCTTAGTAGTTGTGGCGCACGGGCTTAACTGTTCTGCGAAATGTGGGATCTTCCCAGACCAGGGCTCAAACCCGTGTCCCCTGCACTGGCAGGCGGATTCTTAACCACTGCGCCACCAGGGAAGCCCAGAGACTCTGCTCTTAAAGGCACATGCAAGGGACTTCCCTGAAGGTCCAGTGGTTAAGACTCCGTGCTTCCACTGCAGGGGGCACAGGTTCAATCCTTGGTGCCCTAAGATCCCGTATGTGGCCCAGCCAAAAAAAAAGGCACATGGAAAATCTCACAGGCTGTGGTTTCAGCCCACAGGCAGTAATCTGAAAGGAGGCTGAATCAGACCACTTGCTAATCTTGGCAACTAGGAATGCAGACACTGGCAAAAGCCATTTTTGAGGGCTCCTTCTATCTCAAGGACACTGTGCTGACAAGTGCCATTTTGGAATCCTCCCACTAGGCTATTAGTGTCAGGAGCTTACCCACCCACAAGCAGGCCAGCACCAGCCCCTGGAGCCCCAGGCCATACGGCCAGCCACACAGTGACAAATCCCCACCTACAAACAAGGCCTCAATATAAGGGCCTTGCAGCTGCTGGGCTAGGGGACAGCACCACCTACCAAATTTACAAAACCACTATTTTAAAAGATAGGTGTACCCCTATGTTCATTGCAGCATTATTCCCAATAACACAGATATGGAAGAAACTTGAGTGTCAATCCATAGATGTATAGATAAAGAAGATGTGGTATATATACACAATTCAATATGACTCAATTACAAAAAACCAGGGTATCTTGCCATTTGCAACCTCATGGATGGATCTAGAGTGTATAATGCTAAGTAAAATGAGATAGACAGAAAAAGAAACATAACGTCTAATTTCACTCAAATATAGAATCTAAAAAAAAATCACAAATGAACATAAACAACCAAAACAGAATCATACAGAGAAAAAAACTGGTGATTGGGCTTCCCTGGTGGCGCAGTGGTTGAGAGTCCGCCTGCCGATGCAGGGGACACGGGTTCGTGCCCCGGTCCGGGAGGATCCCACATGCCGCGAAGCAGCTGGGCCCGTGAGCCATGGCCGCTGAGCCTGCGCATCCGGAGCCTGTGCTCCACAACGGGAGGCCACAACAGTGAGAGGCCCGCGTACCGTAAAAAAAAAAAAAAAAAAAAAAAGGCAAAAAACTGGTGATTGCCACGGGGCGGGGATTGGGGGTGGGGAGTGAGGAGAACACCTGAGGGAGATTAAAAGGTATAACTGCCAGTTATAAAATAAATAGGTCATGGGATGTAATGTACAGCACAGGGAATAGAGGAAAAGTACTGTAATAACTGTGTATGGTGACAGATGGGAACTAGACTACAACTAGTGATCATTTTGCAATGTATAAAATCATTATATTATACATCTGAAACTCAATAATATTGTAAGTCGATTATACTTCAGTTAAAAACCAAAAATTCTAGGGGGACTTCCCTGGTGGTCCAGATGTTAAAGACTCCATGCTCATACGGCAAGGGGGCACAAGTTCGATGCCTGGTCAGGAACTAAGATGCCATAGGATGTGGCAAAGAAATTTTTTTAAAAATTAATTAAAAATTATACCTCAATTCTGTTTTTTTTTTTCAATCAACCTTTATAAACTTGGGGTTTTACAGGGGAAGCTTATCTGGTGGCCTAGTGTGGAGAACCCTGACCCCTGGTGGCCATGGCTAGCATAGCATCGGGGAGGCAAGGAAACCGGCGCTTGCTATCCTGGAAATGACCACAAGATGGCAGAAGAGCGCAACGTTCGCTGCACTAACCCCTGGGAAACTGCTCTCAATCTTCTGAAGCCCCACACCCAGCCAGATGCCCAAGGAACTGGGACAGGGGGCCAGGAAGAGCCAGGCTGGTGCAAAAGTGACCTTATACCGCTGTCCACAGGAATGATGCCCGAAGTGCCCCCATTAGGAGGCTAAGCTATCTTCTCTGGCTGCCACCGCAGCCCTAGGGAGGGGCCCCCCAGACCCACCAAACTCAGATAAGGCTCAGGAGGATGCAGAATTGGGCAGCAGGGACCCGCAAGTTATTGGACGCCAACTCTGACCACCACTGAACCTGACTCGTGGAGAACTTGACGGATATACAACTTTTAGTCCCTAGTCGGGGCTTAATAAAACCATTCACTCAATCATTTAATCCAGAGATGTGATGGAGCACCTACCAAGGGCCAGGGATTGTACTAGTCACTGAGGACACGGGGATGAACAAGAAGGAAGAACCTCCTGCCAACACCGGGCTCCCGATAAAGTGGGAGAGGCAGACCTGAACAGCAACCTCATGCATGCACAAATGAAAGATCACTTAGGGGCTGTGAAGGGCGCCTGGGGGAGGGGTCTTGTTGACCCCAGGGGGCAAGAAAGAAACCTGGAGAAGGCATAGGAGTTTATCAGGTGATACTAGGAAGAAGACTTTCAGGCAGAGGGAAGAGCCCGGGAGTGTGAAAGCCTGGAGGCAAGAAAAGGCTTGGTGCCCTCCTGGAACAGGAGGGCAGTTAGGATGGAATGTCATTCAGCCATGGAGCAGAATGAAGCACTCACACGCGCCACTGTGTGCCTGAATCTCCAAAGGAGCCAGGGACCCAAAGTCACACACTGTAGGATTCCGTGTAGGTGAACTTTCCACGACAAGCAAATCCATAGAGACAGAAACTGATTGCTGGTTGCCAGGGGCTGGGGGAGAGGGGATGGGGAGTGAGTGCATCATGGGTAGAGGCTTTCCTTTTGGGGTGACGACAACGTTCTGCAACTAGAGAGCGGTGACAGGTGCACAACGTTCTGTACATGCTAAATGCTCTGAACGCGACTGAGCTGATGTCCTGTGAATTGCACCTCCAGTAAAGCCAGAACACAGTGTGTGGCGTTCAGGGAGGCCAGCCAGGAAGGACAGGCGGGGCACTGGTGGGGATCAGCCTGCC
Organism: Monodon monoceros; assembly: GCF_005190385.1. Lineage (NCBI taxonomy): Eukaryota > Metazoa > Chordata > Mammalia > Artiodactyla > Monodontidae > Monodon > Monodon monoceros. The sequence goes on from NW_021703781.1 coordinate 22,278,927, forward strand.
TGGGAAGGCAGGGAGGACTTTGGGGTTTGTGTTTAGGGATCAGGAACCAGGGAAGGGTGAATAGGGACAGGCTCGCTGTGACCAAGCTGACCCCTGGTTGAAAGGAGATGAAATAAGAGGCAGACAGCCTAGGTCAGAGCTAATGACCCAGGGTCGAACCAGGGGAGGGAAGACAAGGCAACACAAGGAGTAACAGGTGCTGGCGAGGATGTGGAGAAAATGGGACCATCGAGGACTACTGGTGGGAATGTCAACTGGTGCAGCCACTGTGGGAAACAATATACACGTGAGGCCAAAAATTAACAATAGAACTACCATGTGATCCAGCCATTCCATTCCTGTGTATTTATCCAGAGAAAGGAAAACACTAATTTGAAAAGATAGATGCACCCCTATGCTCACTGCAGCATTACTCACAACAGCCAAGATATGGGAGCCACCTATGTGTCCGTCGATAGAGGTATAGATAAAGAAGATATACGTATGAGTATTTGTGTGTGGGTGTGTATAAGTACACATTTGAATATTACTTTGCTCTAAAAAGCAGGAAATCTTGCTATTTGCAACCACATGGATGGATCTAGAAGGTATCACGCTAAGTGAAGTAAGTCTGACAGAGAAAGACAAATATGCTCTGGTTTCACTCATATGTGGAATCTTAAAAAACAAAAACAAATGAACATAACAGAACGGAAACAGACTTTGAGATACAGAGAAAAAACTGGTAGTTGCCAGAGGGGAGGAGGGTGGGGGCATAAGGGGAATAAGTGAGGGAGATTTAAAAGTATAAGCCTCAGGCTTCCATGGTGGCTCAGTGGTTAAGAATCCGCCTGCCAACGCAGGGAGCACGGGTTTGGGCCCGGGTCCGGGAAGATCCCACAAGCCGCGGAGCAACTAAGCCCATGTGCCACAGCTACTGAGCCCGCATGCCACAACTACTGAAGCCCACGAGCTTAGAGCCCGTGCTCCGCTTAGAACCCGAAGCCACCGCAATGAGAAGCCCACGCACCGCAATGAAGAGTAGCCCCCGCTTGCCGCAACTAGAGAAAAGCCCGCGCGCAGCAACAAAGACCGAACGCAGCCAAAAATAAAATAAATATTTTTTAAAAAAAATAAGTAAAAGTATATGCCTCCAGTTATAGAATAAATAAATCAAGGGATGTAATGTACAGCATAGGGAACAGAGTCAAAATACTGTTACAACTCTGTACGGTGACAGATGGCATCTCGACTTATCCTGGTGATCATTTTCCAGTGTATCGAATCACTATATTATACACCTGAAACTCATATAACATTGTAAGTCGATTATACTTCAATTAAAAAAAAAAAGAATTACAGTAAGTCCCCCACATACGAACCTTCAAGTTGGGAACATTCAAAGATGCGAATGTGCATTCACATGTCCAATCGCGTAAGTTAGTTCACGTGTCTGGTGTACATTGTCACGTGCCTGCATCCTCTACAAGAGGCTGTGCTCCCGTGTGCTGTACTGTACCGTACTGTATAGAGTACAGTAGTATAGTATCCTTATTTCAAGCCCAGGATGTCCGGAAGCAAGCGTAAGCAAGCGTAAAAGCAGCAGTGATGTAGCTCGTCCTGCTAAGAAGCACCAAGCGAGAACAATGGAAACAAAAGTGAAAATAATGCAGAGAGTGGAGCGACAACAGGACGAAGAAGTAACAGAAGAACCAAAGAGATTCACGACGGAGCAAACGGCAAGGGGATTTTCTTTATTTTTTTTAAATTTTATTTAATTTTTTTATACAGCAGGTTCTTATTAGTTATCTATTTTATACATAGTAGTGTATATATGTCAATCCCAATTCATCCCACGACCACTCCACCCCCGCCAACAAGGGGATTTTCTTTCGTTGAGGCGGCACTGTTAGTTTTTGAGACACAGGATCCCAACGAAGAACGGTACGTGAAGCTTGCAGCAGCTGTTCAGAACGCCATCTAGCGCCACCGTGCCATCGCTGACGAGAAAAAACGAGCTACTACCCAGACATCCCTGGATCGTGTCTTTCAAGAGGGTAGACAGAACTAACTGAATCCAGCAAGGAACCAGAACCTGTGCCATCAACATCCGGCGTGAGTGAAACTGCAGCTCGCCCTCCGTCTCCTGTTGCTGAGGATCCTTCATCTCTACCATCTCCCACCTCCCCTCCCCCCTCCAGTCAGTGGCTCTTCTCGCCTGTTCACTCGATGCCAGCCCCTGTATGCCAGCTGTAGTACTGGACTACTGTACTCTTCAAGGTACTTTACTGTAAGATGAAAAACGTTGTCTTTATTTTTTTGTGTTTGTTTTTTATGTATTATTTGTGTGAAAAATATTATACACCTATTACAGTACAGTACTACATAGCCGATTGTGTTAGCGGGGCACCTAGGCGAACTTTGTTGGCGTTACGAAGAAATTGGACTCACGAACTCACTCTCGGAATGGAACTCGTTCATATGTAGGAGACTTACTGTATAGCTCAGTGCTGTTTTGTTAAAGATCAACTTTTATACAGCTGGGGTTGGATGCGGAACCTTCCTTATCGGGCTGCCCCCTGGTGGCCAAGGCTAGCATAGCATCAGGGAGGCAAAGAAACCGGCGCTTGCTATCCTGGAAATGACCACAAGATGGCAGAAGAGCGCAAAGTTCAATGCAGTTGCCCCCTGGGAAACTGCTCCCAATCTTCTGAAGCCCCACACCCAGCCAGATGCCCAAGGAACTGGGACAGGGGGCCAGGAAGAGCCAGGCTGGTGCAAAAGTGACCTTATACCGCTGTCCACAGGAATGATGCCCGAAGTGCCCCCATTAGGAGACTAAGCTATCTTCTCTGGCTGCCACCGCAGCCCTAGGGAGGGGCCCCCCAGACCCACCAAACTCAGATAAGGCTCAGGAGGATGCAGAATTGGGCAGCAGGGACCCGCAAGTTATTGGATGTCAACTCTGACCACCACTGAACCTGACTCTCGGAGAACTTGATGCATATAAAATTTTTAGTTGCTCTAAACAGCGCTAATGAAATAAAACAAAAGACACTGTAAGTCCTATAAACAGGCCTCAAAATATTATCTCAAGATTTTTTTCTTTAATCATACCCCAAAGATCAGACAAAAGTGAAATAGCTAGCACTAGAATTTTAAGTCCTCTTTCTTGCCAGATTGTCTCTCTGAACAAGTGACTGTCATCCAGCACGGCTGAAGTGGCCATCAGCTGCCACAGGGCTGGGGGGCAGAGGCCACCCCGGGGGCAGACCCTCTGGCGGGGACTCAGGACGAAGGGAGTGGCTTCCTGGCAGCCTGTCTGCCTGCAGATCTACGTGCAGAAGGGAGTGTGGCTCTGCCACCAGTGTCCTGATAAGGCTACGTCTGTTGTTGCCCCAGTTCTCCGAGGGGAGATCCCACCCTTCACCACCTGCCCTTGGCCATGGATTATTTTTACCCATCCCAATCATCAGTTAGCCTGGCATCCCTGTCATCTGGGGGCCTGGCCACCTCTGTACTATAATTCCCCAGCAGACACTTAGACCTCAGAATGGCCCCTTCCACTCACACTTTGGTGATGCTCTGTGGCCAGAAGTCTCTTTTGAAGATTAGGGTCAGGACTTGGTGCTGTGGAGTCAAAACTGGGGCAGGGCGGAGGTTGGGCCTCTGGATTTTCTACACCCACCTCTTCTCCACCATTAAATTGGGCTTGGACATCTTGGAAATAGGAGTGTGCCTTCTCTTCTCACAGGTGAAGGACCAGTGCTGAGTGTGGGGCTGGATGGAGCCGCACAGGGTCGCTCAGGCGCAGAAGAACCTTTGGTAACACGCTTGCGCACTCCTCCCTGCCTGGGGCATGTTTGCTTGCAAAGGGGCTGCTTTTCCGGCAGGCCTGGCCTGGCAGCCGGGATGTGGCTGCTCTCCTGCCTGAAAGATGACTCCAGGGCCCCTTTGGGCCCCTTTATATGCCTGTCATGTTATTTCACTAAAATTTAACTTCCATCATGCCCCTCCGCTAACTCCTCAGGAGGAAGGAACCTAGGATGTTATTGAGGACTTACAGAGCACCCAACGCTGTTGAGGTTGTTTTATTTGGGGTTTTTCGGGGAGATTTACACTTATTTAATGAGTATTAATGCATCAATATACACAGAAACCTTAATGAAAAAGAAAAAAAGGAAAAAAAATCAGAAACTGGACGAACTAATTTGCTACACTGTCTTTCCCCAACACACGTCACTGATAGCGAGCTTTTGGTTAAAAAATATGCCTTTTTTTCTGGCATCATTTACTCTGGACAGTAAAGGTTTTTGTGATGTTACGGGATCCCACAACATCCTTGGGAGGTAGGCATGCTTCAGTCCAGGTTACGGATGAGGAAACTGAGGCTCAGATTTGGGCTAGGAGCTTTACCCAGGCCAGAGCTCCTTCTCTGAACACATTATTTAAAGTAATCTCCCCTGGGAGAATCCTTCTCGGTGCTTTGCCCTGCGTTATATGTTTTCAAAGCACTAACCTCTACCTGGTATGCCTAAATGGATATCATACCACACTCCATTGCGTTCCATTATATTATTTGATTGTTCGTGGCCTGTGTCTCTCCTGCACCGTAAGCCCCCTGAAAATAGGGAGCTAGGTGGCTTTGATCACAGCCACACACCTGAATCCCCACACCTAGCATGGGAAGGGCCCACCGGGGCGCTCAACAAGTTTTGTTGAATAAATTCAAGGTTGAAAGCCTAGATTCAGACCCAGATCTGCCTGATTCCAAAACAGGTGCTTTTTCCAACCCACCGTCCTGCCAAAGAAACCGACGCTCATCGAGATTATGTATTAGTTGAAGCCAGCTAGAGGCTGAGTTCAGGATTTGAACCAGGTCCTCCAGTCCCAAGCTCTCCTGGTAGAGTCCCTAGTAGGAGGGGCTACAAAAGTGTTTGCTAACCACCACTGTTCCTTCCTCCCACCTCCTGCCTGGAAAGTTTCAAGCAAAGGGATTTGAGGGGGTGGCAGCTGCCTGCGGTGTTCCTGAGCGTGGCAGCAGAGGCCATTCGAAGTGCTCCAGCGGGATGGGAGTTACTAATCTGGCTGCCCCCTGTATAAACCCCTTCCCTCCACAGCCAAGGAGGCATATGCTTGGGCAGCTTAGACCCAAGGCAGATATCCTATTGCCAGGCCTCTAATAAGAGTCAGATGGTCCTTTGTGCTCTTCAGCTGACCCCCCACCCCCATGGGCATTCTCATCACCATGGAAACTGGGCCCCTTGGCTTCCTTCTGAAGGCATCTTTGGACAGCATCCCATCAGCCCACAAGCCCCCACTGCCTAAGCCGGCCCTGGAGAGAGACTCCAAGTGGGCTGAGGCCTCCAGGGCTTTAGGGCTGACCTGCTGACCCAGTTTCTGACCAAGATCCCCAAAAAGGAGAGAAGGCCAGGCATCGGCTCATTCGGCAGCGATGTGTGGGTGGCTGGAACACTGTGCTCAAGGCTGGGAAACGGAGGACAGCGGAGCTTCGGATCCAGAACACATGGGGCCTGGCGATCAAGGGATGTTCCCTCCTCTGTATCTCTCACATAATGACAGCGGTAACAAGCACTACCACACTCTGTGCCAGGTACTATGCTAAGCACTTATGCTGCAGTTTGCTGTTGGCCCATCTTACAGATGAGGAAACTGAGGCTCAGAAAGGTCACACAGCCAGCAGGTAGCAGAACTGATTGCCTTGCTCTGGAATGCTTAATGCACGTCTGTCTTGTCACCAGCACACAAGCTCCCCAGCAAGAAGAGTGCATCAGTTTTACCTCTGTCTCCCTAGCACTGAGCATAGGGTTGGACACGTAATGGTAAATATTTGTTCAATAAACTAATGGGTAATTATAAATTGCTCTTCTTTTTTTCCCTACTCTTGACTTCTCCCCAACCTTTTTTTTTTTTTTCATTTATTTTGGCTGCACCGGGTCTTCGTTGTGGCATGCGGGATCTACGTTGCAGCATGTGGACTCTTAGTTGCGGCATGCATGTGGGATCTAGTTCCCCGACCAGGGATTGAACCCGGGCCCCCCACACTGGGAGCACAGAGTCTTACCCACCGGATCACCAGGGAAGTCCCTCCCCAATCATTTTTAAACATTTTTTTCTTCCAGCTTTATTGACATAGAGTTGACATCCAGCACTGTACAAGTTTAGGGTGTACAGCATGATGGTTTGATTTACCTACATCATGAAGTGATTATCACAAGTTTAGGGGACATCCATCATCTCATATAGATACAAAATTAAAGAAAGAAAAAATAACTTTTTTCTTATGCTGAGAACTGTTAGGGTTTACTCTTAACAACTTTCATATATCATATACAGCAGTGTTAATTATATTTATCATGTTGTCCATGACATCCCTTCTTCCCTGATAATTAAGCCTAGTTTCCCTCACACCTCAAAAGGCTTTGGAATCCGTAGGCCCACTAAGGGTGGAGGTGTAGGGCCACTGCCTCCAAGATGCAGCTGAGTATAACGGATAAGAATGCAGTCATTAGAGCCAGACTGTGTGGGTCTGAATCCTGGTTCTGCTGTTGACTACTTGGGTGACCTCTGTGAGCATCAGTTTTCTCACCTGTAAAATGGGGATAATGATGGTGGTGTGATGTTAATGAAGATGGGGTGTGAGATACCTCTCAGGCACACTTCAGGTGCTCTTGGCCTCTTCTGTTATTCATTCTACCACTGAGGTGGCAACTAGCTCTGCAGGGACTGTGACCAGCTTCGCTGCAGTGTAACCTGACAGCGCCTGGCCTCATGTCCATGCTGCACACCTCCGGCCTCTTGTCCTGGGGCTTCTCTGAGGCCACTGAAGCATGGGATGCCAAGGGCTCTGCTTGGTGTCCACTCCTGCATAACTCTGTGTGTGTGTGTGTGTGTGTGTACGTAGCCCCTTGGGGTGGACATTGGCCAGTGGGAGACAGGAGCTGGTGGATAAATTCTTCCTCCTATTCCCCCTGGTCCAACTGTCCTGAGGTGCATTTTATATGCCTTCCTGAAGGATACCCCCACCCCGGGGATACAGCATTCATTCAAGCGCACCTAGAGGCAGCCAGGTGGGTCACACACCTTGGCTTCAACTCTGCCTCCTCCCGTGCTTCACTCCTGTCCCTCCCTCCCACCTGACCCCTAGGGTCACTCTTCCTAACAAAGCAGTTGGCATCAGCTCTTAGCCTCAGGCTTTGCTTTCTAGGAATCCAGGCAAGACAACAGTTATCTCCCTCTAAGGGTGTTGGAGGACGGAGGGAAGAAAAATGGCCCACCGAACTGAGAAGGAAGGCATCTTCGGACGGAAAAATGAGGCAGGCGGCTCCATCTAACCAACGGATCCGTTTATTACAAGATAACTTACTCTCAGGGTGGGATCGGGCAGACAATGACCTGGAAGCATTCGAGGCTGCACTCCGCACTGCTGAGGGGCCATTCAGACAATTTTACAGTTAGCCTAGGGTATGGGGGTACATGCTTGGAAACAGGACGTGCATTCCTAAGTCAGGATTTATGAATGGGTAACTGGTCTCGTGGGTGCAGGGAATAGGCAGTAGAGGTCTTCATCATTGCTTGGGGACTAACAGAGCATGGAGGTCACCTGGTCCACATGATTATTAAACAACATCTATTAACTACAAAGCCCTTGAAGTGATTTAGTGCACAATACAGTCCGGGGTAGCGTCAGTGGAAGGACAGGAGAAGCCGAACAGGCCCAAGACAGCGTGAGTTAGGCTAACAGCCGTACGAAGGGTTTGTGCAAAGATGAAATTTGCTCATTAATGTCAAGGGCTTGGATCAGGGTCTGGCATCAGTGGGCTAATCCTTCTCCCTCTTCCCCCACATCCAATCGGTCAGGAGGCCCTCTCACTCCATCTCCTAAACAAACCTTGACGAGGTCCTCCACCTCCACCCCCACGGACACCACCTGTCCAGGCCACCCCCAGCTCCTCGCCTGGACGCTCCACTGCCAAACCCTCCTTCACTCTGCATCCACAGCGACCTTCCTAAGGAACAAATCTGGTTGTGCCACTCTTCTGACCGAAACCCTGCCATTTCTTCCCATTACTCCTTAAAGAAGGCGCAAGCTCCAAACTATAATTCAAAAAGACACACGCACCCCAATGCTCATAGCAGCGCTGTTCCCCATAGCCAAGACATGGAAACAGCCTAAATGTCCATCGACAGAGGAATGTTTAAAGAAGATGTGGCACATATATACAGTGGAATACTCCTCAGCCATAAACAAGAATGCAGTAATACCATTTGCAGCAACATGGAAGCCACTAGAGATTAGCATACTAAGTATGAAGTAAATCAGACAGAGAAAATCAAACACCATGTGATATCACTTACGTGTGGAATCTAAAATATGATACAAATGGGGCTTCCCTGGTGGCGCAGTGGTTGAGAGTCCACCTGCTGATGCAGGGGACGTGGGTTCGTGCCCCGGTCCGGGAGGATCCCACATGCCGTGGAGCAGCTGGGCCCGTGAGCTACGGCCGCTTGGCCTGTGCGTCCGGAGCCTGCGCTCTGCAATGGGAGAGGCCACAACAGCGAGAGGCCCAAGTACCGCGAAGAAAAAAAACAAAAAAGATACAAATGAACTTATTTACAAAACAGAAACAGACTCACAGACATAGAAGACAAACTTATGGTTACCAAAGGGGAAAGCGGGGATTGGGGGGAGGGATAAATGAGGAGTATGGGATTAACAGATACACACTACTATAAATAAAATAGACAAGCAATAAGGATTTAGTGTATAGCACAGGGAACTATATTCAATACCTTGTAATGAACTATAATGGGAAGAATATGAAAAAGAATATATATATATATATATATATATATATATATATATCTGAATCACTTGGCTGTACACCAGAATCTAACACAACATTATAAATCAACTATACTTCAACTAAAAAAAAAAAGAATGTGCAAACTCTGTAGTGTAGGGATACCCTCCAGGCTCCTCCCTGAACACGCCCACCCCACCTGGGCTCCCGGCAGGTTTCCCTTCCCTTCAGCTCTTCCCTCACTTGGTCTCTCTGCCGGAAGGGTCTCTGTGTGTCCCGTTCCCCTCTTCACCTGGCTGATATCAAGTACTGGCAGAAATAGGGAGACTTTTGTTGAACTTTTTATTGAAGAAATTTTCAAAGATGTACAAAACAGAATGACTAGTATAATGAACCGTCTTCAACAATTATCAATACGTGGCCAATCATGTTCCATCTATACTCCGCCCCCCACTGCTTCCTCCTCTTCAGATTATTTGGAAGGAAATCCCACCTATCACGCCTATCATGTCATCTGTTACTATTGACATTTCACTATGTAACTCTATAAGAACTCTTCTTTACAAAAATAGTACCACAATACTATTATCACATCTATACAATTTAACAATAGTTCCTTAAACCATCAACTATGCCATCAGAGTTTACATTTCACCAATTAGTTTATAAAATTTTTAGGAAGACAGTTTGTTTGTTTGAATCAGGATCCAAATGAAGTCCATACATTTTGTTTGATTCATATGCCTTTAGGTTGCTTTATTTTCTTTAATTTCTTTTCTTTTTTTTTTTTTTTTTTTTTGCGGTACGCGGGCCTCTCACTGTTGTGGCCTCTCCCGTTGCGGAGCACAGGCTCCGGACGCGCAGGCTCAGCGGCCATGGCTCATGGGCCCAGCCGCTCCGCGGCATGTGGGATCTTCCCGGACCGGGGCACGAACCCGTGTCCCCTGCATCGGCAGGCGGACTCTCAACCACTGCGCCACCAGGGAAGCCCTCTTTAATTTCTTTTAATTTATGTTTCCTATCCACCTCTTATTTTTCTCTTTGCAATTTTCACTTGGTTGTTATTGAAAAACTTGCGTCTTTCATCTGCAGAACTTCCCACAATCTGGATTGTGTCAGTCTTGAGGGTACCATTTTAACAACGTTCCTTTGTCCCTTGTATTTCCTTGAATTGGTAGTTAGATTATAGGCTTGATTGGATCCCAGTTCATTTCTACTCCTCTTCCCCTCCTCCTCTTCCGCTTCTTTTTCTGGACAATTCTATTTAATAGGTGATATTTTATTCTTCCATCAGGGGATGCACAATGTCTGATGATCTCTCTTTTTGTGATATTAGCAGCCACAGATGATCAGTGCCTGGATCCTTTAATTCATTAGGGATGTAAAATGGTGACATTCAGTTCTGTGATTCCTTACTTGATTGTTAGCTGGGACATTTCGCAAGATTTAATGTAAAGGATTCACCAGTCTTTTTGGCTTTTTGAAGCCTGGATTACCCAGAAAGGGCTCAAGGGAACAATATTTCTTGGGTTCTTCCACATTCCTAACAGTTTGGCTTTTATACTTGAAGGTCAGTTTCACTCGGTATAAAATCCTTTGTTCACATTTCCTGAAATACATCAGTATATTGTCTTGTGACATAAAACATTGCTGTTGAAAAGTCAGATGACAACTTGTTTTTCTTTCCTTTATAAGTGATTTGCAGATGTAGAGAACAAATGTATGGCCACCAAGGGAGGAAAGTGGAGAGGGGTATGGTGGTGGTGTGATGAACTGGGGGATTGGGATTGACATGTATACACTAATATGTATGAAATGGATAACTAATAAGAATCTGCTGTATAAAAAAATAAATAAAATAAAATTCAAAAAAAATAAGTGATTTGTCTTTTTGCTTTTATTCTATTTTTTTTTTCCTTTAAAGCCCAACAGTTTTCCTAGACATAAGTCTCAGGATTGACTCACCCAGGTATACAGATGCTTCTTCCAGGTGAAATTTCAGGCCATGCTCTCTGTAAGGAACATCTCCTTGAATTATAGTTGTTAGTACTTTTTCTTTTCCACTGTTTTGCTTTTCTTCAGGGTTCTTCATGGATTCCTATTACATGTATGTTCACTCTTCCTTTTCTACATTTTCTCTGTTCTATCACTCTCGAATCTTTTTATCTCTTTATCTCGCTTTTAAAATGCCTTCCTTTCTATCTTAGTTTTCTTTGAAAATATTCTCTATTATGGTTATTCTCTCTTCTGTTCCTTTTCGTTTCATCTTCATTTCTGAAATGGTTTCCTGTTCTATATAGTTAGTTATTTTCTGACTTTATCATCATTCTTTTCAAAACTTTCTTCTTTTTTCCCTAATCACCTGACTTCTGAGCTCATCCAATTTTGATTTATATAGTTTCATAATTTATATCATTTAAAATTTTTCTCTAATTTTTTTGGAAATGTTTTCATCTCCTTTGTGGACATGCTTTCCTGGCATGCTTTTATTATTTGTAGGAATGTTATTTTGCAACTCATTCTCCTTTTTCTCATAATTTTACGCAGGATTCAACCTTGATGCTTTTCTGATGCTCCTTTTTAAAGTAAAGTGAATTTTCCAGTATTTTTAGGGGACATCAGGTGAGTAAGGATAGTTTTCTAACTTCATAGGTCTTGAGCTCCTCATTCTGTTGAGTTTACAAAATGGTTGTTCTAATTACTATTGCTGCATAACAAATCACCCCAAATTTAGTGTATAAAACAACAACCATTTTACTGTGTTCGCAGTTTCTGTGGGCCAGACATTCAGAAAGAATACGGTCAGGATGGCATGTCTCTGCATTGTGATGCCTGGTGTCGCAGCTGGAAGACTGAGTGGAGATGACTTGAAAGTGCTGGGGCCATCTGACAGCTCATTCACTCATATGTCTGGTGCTGGATGCTGGCTGTCTGCTAGAACACCTACCTGTGATCTCTTCATGTGGCTTGTTGGGCTTCCTCACAGCATGGTGGCTGATTTCCATGAGTGAACATTTTAAGAAAGAAGGTGGACATACATGGCATTTGGACAGTCTTGAAAGCCACATGGCCTCTACTTCCACGGTACTCTCTGTGTCAAGACAGTCACAAAGTTCCAGCCAGGTACATAGGTCCCACACTTAAAGGGACAAAAGTCAAGGCCACGTTGCAAGAAGGGCATGTGGGGGACTTCCCTGGTGGCGCAGTGGTTAAGACTCCGCGCTCCCAATGCAGGGGACCTGGGTTCGATCCCTGATCAGGGAACTAGATCCCACATGCATGCCACAACTAAGGAGCCTGCATGCCGCAACTAAGGAGCTCATGAGCCACAACTAAGGAGCCCACCTGCCACAACTAAGACCCATCACAACCAAATAAATAAATAAATATTAAAAAAAAAAAAGAAGGGGGTTTCTCCCATGGCACAGTGGTTAAAAATCCTCCTGCCAACGGGTTCAAGCCCTGGTCCAGGAAGATCTCACATGCCATGGAGCAACTAAGCCCATGCGCCACAACTACTGGAGCCCGTGCTCTAGAGCCCGTGCCACAACTACTGAGCCCACATGCCACAACTACTGAAGCCCGCGCTCCTAGAGCCCATGCTCTGCAACAAGAGAAGCCACCGCAATGAGAAGCCTGTGTGCACCGCAACGAAGAGTAGCCCCTGCTCGCCGCAACTAGAGAAAGCCCGCACACAGCAATGAAGACCCAATGCAGCCAAAGATAAATTAATTTAAAAGAAAAAAGAAGGGCATGTGGGATGAGGAGATAATTTTTGCAGCCATCTTCAGAAAATAAAATCTGCCTCAGTGATTTATATATATGTTTGTGTGTATATATAATATATATGGACGTACACACACACATGACTTTGTACTTCTTGAGATCCCTTGATCCTCCATCCTCCAACCCCACGTTTGCCTGGAGCTTTTCTTTCTTTGTCCCTAGTGTGCCTGTCCTGATTAGTTTGTAGTCTACTCTCCAAGTCCCAGTGCAGGACTTTGTCATTAAAAAGAGCTCCAGTCTATTAGTTTCAGGAGTGTATAGGGGAAGCAAAAGTGAATTTATGGGACCCAGATGGCTCTAGCACTGTTAGACCTCACTGTACAGTGGTTCCCTGGCACTTATATACAAATTGGGTACTGCAGAAGTATTTTCTAGTTTTAGCTGCTTTTGAATTGGCCTGCCATGCTTTTGAGTAGAAGTTGGTGATTTGGGAATTTAACTGTTCTCAGGACCATCAGAAGCCCAGGTGTCTTCTTTCTGCTTTCTCCTACACAGAAACCAGTATCGCATGAGTCTAGTAACTATGGTTTGTCCCCACTCAACTGGTATTTTGAGCTTGTGAGTTTAATTTGTCACCCAGTTTTGTTGTAGAAATTGTCTGTGGCTCTTCTGATTTTTTTATTCTAGTTAGGTTTTTTTAGGGGGGGGGGGGGGCATATTAGTCTGTTAGGTCTGTCATAACAAAATACCACAGGCCGGGTGGCTCAAACAACAGAAATTTATTTTCTCACAGTTTGGGAGGCTAAGTCCAAGATCAAGGTGCTGTCAGTGCTGGTTTCTGGTGAGACCTTTCTTCTTGGCTTATAGACAGCCACCTTCTCACTGTGTCCTCACTTGGCCTTTCCTCTGTGAGCACATGGAGAGAGGGAATGAGATCTCTGGTGTCTCTTCCTCTTCTAAAGACACCCATCCCGTCAGATTAGACCCCTTATGAACTCAATGACCTTTAATTATACACTTTAAGGCCCTATCTCCAAATACAGTCACTTTGGGGGTTAGAGCTTCAACAAACGGATTTTGGGAGGACAGTGTTCAGTCCATAACAGGGGGAACTTGGGGACAGGCTAGAACTTCATTCTGCCATCTTCCCAGAATGAGAGAGGCTTTGGCTGTAGTCCGTACAGGCCAGTGACCCAGGAGAGGGAGCGGAGTGGAGGAGCGTGGGGAGTGCTCTGGAGGTGAAGGGAAGATGCCATCCAGCACTTGACAAAGGCCCTCCGTGGCTGGGGTCCTGCCTATGTCTGCGTCTCATCAACCCCTGACATGTGCTGCCCTCCCCGGCATGCTCCAAGGACAGCAGGCAGCTTCTCGAGTTCCTGGCTTACACCGTCCTGCTCCTGGTCCCCTTGCCTTCGCACCCACAGTTGTGACTGCCCGTAAAGCCCTTCCTCGCTTCCCCGCCGCTTCTCTCCAGTTCAGTCAAGAGCCGCTATTTATTTTACCCTTTAGCATTTACCTTGGGCGTCTCCTCTCTAGAAAATCTTAGCTGTCTAGCTGGCTGCAGGGACCCACCATCTCCATGCTCCCAAGCTGTGCGTTCATGCACACACACGTACACACGCAAGCACAGTCCCATGCCACCCACAGATGCCTCCTCACTGCACGTCCCTCAATTGTGTCTTTACAAGCACCTCCACCACTAGACGGTGAGCCCCCTGAGGGCAAGGCCTGTGTCTTGTCACCTGCAGCACACTGGATCCCTGCTCTCAATTCACTCCCCTCATCACAGAATTCTCTATCTATGCCATCACTGTGGCTTCATGGTGGGTAAAAGAGACCTCTCCACCTTCACACCTTTAGGTTGGGCATGGGATTTGTTCTGGCCAATGATGTTGCAGAGGCTTTGGTTTGGTGGTTTGGTTTGTCTCTTGTATTCCTGTGATCTCCCTCGAGAAGCACATGCTCCAGGATAGCCACTGGTCCATGTAGAATGTGGGGACGTGAAGAGTAGACCTGAACCCAACCCAAAGGCTGGACCCAAGCCCAGCCAACCTGTGGCCTGAAACAGAAACCCCTGCTGACCCCCGACCTACCTAGGAATGAGGAAAATAAATACTTGTCATTGGGAGCCACTGAGATTTGCAGGATGTTTGTTTTGTGGACTTATTGCAGCAATAGCTGACAAAGACAACATGCATCCTACTGTTCCCAAGCCCAGCACAATCCTGGGCCAAAAAATGTTTGTTGAATAAAGAAGCGAATCCAGGGACTTCCCTGGTGGCGCAGTGGCTGAGAATCCGTCTGCCAATGCAGGGGACACGGGTTCAATCTCTGGTCCGGGAAGATCCCAAATGCCACAGAGCAACTAAGCCCATGTGCCACAACTACTGAAGCCCGCGCACCTAAAGCCCGTGCTCCACAACAAGAGATGCCACCGCAATGAGAAGCCCACACACCGTAATGAAGAGTAGCCCCCGCTCACCGCAACTAGAGAAAGCCCACGCGCAGCAACAAAGAACCAACACAGCCAAAAATTTAAAAATTAAATTTAAAAAAAAGATTTAAAAAATAAAATAAAAAAGAAGCAAATACATCCTTTGATCCAATACCTTTGCAGTATGAGTCAGTTCAAGTCACCGCACCTCTGAGACCTCTGCTACCTCTTCTTTGCAAAGGGGATAATAATGGTTTCTTTGCGGGGCAGCTGTCAGGTGTCAATGAAATGATGTAGGTAAAGCTCCAGGCACTTTGTGCCCCAAAAGTGCCATTTTTCTTCCTCCCTCTTCACTCCCTGACATCTTTAAGTGAGCTCTCAGGTTACAATGATGGGGGCCCAGGAAGCTGAGTGGGGAGAGGGAAGAGCTTACTCTAGGGTCTTGGGCCTCGGGCCCTTTAATTCCAGCTGGGGAAGCTCTTTATATTCTTCCCCTTCCCCTCTTCCTTTGCCCCCAGGATTTTTCCCTGAGTCACTGCCAACTAGCTCTTCCTGGCCCGGAGAAGGGGATTTGCCCCAGATCCTAAGAATGGCTCAACAATTCCTTGGCAGCATGCAGCTGGGCTGCCTTAGGTCAGGCAGCTTACACCTCCTCTCTCTTCTTGGAAGGTAGCCACTATGTAAGAGGCCTGACTACTCTGAAACCACCATGCTGTGAGGGAGCCCAAGCTAGCCACGTGGGGAGAGAGAGGCCATGTTGAGAAGCACTAACGTGCCACACATGGGAGTGAAGCCTCTTGGACTTTCCAGCCCAGGCCACCCCAATTGCCAGCTAAGCACCACAGAGTGAGTGACCTCGGTTGATGCCACGTAGAGCAGAGGAGCCTTCCAGACGAATCCAGTCAACCCACAAGACTGTGAGAAATAACACACTTTGGTTGTTTTAAGTCATTAAGTCTTGAGGTGGTTTGTTACACAACAGATAAGTTCGTAAATAAACGAAACTCTTTCTCTATAATATGTTATATATAATATGTATAATATATATTATTATTTGCACCACTGAACCATTTGAGAGGAAGTGGCAGAAGTCATGACCCTAAGCATTTCCGTGTGTATCTCTAATGAACCAAGTATCATCTTACAGAACACTACAGTTATCAAACTCGAGAAATTTAATCTTGACACAATATTATTATTCATTCTGTCCCTATTCATATTGGGTCAATTACCAAAATAATGTCTTTCATAGTGATTTTTTTTTTTTCGGTTCCAGAATCCAGTTCAGGATTACACATTACATTCAGTGGTTGTATTACTTGTAAGTTGATGCATAACAAGTCACCCCAAAACTTAGTGGCTTAAAGCAGCAACCTTTATCATCTCACAGTTTCTGTGGGTCAAGAATCTGGATGCGGCCTCGCTGGGCTACTTGGCTCAAGGCTGCAATCAAGGTGTGTCAGCCAGGGCTGCAGTGATCTCAAGATTCAACTGGGGCAGAATCTGCTTCCAGGCTCATTCAGGAATTGCTGGCAGGATTCAGTGACATCAGGCCCAAAGGCCTCAGTTCCTTGAAACACGGGCCTCTCCATAGGGTAGATCACAATCTGAAAATTTGCTTCATCAGTCCAAGCACGCTGAGATGAACCAGAGAGGGAATGCTAGCAAGACAGAAGTCACAGTCTTTTGTAATCTAAACACAGTCTTTTGGGTTCTCAGAAGTGACATTCCATCACCTTTGCTGTACTCTATTATTAGAAGCAAGTCACCAACACGGAAGCAACCTAAGTGTCCATCAACAGATGAATGGATAAAGAAGATATGGTATATTTATACAATGTAATATTACTCAGCCATAAAAAAGCATTAAATATTGCCATTTGCAGTAACATGGCTGGACCTAGAGATTATCATACTAAGTGAAGTAAGCCAGACGGAAGAAGACAAACGTTATACGATATCACTTATATGTGGAATCTACAAAATAACACAAATGAATTTATTGACAAAACAGAAACAGACTCACAGAAACAGTAAACAAACTTATGGTTACAAAAGAGGAAAGGCATGGGGGAGGGATAAGTTAGGAGCATGGAATTAACAGATATACACCACTATATATAAAATAGATAAACAATAAGGATTTACTATATAGCACAGGGAACTATATTCAGTATCTTGTAATAACCTATAATGGAAAAGAGTCTGAAAAAAAATAACGGAATCACTTTGCTGTATACTTGAAACTAATACAATATTGTAAATCAACTATACTTCAATAAAAAAAAAAAGAAGAAGCAAGTCACCAGGTCCAGGCACACTCAAGGAGAGGTGATGACATCAGAGAGGGGGGGTAATTGGGGACCATCTTAGAGGCCTGCCTGTCACAGTGCTCATGCCTCTTTAATCTCTTCCAACCCGGAATGGTTTCTTAGCGTCTTCCTTTGTCTTTTGTGTCATTTGACATTTTAAATATTACAGGCTAACTGTTTTGTAGATGTCCCTCAGTTTGGGTTTGTTTGATGTCTCCTCATGATTAGACTGAGGTGATTTTTTTCTTTTTTTGGCAGGAATAATTCATACATTGTGTCCATCCCAGCACATCACAACAGGAGGCACACGATGTCAGTGTGTCCCATCATTTGTGACCTCAGCTTGTGTCAATGTCGATAAAAAAATTAGTCAATAGTCAATCTAAGAAAGAAATGGAAAATTTTAATTGAGCCAACCTGGGGATTATAATCTGGGAGACGGTCCTTCAGACAGCTCTGAGAACTGTTCCAAAGAGGTAAGCGGGGAGGCTAGTATATATGTGAGTTTGGTGAAGGGGTACGTGCAACCAAGCACACATCTCAGTAGAAGGTTACTATTATTCAGATGAACAGATATCTTAGTTAATGACTTTAGTGCTTTTTCTAAGTCTGGGAAAATGCAAGAAGCTGAGTTCGTAAAATTTTTCCCGAAAATATCCAATTATCTGAGGGCCGGTTCTGTCAGTTTTCCTAGAGCACGAAGTGCTTCATCCTGATCCCTGAACCCATTTCAAGGTGTATGTAAGTCAGCAACTGCAGTGGCTAACAACTTGATTCTCATAGAACTGGATGGTGGGCAACATTCTTTGTATTACAATCCCCTTCCTTTCAGCCTTAATTTCGACCAAGGTTTGGGAGGCATTTCGTGACCGATTTGTCCCACGGCCTCAGGAATGCTCATTCTTAGGTCAGGAGAAGATTTTGTTGATAGGCCACTCGACATGCTATTATTGGACTAGGCCCTGTTAACAGTAGCCAAAAGCCTCTAGATCCCCTGTCTTACTAGTCTGTTATGGTCCAGAAAATGGTACCCTCTTGTTGTTTCTTCCCATATCTAGAGTTACGGTATTACAATCATTGATCTTAGAGGACTATATATTTGCTCAACTGTTTCAAGTTGCCTAGTCATCATTATTTTTTTAAATAAATGTATTTATTTATTCATTTATTTAATTTTTGGCTGCACTGGGTCTTCGCTGCTGCACGCGGGTTTTCTCTAGTTGCTGAGAGCGGGGGCTACTCTTCGTTGCGGTGCGCGGGCTTCTCATTGCAGTGGCTTCTCTTGTTGCGGAGCACGGGCTCTAGGCGCATGGGCTTCAGTAGCTGTGGCACACAGGCTTCAGTAGTTGTGGCTCGCGGGCTCTAGAGTGCAGGCTCAGTAGTTGTGGCCCACGGGCTTAGTTGCTCCGCGGCATGTGGGATCTTCCCAGACCAGGGCTTGAACCCGTATCCCCTGCATTGGCAGGCGGATTCTTAACCACTGCACCACCAGGGAAGCCCCCGTCATCATTATTTTTATCAGAGGCTGTCACGTATGTGGTAATGAGAGAATAATAATCTTGTAAAATAGGCAGACTATAAGTAATACAGCTAGTAACATTAATAAGGTCATAAGTAAGTATTCAAGCTAAGAACTTCCATTAAATGCAGCCCAGTATCTCCCCAGGTTGTCTGACCAGTCTGTTCTGCACCAGTCGATATATTTAATGGAAATGTTATATTGGCTTTGTATATAAAGTTCACCAAAGATATCTGCACAGACAAAGAGAGTGGTGGGTCATCGTGACCCTTTACAAGATTGAGAAAGGAATGGTGTCATCTAAGGAGTTACATGGCTGGTGTCAGAAGGACAAAAATTTATCTTACTGATTGAGCAGGTATTTCTGCCATTGGGGAGTCTAGTTAACACATAATGGAGATGCACAAAGGTGCTAGAGGGGAGAGAGGGGGCCAAAGGACAGAGAAAGTTTTCTGTTTAAATTTTTCTTGTCTTGCCTTTAAAGTGTGAATTTTTATTTCATCACTTGGATCACTTGGTTAAAATGGTGCTCAGGCTCCCACATTCTTAACCATCTTGCAATTCTGCCTCTGGCCTGGAAAGTTCTTTCAATTTTTTCTTTCAAAAAAAAAAAAAAAAACCAAAAACCTGAGACCAACTCTCTTGGCAGAGCAACTGTGGGAAGAGGTAGAGCCTGGAAACTATTTTAGGATGAAAATTCTCAATGTCCTGGATCAGACCCTTACTCTCTACTTCTCATTTGCACCCAAGATACCCTCACTGAAGGCCCAAGTAGTGGCTGGCATGCTTGAGGAGAGAATACCCTTTTACACCTATGTTTCTTTCAATTGCTGGTCCCTTTACTTAGAAAGCCACGGCTCACTGCTACCTTCTTTCCTATCTGCAGAACTTCAGCTCATCTCTTAAGCCCAGGCCTGGGGTCTTCAGCTCCGGGAATAAGGCTGCCACACTGCACAGTCCCAGGGGCCAACAGTCACATCACATTCCACATGCCTGGTGCTCCTGGAGTTGTGCAAGCCTGTGGTCTTGCTCTGGAGACACCTATCCCCATCCCCAGCCCTAGCCTCACCTCACACAGCACACTGATTCACTAGTGCTTGTTCAGACATAGGTCTGTCTTCTCTAATCAGAAGGTGAGACTAGGCTTGTTTACCTCTATGGGTCCCCATATCCAATATGTGTTCAACAAGCATTGGGTGAACACAGGAATTCCTCAGTGACTACTCAGGTGCACCCTCCCCACCCCTGACCAACATCAGTAGCACAGAGTCTCATTCTCTACAATCTGGTGGTGACATGGTCTAAGTTTCCACCTTTGTATCCCCTGAGGGGCATCACAAAGTTCTGGCGATAAAATTCCAGATTCTGTGTGTCCCGCAGGAAGGCCTCCCTTGTAAGACCAGCAGGTGCAGTTAAAGGTAGCTTCTTGACAGATTTGTGAGGCTGAAATGGAGGCCCTCCCTTCTTAGAAGAGGGGATAGGGTCTGGAGAAACCCATGTGTCAAGATACTGACTCTAAATACAAGTTGGAGAGCCTGCAGACTGACTCCGGGGCAGAGGCCGGGCCCCTGTGATGTGAGGCGAGAGCAACCAGGGTGGCTGGAGCTGCAGAGGAAGGGGTTCCGGGAGCTTACCCAGGAAGTGAGCTGGGGTCTCAATTCTCACCAAATCCCTGGTCCCCTATTGCAGGTCGCTGTTAATAACAGAAGGGAAGCACCCAGTTGGGTTTTTCTGCTATAAGAGATACCAAGGTCTCATCTCACAGCCTTGAGTACCTTGCCCAGGCCCCCTCCAGCTGGCAGCTGGTTGAAGCTTTGGGTGCTCTGGTCCTAGGTAATGAACAGGGCCCTCTGACTTCTTGCACCTGTGAGGACCTGCTCGTGGGTCATTCTCAATCCTCTTTGGATTTCTCATCTACACATGTTGAGAATGACAGGTGCCAAGTGCAGACGTTGGGGGTTTTGATTTTTTGTTTGTGTTCCAATTCCAAGTCCTTTCCCACGCTAGCCTTGTACCCCAGAGGTGGCTCTGCCCAGCAGGACACTGCACCAGGCGCGGGAGGTATCACACTTGGTCAGATAGGACCATAGGGCACCGTGAAACAAAACTTATTCATTTAACCAAAGTGACAATAAAAGATTTCAAAAGCAAATACAGAACATTTTAAATTACTTAAAAGCTTGGAAAGAAACTTACAATCTGTTATCAAAAGCAGCTCAACAGTCCAAAAAAACTTTGTTCTCTTCATAGAGAGAGAAAACAAACCCAGGTTTTACACCATCTTACCTTTAATATTAAAATTCATTTACTCAATTAAACTCATTCTAATCTTCGTTAGTCCTGACTACACATAGAATTCCTTTCTAAAGACCTTTCCCTCTTGCAAAGCTTCCACAACTTTCTATACCCATATTAATTTGTCTCATATTTTCTTTCCCATTTAGAAATAACCAGTTTTAGGACCAAATTACTTTCTCTCTCTTAAAAAAATGAATTTCCATTTCTTATACCTTCTTTTCCTTGCATACAAAGGTGTTTTCTTATTAAATTTTAGTTTTAATTAAATATATTAATTAGAATTCTCAACTCTTGAAAACCTTAATTTCTAGTGAAAACTAAGAAATAAGCAACTATGAACTGTCTTTTACATTAGCACTCTGTAGATTAGCAAACTTGTAAAATATTCAATAAACTTCCATCATTTAACTTAATTTAGCAAAACTCTAAAGTTTCAAGTTACCAAGTATCTGAAGAAACTACTTTTAAGTAGACAGTCATAAAACATAATTATTCTTAAAGAGTTCTCCTTTAAAAAAAAAACTTATCTCATTTACATTTAATTTACTTTTAAAAATTTCATCGGGCTTCCCTGGTGGCGCAGTGGTTGAGAGTCCGCCTGCCGATGCAGGGGACGTGGGTTCGTGCCCTGGTCTGGGAAGATCCCACATGCCGCGGAGCGGCTGGGCCCGTGAGCCATGGCCGCTGGGCCTGCGTGTCCGGAACCTGTGCTCCGCAACGGGAGAGGCCGCAGCAGTGAGAGGCCCGTGTAGCGCAAAAAAAAAAAAAAAAAAAAAAAAAAAAATTTCATCATACCAAGTTATTTTTCTTGCTGACAAATTCTGCAACAGATATAATAAGATCTTATTTAACCTCCAGTAAACCTAGGTACAATAAAAATATCATAATGTTGATGGCTCCAAGGACATGTCTGATTAATTAAAACAGCAAAAATGAACTTTAATGCCCAAAGTTAATTTAATACTGAATATTTCCCAGTTAACATAAACCTGAAATTTCTTTGGTTTAGTTTCTTGTATATTCCTTTTTAATAATTTTTTAAAATTAATTTATTTATTTTTGACGGCGTTGGGCCTTCGTTGCTGTGTGCGGGCTTTCTCTAGTAGCAGCGAGTGGGGGCTACTCTTTGTTGCGGTGCACGGGCTTCTCATCGTGGTGGCTTCTCATTGCAGAGCACAGGCTCTAGTTGCGTGGGCTTCAGTAGTTGTGGCTTGTGGGCTCTAGAGCACAGGCTCAGTAGTTGTGGCACACGTTCTTAGATGCTCTACGGCATGTGGGATCTTCCCGGACAAGGGCTCGAACCCATGTCCCCCCCATTGGCAGGTGGATTCTTAACCACTGAGCCACCAGGGAAATCGCAAGAAATTAACTTTGTTAATAAGGTCTGGAAGTTGAGACATATCATATGTATAATGTACACACAGACATATAGGCAGATACAACTAGAGACCTCATAGCTTCATTTTAACTTAGTCATGAATCAGGTATTACAATATAAAACTCACTAGTTTATAAATAACAGTTGGAATAAGTTAAGTTTAAAAAGGCCTCTTCCCTCCACCCCCCATTTTTCCTCTCAGTCTCAGGAATTGGAGATGCCTAGATAAGACAGGAGTTCCTGAGAGCCCTGGTAGAACATTTACAGCTCAAGGCACAGGGAGAGAAAAGCAAGTTCCTCCTAGAATCTGCTCTCTTAGGGTCAGAATTCTGAAAAGATGTTTTATCAAGCTGGCAAAACTAGTTATGGATTATCAAATGAGCCTAATCTTGGGCATTTTTCTCCAGAGTCTAAAGAATACTGTGGTTACACAGTGTTACCAAAAAAAAAAAAAAAAGAAAAAATCATCTTTTTGGCTTTGGTCATGGTACCAGAACAAAAGGTGGTCCAATTTTGTAGGATGCATCCTAAAGGGCTATTTTTAGGAACTGAACTTTTGTTTAATGTTTAATGTCCACCAAGTAAAATAGTGTACCTTCTTTAGCACAAATACATACACACACACAAACACACACACAGAGAGATAAAAGACAAACCAATTCCAAAAGGCTCAAAGCCAAACCAGTTCCAAAAGGCTAACTTTGATACAATAGCATAAAAGCCTACACACAAAGAATTTCATGTCATTTTCCTTCCCTTTTACAAAAAGTTCCAGTTGATGGTCTCTTCATGGTGGACAAAATTGTTATCGAACCGAACTAGGATCTGCTTGCCCAACAAGCAGCATAGCCAATATACTACAGCAGGTTGTGGTGAAGTAAAGTACAGGGTTTATTGCAAGGCACCCAGCAAGGGAGTGGGAGACACGCCTCAGATCCGCTCCACTTGGTCTTTGAGTGAGGGGGTTTTATAAAGGGGAAGAACAAAGAGGCTGAGAGTAATCATCTTGGGACATTTCTGTGACATTTTTTAACCTTTCTTTAAATTGAAGTATAGTTAATTTATAATATTGTGTTAGTTTCAGGTATACAGCAAAGTGATTCAGTTATACATATATATGTGTATATATATGTATATATACATATATATTCTTTTTCAGATTCTTTTTCATTATAGGTTATTACAAGATATTGACTAGAGATCTTATATTGTGCTTTCTGTGACATTCAGGTTCCGGGACTCAGGATGTCTCTGGTTTAGGATTCTGTGGCCAGGTGGTCCAGGCCTCAGGGGGTCTGTTAACCTATCTTGCCCTGGAGAAACCACCTGAGTTTATACATTAATGATATCTGTAATAGCAACTTCAGTACATTAACAGTGTAATTCACACCAGCAACCTTAGTACATTAACCATGTTCTCAACAGCAGCAATTTAGTCAACTGACTCTGGTTGACTAGTGTTCAGTTAGCACAGGATTGAAGTCAGAGGGGACAAGAAAGGGAATAAAGTTTTGGAGAGACACGTTAATCATAAACTCCTAAGGGAACTCAGGTTTTAGAAAGACTCCGTTTCTATAGGATGGGAGGCCGGAAGGACTTGAGGGGCTCTGGCAGAGTGAAGCCACGGGGATCGCCAGGCCACCTCCCTTCCAACCCTCCCCCGCCCCTCCCAACCCAGGAGGGGAGCTCTTCTCAGCGTCTCTGAAAGCGGGTAGGGATCCCAGTGGCTTCAAGAGAGTCCCAGGGGACAGGCGGGCGGAGGCGCAGCGCTGGGAACAAAGGCCCACAGAGGGGTCCTGCAGCGCGCAGCTCCCCAGGGGCTGGGGCGACGGCGGCCCGCTCCCCCTCAGCTCCTCCCTCTCCTTCCCTGCTTCCACCCGGAGGCCCGTCGCGCAGCCCGAGCTGCGCCAACTTCGCCAGCGGTTCCCAAGTTGCCGGGGGCGCAGGGGTGGGAGCTGGGTGGGGTGAGGGAGAAAAGGAGGAGGAGGAGGGATCCCCGAGCGCCTTGGACGCAGTTCGGGAATCCGCCGCCACTGCCGGCCGCTCGCGGACTCGGGCCGAACGGGGAAGGCGCCAGGCAGGACCGCTCGCTCGCTGCGCAGGACGGCGCCCTCCTGACGCCGCTTCCCGCCCACCGTGCGAACCCGCGGGGCCGAGCCTCCTTCCCTCCCCGCCGCCGTCCCCGGCCGAAGCCGCTTCTGCCTGGTCCTGCCGAGAGGAGGGCAAAGTTGCGGGCGGATGCTGACCGCGCCGGACCCCTGCCTCGGAAAGTCGGATCCGCCCCCGCTGGAGGAGGCTCGGTGGCGGGGTAAGTAGGGCACCGGCATCCCGGAACCGCCTCTGGGCCCGGGAGATGGCCCAGCGGTGCGCACCCCACCATCCCCGATCGGGCGCGCGCGCCAAACTTTGGAGGAAGAGGGGGCGAAACCGAAGGTGGGAGAGGGAGTTCTCGGCGCGGGGAAAGCTCAGCGCAGGCACCCACACCTCCAGACCCACTGCACCCAGATTCAGGACTGCCACATACGCACAGCTCATCACCCATCGAGCCACAGACGCACGCACACGCTTCAGACCGAACCGTGCAATTCCGGAAGTGCGGGCGTTCGGATCTTTAGACCAAGCGTGTCCTCCAGCCTCAGATAAATCCACTGTCTTTGTCTGCTGCCCCTGCAACCCCACAGTGAGGTGTCCCCAAAGCGAGACGGGCAGGAGAGGGGCTGCCTTGTCTTTGAAAAGTCGTGGCCGGGACCTCGAGGCTGAGAAGTGGGGAGGGGAAATCAGACATTTCAGTCAGCTCTCCGGGTTCATCAGGAGCGAGTTTGGCGTGGAAACTCGGTGTCTGGGTGATGTGTCTGGGTGTGCGCAGCCCTTCCGGAGGCGAGGCCGGGAGAAAGGAGGGAGTGACTCATAAACTCAGACCAGGCGTGTTAGGGTCTGTGAGCAGAGTAGAAAAGGCTGGCAGGCGGTGCTGCCCTGGACAGCTGGGTGGTGGCAGTGACAGGGCCTGCGAGGGAAGCACAGACCCTTCCCCCTAGCGGATGTGCTTCCTCAGAGAGACTTCCAGGGGGGGTGGGCTGAGGAGATTCCAGCCCTGGGTGTGTATATGTAAAACGTGGTAGGGGATGTTTAACACTCCAAGGTCATGGAGAAAGCAGGGCAGTTCTGAAGCCATATTTATTTTCATTGCACCTGAAGTTGTGTCTGTTTTCGGATGCCCTTGGTGTCCGGGGCTCCAGGATGTTTCAAAGGTTGTCCTGGATCTAGTACAGTGCCTAGCATTGTTGGTACTCAATAAATAGTTGTTTGATGAATAATGACACCAATAATTCATATATGTTAAGGACACTCTGTGAGCCAAGCCAGGTGGCCTCGGCTAGGTTGGAATTGGTCTATCTGCAGAGGAGGGGGCCCTGAGTGGTTCCAGGGAGCCCTGCCTGTTTAGCCCAAGCAGCAGGTTCTGTTGTGCCCTGTGGCATTGGGGACGTGAGTCTTAGCATTGGCCTCTGCTTCCCTAAGAGGGGCAGTAAGAAAGTCTCCATTTTTGCATCTGGCTAAGCTGGGAGTGTCGTGGAGTGTTCTTCCTGGCTCCTACTGGCCTGGAAGGAGATGAGTCTCATGAAGGGTCTAGGAGCTGTGGCCTCCAGCAGTGGCTTGGCTCTGTGGTGGCAGCAGGTAGAGGGGCAATCACAGTCCCTGTACTGAGTATTGGGTGGGTTCCTCTGCACCAGCTGGCATGAGCTTCCCAGAGGAGTGGAAACGTCTCGTGTTCCTGGAACTGGGATTGCAAGCAATCCTGAGAATGATTCCCTACCTTCATGGAATTGGGAACATGCCAGGATGTGGTGCAACTTGGCCATGTAATCACAAAGAAATGTGTCATTCCCCCACCCCACCCCTGGCCCTTTGTGACTAGGTTTGGTGTGCATGTGAAGCTTCTAAGTGGTCTGAATCCTGAAATTAGCAAAGTACGTAGGCAGCACCCAGGATTGTGGCCCCAGATGAGCGAGAGAGTGATCTGGGCTTGGCCACCCCCAATTTCAGGTGGAACACTGCAGCCAATCCCTTCCCAATATCACCTTTCCACCTTATTTATGTCTTCTGTGAATCAAGAGCTCTACGTTATCTCATCAAGACCTTATATCCCTATGAAGTTAGCGTTTTGTCACCATTTTACAGATTAGGAGACTGAGGTTCAGAAAGGTTAAGTAATTTTTGGGGGGTCACACAGCTGGTGAGGGACAAAGCCAGGATTTGAAACTGGACGGTCTGACTCTGGAACCCATGCTGTTTCCACCATGCCCAGCTGTGTCTCTAAGGTCCCTAACTGGTTCTCCATAGCAACAAGGAAGCAACGCTGCTGCACTCACTGGGTCCTGGGGCCCCTGACTACAGTCCTCTTTTTACACACACTCTGCCTAGCCTGGGTTACACCATGGGTCATGGAAATCGAAGGCTGGGTGGCACCAGGCTGCTAGAGCCTTCCGTGTGGATTTGGAGTCAGGAAACGACGGGGGTTTGGAAGTGACTGCAGGGAGACGTTGGAGTAATTCCGGCGAGAGCAGATTCACTGCTTGTGTGAGAAATGGGGACAAAGCTACCACTCGTGACCATACAAGTCACAGGTTTGGGTTTGGAAGGAATTGCCAGGTAAATGTCCTCAAATGGATGACTATATTCCTTTCCCTTTCGGCCCTTGCCAGGGGAGACATCTATCACACAGGGAAATCAGCCCTCACCTGAATATGAAGGGGCATGTCACGGCTGTCCTTCCCACCACCCACCACATGCCCAGGAGAGCTAGACTCCGTGGTGGTGTCTGGTCCTCAGGAGGGATGGATGGGGAGAGCTGGGGCAACCAGGGGCTGCGATAACCACATGACTCACCGGGTCCCCAGCTTATGCTTTCTCACACAGGCCCCACAGAGGGACAGTGGTTCTCATTCCTGATTTGCTGATGAGGAAATGAGGCTCAGAGAGGTGCAGTGGCAGCCCAAGGTCACAAAGCTAAGGAGGAAGTGCAAGCCATGCTGCCTTCAGGACTCCCTGCAGGCACTTAGGGGCAGCTGTGTTTTCTGCCTGGTTGGTATTCTATCTCCCCAGCCCCAAGGCTGAGAGGGGGTTACCCCCGTTGGGGCAGAATCCTCACAGCTCTGCCCACCCGCATCTCTACCCCCAGATCCTTTGGTACAGGTGTTCACGGCATGGGGAAAGCTGGCAACCTTAAACAAGGAGCAGAAGATAAGCACTGCCCAGCTGGCCCTGCCCACCTTCCACAGCGAGCCCACCTGGGTGAGTGCCGGAGCGTTCGCAGTGCTGAGCTGCAAAGATATGGGCGCCCTCTCCCTGCTTCACTGTGGTGTGGACTCGCTGTCCAGGATGGAAGTTGGGAGACTGGGTGTGGGGAGAAGCTGCCCCATCCGAGGGGCAGGGGCTATTAATCTTTGTACCCCTGGCCCTGTCCTAGTGCGTGACACACGGAGGTACTTAGGAACATTGTCAGATGATGGGTGAACACCAGGGAGGGGCTGTGAGTGCCTCTGCTGGGAAGTGGTAAAGCGGGGAGCCAAGGGAATCTGCCGTGAGGAAACACTCAGAGAGGCCTCTGCCCTTCATGAAGTCACGCAGGAGGAAAGGAAAACAGCTCTCCTTTTCATTCCTTAAACAGAAATGCTTGTCCCCTTTGCTTAAACAGGTGGAAGAACACTGCTTGTCCTGCCCTGAGCATGTAGATTCCACGTCTGGGTGTGGGGTGGCCTCTGGCAGGCTGGACAGTTTGTTTGTGCTTGAAGGTCTCAGCCTACGTCTTCATCACCCTAGATCAGGCTGGTTCTCCTGCACATCCCCCCCTCTGCAAACTTGGAAGGAGGGGCATGCAGGCCACGGGAGCCCCTGACCACCAGTAACTTAAGGTCTCTAGTGGCCCATCACTCCCTCTCTATGCCTCTACCCTCCCCCCATGCCTCCCCTTACCCCCCTGCCCCACAGAGATGGCTGTGTGCTGGGTTGTTTTAGACTCTGGGAAATTTATCACTGGGATTCCAGAGGGCTCTCTGAAAAGGATTTAGAGGAAAAGCGTGTAAAATAAATAAGCCAATTCCCAGCTCAGCCTCTCCTGAATGCCACAAGTAAACAGCTAGCCTGGGAAACTCTGTTTTGGCCTCTGTGCTCACACCTGGCTCACTGGCTGCCTTACCCGCTCCCTCCTTGACTTCCTGCATCCTCCCCATCCAGCCCCTCCTCCTTGACTCAGGGAGCCTCAAAAGTCGGGGAACACACCCACCGCCAGCTGTCCGGGACACTGGGAAGCTGGCATACTGGTGGCTGGGGACAAGAGGAGAATGTGGGAGAAGAGACAGCTAGGGGTTGCAGCACAGCCCTGCTCCATCTGAGGAAGTCTCCCTGCCTCGGCCCTGCTCGAGGTGAGTTTGACTTTGTTGATGGAGAACGTTGGGGCTTTTTCCAATTTTGTGGCATCTGAGGAAGCTTTACATCTTAAACATCAGTTTAGAGCGGATGGGCCAAAGCTAATTTTCTCCAAAGTGGGCTCCCATGTGAAGAAACCCTAAAAACCCCATTTACGGTGTAGGGCTACCCGGACTAACCAGAATGTCAGGGGTCTTTGCTTTTGACCGGAGTCCTATGAGCTTAGGCCCTATCAGTTTAGGGCTCTGGTGGTGTGAGTTCACTGTTGTAAGTTTCTTTGTGGAGTATGAAGTAAACTCGTGATAACTTAATAACTTCATTTAATTCAGTTGACCCACTCTAAAACCCAGCACCCAGTGAGAAGGGGAGAACCAGGGTGCTAGGGTGGGGGTATTTCCCTGGTGGAATTGGCAGCTGAGGGCTCCACTCAGTCCCAGGGAGGGGCCTGGGGGCCTTTCCATTGATGTGCCTATGCCAAGCTGGGTCAGCAAACTGAAACCCCTGGGATCTGGGGAACAGGCACCCCCCTGAGGCTCTGGGTCCAGCCTCCACGCAGGAGCCCCTTTGGCCTGTTGCTGTCAGGCTTCCAAGAGAGAATTTGAGGAGTAAGCCCCATGGCTTGCAGTCTTGTTTGGAAAGAGGCTGCACACCCACACACAGATTAGCATACATCATCATGGGCCAAAATACACACACACACACACACACACACATACATAAGCACAGGAATGCACTCATCCCAAAAGGCAAATTATGTAATAGTGAAGAGTACATATTCTAAAGCCAGAATGCCTACCGTACTGCTTAGTAACTGTGTGACCTTGGGCAAGTTACTTAACCTCTCTGGGCCTTACTTTCCTAATCAGTAAGAGGGGGATGGTAATGGGTTATAAGTAATGGGGCTATAAGTGAATTTGTATCTGTGAGGAGTTTAGAAATATGCCTGTACGTAGCTAGGTGTTCTAACTATTGTTCACCACATATTCTATGCCCCAGATATTCAGGCCCAAGGGCACAATACTTCCCAGAGGGGTGCTCACAAACTTGTCAGCGAATAGGATCAATCACTTTGCACTTTCTGAGTCCTGATTCTCAGGATGTGTGGCATTCTCTGTACTAGACTCGAATTAGAATTTATTAGAAACATCATTTCGTCTTCCCTTAAGAAGCTCATTATTTTATAAATTTATTTATTTATTTATGGCTGAGTTGGGTCTTTGTTGCGGTGTGCGGGCTTCTCGTTGCAGTGGCTTCTCTTGTTGCGGAGCACGGGCTCTAGGCATGTGGGCTTCAGTAGTTGTGACTCGCGGGCTCTAGAGCACAGGCTCAGTAGTTGTGGCGCACGGGCTTAGTTGCTCCGCAGCATGTGGGATCTTCCTGGACCAGGGCTCGAACCCGTGTCCCCTGCATTGGCAGGCAGATTCTTAACCACTGCGCCACCAGGGAAGCTCAGAAGCTCATTATCTTAAAACAATGTGGGCACTAACTCCCCCCAGAGAAGGGTATGATTCCTTTAGCAGCATCAGTTTTCAAACTAGATTCCTTGGAGCCCCAGAGTTCAACGAGGACCCCTCAGAGGTCTGATGGGAGGGAGGATCCAGGCCTCTCCCCCCATTTATCTTTTTTTTAAAAAGATTTATTTATTTATTTTATTTTTGGCTGCATCGGGTCTTAGTTGTGGCACGTGGGCTCCTCATTGCAGTGTGCAGGCTTCTCTCTACTTGTGGCATGTGGGCTCAGTAGTTGTGGCACACGGGCTTAGTTGCCCCACGGCATGTGGGTCTTAGTTCCCCGACCAGGGATTGAACCCGCGTCCCCTGCATTGGAAGGTGGATTCTTAACCACTGGACCATGAGGGAAGTCCCCCATTTATCTTTTCTACATATTGGGTTTCCTAGGAAAGTTCTGGTTCATAAGAAGGCTCTATAACTTAGACGGTTGAAAAACCCCCTCTACCGTCTGACCCGCTTCCCATCCTGTGTGCGTCTGTCCGAGCACGCTGTGCGATGCCCGTGCCTATGTGGGCCCGTGCAGCTACCTGAACGTTGGCCCCAGGCCTCTCCCACTCTCTTCCCTGCTTCCCTCCTCTCCCCTCCTCTCCAGCTGCCTCACCGTCTGCAGGATTCTGGAAAGTGCTAACATGTCTGAGCCAAGATAGGGCTATCTGAGGAAGTATTCTGAAAACAAACTGGGCCACCATCCTGGCTGAGACTGCAGTGATTTTTAGCAAAGAATTCACAACTTCCGAGGTGGGCAGCCGGGGCTGTGGCCCCTGGCTGTCCTCTGGAGGATGCCTGGGGCCTGTCTCTGCAGGGTTAGGATAGACACGCCTGAAGAGGCCCAAGATTGCAAACCTAGAACCAGGAAGGGGAAGTCATCCTCACAGGATGAAGAACTGGAACTCCCCCACCCCATCCCCCCGTGACCTCAGGGGTAATGGCACCCTGTCCTCTTCTTATTCTGAGAGATGCTACTTTCCTTTTAGTTTTCCTCCTCCTTTTCCATCTGGTGCAGGTACCTCGGGGCTGGGGACACAGGAAATATTACCACTAACAGCTTAGCAAGCACAGCCCTGTGCTTAATTAGTGCCTTCTTGGCCTGCACTCACCGAGTTCTCACAGGATGCTCTCAAGATAGGTACCGTTGTGCTCACTGTTGTACAGACGGGCAGACAGAACCAGACAGATGGGATAAGCTGCTGGCACCCCACTGCTGACGAGTGCAGAGCTGGGCCTGAGGCCTGCGGCCTGGCTTCAGAGTCAGTGCTCTTGACCCTGGGTGTGTCCGTCTTGCTGGGGCCACAGCCGGAGAGGTGGAATGGCTCACCAGGACAGTCATTTTGTAACTGTGGCCGGGGCATGCTGCTGGTGTCTGACTGGGCAGTGCTGGGGAGGCTGGCCTCAGGGGTGCTGCAAGCCAAGTCTGAGCCTCGGCCTTCCCCAAGGCTCACTGGGCAGGGCACTGCCCTCATACAACAGCCTCTTTTGCAAGGCCGGCCATCTGCTGATTGCTGCTTTCCCTTGGCAATGGCAGCTCTCAGAAAGTGACGCCGATGGCAGCAGAAGGGATTTAAATTATTGGCAAGGAAGAACTGGCAGACTGGGGGCCTCTGTCTCCCCGAAGGCCATTCCGGCAAGACAGAAACCTTACCGTGGAGTAAGCGCCGAGCTGCTCGAGATGCCGAATGGCTTCCTTTTTTTTTGAAATAAAGTTATTTATTTATTTTTGGCTGCGTTGGGTCTTCGTTGCTGCGCTGGACTTTCTCTAGTTGCCACGAGCGGGGGCTACTCTTTGTTGTGGTGCCCGGGCCTCTCATTGCAGTGGCTTCTCTTGTTGCGGAGCAGGGGCTCTAGGCGTGCAAGGGCTTCAGTAGTTGCAGCACGTGGCCTCAGGAGTTGTGGCTTGCAGGCTCAGTAGTTGTGTCACACAGGCTTAGTTGCCCCATGGCGTGTGGGATCTTCCCGGACCAGGGCTAGAACCCGTGTCCCCTGCATTGGCAGGCAGATTCTTAACCACTGCTCCATGAGGGAAGTCCCCGAATGGCTTCCTTGGGCCCTGTGATCTCCCAGTGAATATCACCCCCAGCCTCTTCTTTCACCAGCCCTTGTCACATACTTGGTGTTCCAGGTTCCAAACTGACCTCTTTCCCGATGCACGTGTCCTGCTCTCTGTAGCCTTTCCAGCTGCCCAGAACCCTCTCTCCTTCCTTCTTTTCTCATGGTCAGCTCGCTTCATCCTCAGGCCTCAGCTTGGATGTCTCCTTCTAGAAGCCTTGGTCAGTGGCCCTCCCTATGGCTGCCTGCACGTCCCCGTCCTCACACTTTGCCCCGCTGTGTTGCCCTGGCTGCTTTCATGGTCTGTGGTCTCCACCAGGTAGTGAGCTCTGCGAGCAGGACAGAGTCTGCCTTGTTCCCCTTGTGTCTCCAGTGCTTAGCACAGCCCCAGGCATGCGCTGAGTACCCATGCCTGACTGTGGGACCATGAGTGATGGGTGTGAAACCTGGCCGCAGGAGGAAGGAGCACTGGACGGTGCCCAGGCTCCCGTGATTGGATGCCTAGGGAGTGATCAGTGTCTGGGCAGAGGTGGTGGGAGTCACGGTGTGTGGAAGGGGGCAGCTGATATGGACCAGAGGCCCTATGTGGGACAGGGAGGGAATGAGAGAGTGAGACCCTGGGCAGATGGCCTCTTGCAGTTACTACCCTGTGGGCACTGGGCTGGGATCCCAAAGATGGGCCTGAAATGCTCCAAGAGGCCTCTTTG
This sequence comes from Monodon monoceros, assembly GCF_005190385.1. Classification (NCBI taxonomy): domain Eukaryota; kingdom Metazoa; phylum Chordata; class Mammalia; order Artiodactyla; family Monodontidae; genus Monodon; species Monodon monoceros. The sequence continues at coordinate 22,312,082 of NW_021703781.1, forward strand.
AATTAGGTGGCCTGGTGGATGGATGCACTATGGGCCTCACTACTCAACCCCACCAGCAAGCGGTTCTCAGTCCTGTCCCCTTTCTGGACGGACATTCATTCATCCTCTCCGGGCTTCAAAGCTGACCCCCAAGCAATGGAGGCCCCCCATGGCTGAGTCCTTTCCCCTGAGCAGAGAGAAGGAAGCCCAGCTGGCAGGCTGCCTCCCAGGGTTGGTTCCAGTTGCAGCCTTTGAGCTGTCCTCACAGAAGTAGTAGGGCCCTGCGTGCTGGGTTCCCGTCCACACCACCCAGGTAGCACACATTAGGTGCTCTGGCCAGGGCACCGCCTGTCTGGGTGCCTGCTCATGCCTGAAACCATGCCAGGTTGGCTGGGGATAGCAGAAGGTGCCTCTAGGCAAGAAGAAGAGAGGACACCTAGGCACAAATAACCACCTTTGAGTCCAACTGTGATGAGCCCACAAAGGTGGACATGAGGGAGGACTTGGGAAAGGCTTCATGGAGGAGGTGGGGGTTCCAGGGCAAGAAGGGAACCTGGGCAAAAGCACAGGCACGGGAAAGTTCAGATTGAATGCAAAGGTTGGTGAGGAGTCCAGTTGGGCTGAACTTCAATTTGTAGGATGCACAAAGAAGAGATGAGGCAGGGTGGAGTTGTGGTTACATGTGTAAGCTCTAGAGCCAGGCTGCCTGCATGAGGACCCTCAATCCCCACTTATTGGCTGTGTGACCATGGCCAAGTTGCTTAACGTCTCTGTGCCTGTTTCCTCATCTGTAAAATGGAGATACTAATAGTACCCATCACGTGGGGGTGACAGGAGAATAAAATGTGTTTCTGTACAAGTGTTTAGGGCAGTACCTGGCACACAGCATCAAGAAGAGTGAGCTATTATCCTTATTTTTTTTTTAAAGCAGCTAGAAAAGTAAATTGAGGTCAGATCATAGAGGCCTTTGGATGTCATGCTTTCTGTTTGCTAAACACCTGCTGTGTGCCAAGTACTTTACAGACCTTCTCACTGAGCCCCATACAACCTAGCAAAATTGTTAGCAAAGTCTCCATTTTATAGATGAGGAAACAGGCTCAGAGAGGCAGAGTAACCTGCCCAGGGTCACTCAGCCAGGTGGAGGCAGAGGTAGTAATGAAACCCAGGTCTGTCTGGCACTTAGCTCTTTCTTCAACACGGAGATTTAGAGAGACGTGACAGAGGCAGCATGGGGACATCCCCTGGGCTGGAGTCGTAGCCAGGAGCAGAGCATGGATGCTGTAGCCATGGGTCCCTAGGCTGGGAGAGTGGGAGGTGACAGGGGAAGGAGAGTTGCAGGCAAGCCTGGAAGGCAAGGAGATGAGGAGGCCCCAAGGCCACAGCACACAGCTCACCATTCAGAGCTCAGGGACAAGCCATTGAGTCATTTTGGGAAAACATGACATCACTGAGTCTTGCTGTCTGCTGCCCACCTGCCAGTCCTCGTGCCCAAAGTCCTGCAAGGGGACCCTCACACCCAGGCAGCAGGGCCAGGTCAGCTCCCTGGCTTTCTGCCCTGAGTTCTCCCCAACCTCTGTAGCCCCATCTTCCCACTGCTCCCCTCCCTACCTGCGGCCTCCACACCGCCCCCACTCATAAACCCGAAGGAGGCAGGAGCTTCTGGAAGTGATCATGAGCATGAACAGCTTCCAAAAGGGCCTCCATGCCAGGCCTGTGATTGGAATTCTGGATGGGAAGGGGACAGCTGTGTCGAGTTTTTAGAGCTGCTCTTCCCTTAAGAATGGTGCCTGCAGGACTTCCCTGGTGGCGCAGTGGTTAAGAATCCGCCTGCCAATGCGTGGGACACGGGTTCGGGCGCTGGTTCGGGAGGATCCCACATGCCGCAGAGAGGCTGGGCCCATGCGCCGCAACTGCTGAGCCTGCGCTCTGGAGCCCGCGAGCCACAACTACTGAGCCCGCGAGACGCAGTACTGAAGCCCACACGCCTAGAGCCTGTGCTCCGCAATGGGAGAGGCCACTGCCGTGAGGAGCACGCACACCGCGGCGGAGAGTGGCCTCCGCTCGCCGCAACTGTAGAGGACCCATGCGCGGGACCAAAGACCCAATGCAGCCAAAAATAAGTAAATAAATAAATTTATAAAATAAAATGAAAAAAAAGAATGGTGCCTGCTATTCCATTGGAATCACTTTTTATAAGTAAAGCCTGGTTGAGCTGTGTGCTCATGCTATGCCAGGTCCCAGCAGCCTCCGCCTTCCTAGAAGGTACAGTTGCGTATCTGAGAGCTCTTTATGTACTAGGCATCCTCAGGCTGAGTGATTTATTTGTGTCAATCTGATTGCATGAGGTAGCCCCATTTTATAGATGCCATTGCTGAGGCCCAGAGAGGTTAGGTGACTTGTCCAAGGTCACATAGCCAGAATTCAAACACTCGGCTGTCCAACTCCAGATGTGCCTATGCTCTTAGCCACTCCAGCCTCAAATAAAGCCATCAGAGAATCACAGGATGTGGGCTGTACCAAACCTATGTCTGCCAAATTGTGTGGTGCAGACAGGAAGTGCCAGGAGAATTTTCATCTCAGAGTGTGGGTTACGCCCCAGAGCTTGTTGGAGGTTGTGGAGACATTTAGGAGGTGACAGAGAGCTCCAGCTTCTTTGGCCTAGCAAACCCTGCTGACGTGGCCATTTGGGGTGAGACTCTCCCCTCTGGAAGGAGCACCGGGGCTCAGGGGGTGCCTGTCCTGGTTTTAAAGGCCAAACCTGGAAAAGGAGTATGAGTCAAGCAAGGGGCCAGGTGCCAGCTTCCTCAGCCCAGTCTGTGGGTGCAGGATGCCAGGCTGCTGCAGCTGCTGCTGCCGCTCACAGCGCCCTCCCAGACCGCAGGAGGGGCTGGTGGCCAGCCCTGTGCTGAGTGGTGCCCTCTCACTCTCACCGCGACCTAGCAAGGGAGGCACGGTTATCCCCATGTAACAGGTGAGGACGTTGAGGCTTAGAGAGGTTTTCTGGTGCACCGGAACTCCCTTGGCCGGAAAAGAGAGGAACTGAGACCCTTTAAGTCTTCTTTCTGCCAAGAGACAGACAGAAGGAGGGAGGGGTTAGCCTGCCCTCTGACACTGAGCCGCGCAGGCTGGCTGTTCTCAGGCCTGCATTTCTGATTCATCTGCAATCACCAGATCCTGATGTTGCAAGGCGAATAACCTCTGGAGTGAGAAAAGCTCTGATTTCCCTTGAGCTATGAGTCACCATTTCTCTGGGAGCACTTTTGAAGCCATAGAGCTCCTCCCCAGGCTTCGAGGGGCAGGTTCCTTCTCTGCCCAAGTGCCAGCCCCACACTGGCCCTGGCAGAGCCTGTCTATGGAAGGGCCAGGAAACAAAGGGCCTCCACGAGAGGCCTGGCCTTGGTGATTACCCAGCATGTGACACCCTGCCTTGCTCTCCACAGACAGGTGCCAGATTCCCAGAGGTCTGTGGGGTCTGCAGCCTTCAGGGATCCCTTGGCCCCTTTAATGCCCAAGGCCCATGTGGTCAGCACAAGTACACCTGCCCTCTCCAAAGATGTCTGGGAATCCCCCAGGATTCCCCAGTGTACAGGGCGGCTCCTCCAGACACCCGTCCCCCCACAGGAGGGAGGAGACCAAAGCCAGTTACTCCCTCCTTGTCAGTCTCAGGCCTGATCACCACAGTAATAATTTCTGGAGAGTTGTCACTTTTCTCACAGAGAAAGTAGACTGTTACATTCGACTGTAGGGGCAGTTCTGCTTCTCACTGCCCCCAGATTTTCCTTCTGCAATAAGATTTTGGCTTTGCCTCTGCTTAAATTCAAAAGCGTGTTCAAATGACTTTTCCGAAATGAGAGTCTCACCTCAGAAGAACTTTGCCTCTACCTCTACAGGTAGAAAACTGATACCTGCTTTTATTTTATTTTTATTACATTTTATAAAATAAGTAATCCATGCCCATGGTATAAAATTGGAAAGGTACAAAAGGATATGTGGTGAAATCTCTTTCCCACGCCTGACCCAGACACCCAGGTCTTTCCACGAAGGCAACCGGCAGTATTAGTTTCCTGTGTGTAAGCTGCTTTTAAATTATCTAGTTTTAAAACAAATCATACTCCACTGGGCTTCCAGTTCCGCCACCGTTTTTGAGGCACAACTGAAAAACTGCAGCTCAGGAAGTAGTAGGGGCTGCCTGCAGAGTGCAGCTCTGCCTAAGACTGTCCCTTACAAGCGGTGCTGGCTGCCCACATCCCTCAGGGGTCACCTTGGGTTCACCCACCCCACGTCCCTCATCCCCCGCAGCTCCAGGCAGCTAGCCCCTGGCTGTCCCCAGCTTCCAAGTGTGGCTCCTTCAGGCTCCACGTGAAACCGGTGTTCCCCACTGCCCTTTCTCCATTTTACCCTCTGGTCTGGCTGGGCAGGGGCCTGCAACGGGGGCCTGTGGGGTCAGGGCCTGGTGACGGTGATGTGACCAGACTCTGCTGCCTCTTGGCTGGACTGAACGTTCAGAGTCCCCTAGGGGCTCACACAGGTAAGGTCCACTCCTATCCTGAGTGTGACCAGAGGCCTCCCTGCTCCCCTCCCCTTCTCCCCTCCTTTCCTCTCCCCTTCTCCCCTCCTTTCCTCTCCCTTCCTCCCTGCTCCTCCCCTCCTTTCTTCTTCCCCAACATATTTATCAGGTGCTGTACAGCAAACATTAACTCTAACATAAAGCGGAAAGTGAATGGCGCAAGGCGGAGAAGAATGCTGCTAGGAGAGCCCTGTCCTTGAGACTGGCCTTCAGCAGACCCTGCCCTTCACGTCCTGGCCTTGTACCTCCTGCTGGGTGACCTTGGGCAAGTCACTTAACTTCTTCTTTTTTTTTTAAATAAATTTATTTATTTTTGGCTGTGTTGGGTCTTCGTTGCGCTGTGAGGGCTTCTCATTGGGGTGGCTTCTCTTGTTGCGGAGCACAGGCTCTAGGTGCGTGGCCTTCAGTAGTTGCGACACGCGGGCTCAGTAGTTATGGCTCACAGGCTCTAGAGCGCAGGCTCAGTAGTGGCGGACCAGGGCTCGAACCCGTGTCGCCTGCATTGGCAGGCGGATTCTTAACCACTGCGCCACCAGGGAAGCCCCACTTAGCTTCTTTGTACCTCCCTTTCAAATCTGATTAAGGAAGGAGAGGGTGGCAGTAAGGATCCAGAGGGCTGGTGGGAGAACCTGGAGCTGCCAAAGGGCTTTCTAAGAGGGTGACAGATGTGGGGTAGCGGGGGACGGTGCTCTTCCTCTAAGGGAATCATTATGAATGTGGGGGAGGGCTCTGGGGACACGTGGGGTCTGGGCTCAGACTTAGGGCATGAATGGGGGAGGGGTGGCCCTTTGGGCAGCACTGTCCTGTCTTGGCAAATGCCTTCCCTTTTCTGTATTTCCACACAGCGATGGACCCTCCTCGGCTTTGTATTTTTTAAGTAGTGGCTTTATTTTATTTTTTAATTTTATTTTTTAAATATTTAGTTATTTAGTTGTACCAGGTCTTAGCTGCGGCTTATGAGCTCCTTAGTTGCGGCATGCATGTGGGATCTAGTTCCCTGACCAGGGATCAAACCCCGGCCCCCTGCATTGGGAGTGCAGAGTTTAGCCACTGTGCCACCAGGGAGTCCCTAAGTAATGGCTTTATTTTTGTAATAATGATAGATGTTTAACATACAAAATTCAAGTAAAATGGATGAATACTGAGAAGAAAGCAACTAATCACCCCTCAACCCTACATCCAGATGTAACTGGTTAGCTATCTGGTCCACATACTTCTCTAGGCATATATATAAAGAAAGGGGGGCAGTGGAGGGACAGAAAGTTTTATAAACATGGGGGAAATGCACAATTTAATTTAGCTTTAGGCCAGTGTTGTAAAGAGGCTGTCTGCCCCCAAAGCAGCCTCATCTGTTCAATAACCTACATGAGGGCATGGTGTGGGGCAAGGGAACTTTTATGCCAAGATCTTTTTTTTTTTTTCATTTTCACCAAGAACTTTATTGAACAATTTTGTTCCACTACCTTCTGCCATTTTTCAGGCAACTTCATAATTCTGTCTTCCGAAAACTTTTTATCTTTTTGAACAAACAACTGTTCCAGGTGCCTTTTACAGTCTTCCAGGGAATTGAAATTTTTTCCATTAAGAGAATTTTGTAAAGACCAAAATAAATGGAAATCCGAAGGTGCAATGTCTGGTAAATATGGAGGATGAATCAGAACTTCCCAGCCAAGCTGTAACAGTTTTTGCCTGGTCATCAGAGAAACATGCGGTCTTGCGTTATCCTGATGGAAGATTATGCGTTTTCTGTTGACTAATTCTGGACGATTTTTGTCACGTGCCTCTTTCAGTTGGTCTAATCGGGAGCTGTACTTGTTGGAATTAATCGTTTGGTTTTCCAGAAGGAGCTCATAATAGAGGACTCCCTTCCAATCCTACCATATACACAACATCACCTTCTGTGGATGAAGACCAACCTTTGGCGTGGTTGGTGGTGGTTCATTTCGCTTGCCCCACTCTCTCTTCCATTCCACACTGTTGTACGGTATCCACTTTCCATTGCCCGTCACAATTTGTTTTAAAAACACGTTTTCATTATGTTTCAGTAGAGAATCGCATGCGGAAATATGGTTATGGAGGTTTTTTTCGCTTAACTTATGTGGAACCCAAACATCAAAGCGATTCACATAACCAAGCTGGTGCAAATGATTTTCAAGGCTTGGTTTGGATATTTTGAGTATGTCGGCTGTCTCCTGCGTGGTATAACATTGATTGTTCTCAATTATTGTTTCAATTTGATCGCTATCAACTTCAACTGGCCTACCCAACCATGGAGCATCGTCCAGCGAGAAATCTCCAGCACAAAACTAAAAAAACCACTTTTGACACGTTCCATCAGTCACAGCACCTTCTCCATACACTGCACAAATCTTTTTGTTCATGCCAGAATCTTTAAAACCTCTTTAAATTCAGACAAATTACAAAAAGGGAGCCGGTCGAATCACAGATCTTCCTTGACTTACGATGAGGTTACAGCCTGATAGACCCATCATAAATTGAAAATGCATTTAATAACACCTAATCTACCAAACATCATAGCTTAGCCAGCCCACCTTAAACGTGCTCAGAACACTTACATTAGCCTGCAGTTGGGCAACATCATCTCACACAAAGCCTATTTTATAATAGGGTGTTGAACCTCTCATGTAATTTATTGAATACTGAAAGTTTATAACAGAACGGTTGTGTGGGTGTAGAATGGTTGTAAGTGTCATCAGTTGTTTACCCTCGTGACCGTGACTGGGTGACTGACTGGGAGCCCCAGCTGATCGTACGGCATATCACTAGCCCCAATTCATGTACGGTTGCTACTGAATGTATGTCGCTTTTGCACCATCTTAAAAGTCAACCATCTTAAGTCGGGGACCTTCTGTAGTACACTCTGGCTTTCAATCTTTTGGACCAAAGCCTCAGACAGAGACACACACACATCACTGAAACGAAAGTCGTATGACACCTGTGCATATCCTTATTACGCACCCTTAACACACTCTGGTATTTTCTGTCTATACAATTCTGTTCTTTAAAAAAATAAAAGTTTGTCCAACCTACCAAATTGATTGCACAACTGAAATTTGAAACGTATGGCCCTAGAACAGTGATTTTCAAACTTGAGCGTGCATCAGAATCCCTTGCAGCGCTTGTTAACACAGCTTGCCATGCCCACCCCGAGAGATTCTGATGGAGGAGGTCTGGAGAGGGGCCTGAGAATGTGCATTCTGTCAAGTTCCCAGGTGCTTCTGGCCTACTTTGAGATCCCACCCTCCTAGAATATGTTTTTCTTGTTTTTTTGTTTTGCGGTACGCGGGCCTCTCACTGCTGTGGCCTCTCCCGTTGCGGAGCACAGGCTCCGGACGCGCAGGCTCAGCGGCCATGGCTCACGGGACCAGCCGCTCCGCGGCATGTGGGACCTTCCCGGACCGGGGCACGAACCCGTGTCTCCTGCATCGGGAGGCGGACTCTCAACCACTGCGCCACCAGGGAAGCCCCTAGAATATGTTTTAAGACAATGTTCTCCCTTGGCAGAGACTACCAGAGGATCTTCTGTATTCAACAGATAATAATTGCTGATGGCTAGCACAAGCATTGTAGGTCTCTGGCAGTTTTTTTTTTTCCCCCCCTCTGGCAGTTTTGAGGATGCTGATCAGGCACTGTCTTTGGGATCTTCAACACCACACTCCTGAAATCCAGCTCACTATTAATATCAGGTGCTGAAGAAAGGTCCTGCTAAGCAAAAGGGCATTTATGCCCAACCCTGGTTGAATTGCCTGCCTCTTAATACCAAGCCCACAGAACATAAAACGTCCCCAGCCCTTTTGAAAACACTGTTCTATAGGCAATGAAAGGTGCCATTTACCGTGTGGATTGCACCTTTCTGTTTTTTTAAACAGAAGAAGGGAGGTGAAGTGTGAGCACCATGGAGAAAGCTGTCCCCTGGCTCTGGTTGGGGTCTGGTGGATTTCACTGTCCCCGGATTGCCAGCTTTAATGGGAAACTCTTCCTGGCCTGAGTGCCCACATCAGCACCCGAGCTTTCCAGCCTGCTAACTTCTGAAACTGGCCTATAGTTCCAAGCTGCCTCTGTTCCTCCAACCAGGGGACTCGGCCCCCACCCCTAATCCTTCCCCTTCCCCTTCCCCTTCGTAGCCTTGGGGCCCTGCCCCAGCCCTGCAGTTTTCCAGAAGCCAGCCCTCAGCTGGGAGCAGCTTCGTGAGGGAGAGAAGTGTTAAATGGGCACAGAGCCCTTCTGTTCCATTAACAATGGCCCGTTGATGACTGGATCCTGCCCGGTTGGCCCCCTTGACTGGACTTCGGAGAGGAGGAAAGACTCCAGCCCCCCAGGCAGCTACTTCTGGGTGTGAGGTTGATTCAGAGGCCAAAGCCTCTGTCTGCCCACAGAACCTCATTCTTCAGGCCCTGATGCAGCAGGGAGAAGCCCTCTCACCCCTCCCATCCCATCCCAGGGGTAGTTTGGGGCCCCAGGAGTGATTCACTTCAGTCTAATTCAACAAGCATCTATTGACCAGCTCCTGGGCACTGAGGCTCAGTGCTAAGTAGCTGTGGGAATAAGAATAACTGCTGACATGAATTCAGTGCTTATTATAACCAGCCCCACCCTGGCTACCCAACAGAGTCACTAGGGAGCTTATAAAAATTGCAAAGCATAGACACTTCCCCCACCCCCAAATTTTCAGGAGTGAATCCCGGGCACTATTTTGTAAAAGCTCTCAAAGTGCTTCTCATGCCCAGCTGAGATTAAGCACCACCAGTCTCCTACTGGCTAAACACTACGCTGAGCATTTAACTTGCAGCATCCGGTTTCATGGGGTACGTGCTTGTGGGAGGCTGAGTAATTCCCCCCCCCAAAAGATCTCCACATATGAATCCCCACGTCTGTGGACATGTTACGTCACATGGTAAAAGGGACTTTGCAGTGTGATTAAGGATTTTGAGATAGGGAGCTTATCCTGGATTATCCAAGTGGGCCCAGTGTAACCATCAGGGTCCTTATAATAGGGAGATTTGACTACAGAAGAGGCGGTCTGAGTAATACATTAAGAAAGACTCAACCAGCCATTGCTGGCTTTGAAGATGGAGGAAGGGGCCATGAGCCATGGAAAGCAGGCAGCCTCTAGAAGCTGGAAAAGGCAAGGAAGAAGGTTCTCCCAGAGACTCCAGAAGGAATGCAGGCCTGCTGACATGTTGATTTTAGGCCAGTGAAACTGATCTTGGGCTTGGCATTCAGAACTGGAAGATAATAAATATGTGCTGTTTTAAGCTACAAAGTTTGTGGTAATGTGTTAATACAGGGCTATTACTAACCGTATTTTATAGACGAGGCACAGAAATATGAGGCACTCACTTGGGGTCACACAGCTAGTGGATGGCAGAGCTGGAACAGAAGGAACTCAGGTGCATCTGACCCCTTAATCTGTGCTCTCTCCACCTTACTGCACTGCCCCTACTTTGCAGCCAAACAGACATGGATTCAGATCCCAATTCTGCCATGTTCTGTCTTTGTGTCCTTTGCTAGTGATGGGTACATCTGGCCGGGGGGGAGGCTGCATGGGGGAACATGTGACGACCAGTTGGAATGCTAGGGTGGGCCAGGTTGTTTCCAGGTGGAGCACCATGTGGAAGAGTTTGGACTTGATTCTGAAGGAATGGAGCCCACGGGGTGCCAGCCTATTCTTCCCTCTGCATTTCATGATGCTGCCTCAGACTTTCAGGCCCACTCAGTCTCTGGGATCTGGCCCTACTGCAGCAACCCAGCTCCCGTGCAGAACTGCAGGGTTGGGGCCAGGAGCAGCATTCTACTCACTGTCACCTGCAGCCAGTGACAACTGCTTGTCTGGGGTGACAAGTAAGCTCCCATTTCACGGAAGGCCAGCAATGGCCCAGTGCCTCCAAAGCACATCTCTTCGAAGGCTCTCCTGCAGCCCTGCATTTGGGGCTATGCATGTCTTAGAGAAGGAATGTGAGATATAAAGAGGTCCAGAGAGTTGTTCAGAGTCACACAAGTTGGTACAGGTCCTAGCCAAGACTCTGATCTGCCCACTGCTGTACAGCTCCTGCCTTTTGGCTAAATCTGCCCGCTCAACGCTACAGCATAGTGGTTGAGTCCGTGGACTATGGAGACAGACTTCCTGGGTTCCAATCCCACCTTATAACTGAGGGCAAGTTGTTTGGCCACCGCTTGCTTTAACAGGGGGTGGTGATTATTATCTATGAAGGTACCGTGGTACCCTTCTCACAGGGTTGTCCTGACGACTAAATATATTTATGTGTGTGAAGTGCTTGGAACAGTGCCTGGTTCATTAGAAGTGTTAACTTCTGTTATGATTCAGCTCCCCTAGGGCACAGACTCTTTTCCTCCCTCTATTCCCAATGGCTCTTCCCATGCTTTGCACAGAGCAAATACTCAGCAAATGAATTTACTGGTTGAATGTGAGCTTTTATTAGCCAGAGGCTCACTAGGTACTTTCCCAAATATATGCACTTTTCAAAAATTCCACCTTAGTTATTCAAACCCTTCTCTTCCTCCTTCTTGCCTGGAAGCTGCAGAATTGCCATAAAGCAGCCTGAAGCTTGCTCTGCCCCGTGGTAGGTCCCATGAGCAGTTCAGAGATAACCAGCCATCCCCAGGTATCACCAACCCTTGAGTGCAAGGTAACTGGCACAGTCAGCATGGCTGCCCAGATCTCATCAGTTCAAGGCCATGCCTGACCCACCTGCTCAGGCCTCCTCGGGGTCTCTGAGCCCTGTGGCAGCACAGCTCGAGCACCTAGTCCCGAGTGGCCTCCTAGCTCCTCTCCTATCTGAAGCTCACACCAGGCCTTCCAGCTGATGAGAGGGTCAGATGTCGTGTCATCCCCTCCAGAGTCCTGTCCCCGTCTTTCTTCTTCCCCTACTGTGAGGATGGGCTTCCTCATCGTTTTACTTCCTCAGAAAGCCCCCAAGCTTGTCCTTGCACATGAATAGACTCCAGGAGGGCGGCCAGTCCATGGTGTTCCAAAAAGCCAAACTCGGAATTCCAGATTGGACTCAACTCCTTCACTCCTGCCCCAGGAAGGCCATTTCTGCTTAATCTTGTCATCCACCTCTAGCTCCATTTTCCAAAGACCTCTTTAAAACCTGCCTACTGTTGTGGCGGCTGGTTTTCTTTTCTTTTTTTCTATTTAATTACACTTTTTTTTGGTTTTGAGATAATTACAGATACATGTGCAGTTTTAAGAAATCATACAGAGAGATCCCTTGAACCCGTTATGCGGTTTCCCCCAGTGGTGCAAAACTCTAGTGCAATATCACAACCAGGATACTGATGCTGATATAGGCAAGATTCAGAACATTTCCATCACCACAAGGACCCCTCATGTTGCTGTACTATAGTTATGCCCACTTCCCTTCTGCCCTCACCATTCTTTAACTCCTGGCAATACTAATCTATTCTGCTATCTTATAATTTTGTCATTTCAAGAATGTTATATAAATGGAATCATGCAGTATGTCACCTTTTGAAATTGGCTTCGTTCACTCAATACCTCACAAATTCATTCAAGTTGTTGTATCTGTAGTGCATGCCTTTTTATTGCTGAGCAGTATGCCACGGTATAAGGGAGCTGGTTTTAAATGGACCACTCAAACATAGGCCTAAAAGCTTCCCAAGCACCGTATCCCAAGTAAAACAAGAATACTGGCATGTTCACCCGGCATCCACGCCTGGGCAACAAGAGATCAGCAACCCTCCTGTCAGTATGGCCTTGCTGCTGAGCTAGGGTGCACACCAGCAGCAGCTCCTCTGGCTGAGATGCCCTGAGGTGGCGCTCTCTAAGGAAGCTGGGTGCTCTCTAAGACACGGCTCTCCATCTTCCATCACCTAGGGAGCGTTAAACAATCGATACCCAAGCCATACCCAGACCAATTCAATCATAATTTCTGGGTGTGGGACCCGGGCCTCAGCAATTTCTGAAACTCCAGATAATTCTCACATGCTGTCAGGGTCGAAAAGCAGTGCTCAAGCAGGTTCAGCGAATGCACAACGGCGTGCTACCCCTCTAGCCGCAGTAGACGTCACCAAGCAGTCACCACACTCTTTTCCTGCGGAGAGCGACCTTTTCAAACACGCTTCAGGCAGCCACTTCCAATTGATCGGCCTTGGCCCAGGAATCGAAATGACTTGCCCTCCCAGCTGAGAAGGCTGAAACTGTTTGGCAACTGCCATATCCAGGTGTGTCTAGGCCTGGGACCTGATGCATTAGGTGAGCGGCCCTCCAAATCATGCCAGAAATGAGGGTCCTTGGCCCATAGTAATAGCAGCAGCAAAGCCACAGCAGGCAAGGATTTTCTGGGCTGGTTCCATAGGAAAAGGCAACGTGAATCAGCCAGTGTCCTTCCCCTGCGGCAGCCTGCAGCCCAGCTGGGAGAGAGATGTGCGTGCAGGGTGTAAACCAACAGTGCCATCAGCATAGACAGGATCTGGCTCACACTGGTCCAGACCTGTAATGATGACCAGCCTGTATGCAGTCCTCCTTATTTTCAGAGCCTCACACAAGCTTACCTGATGCTCACGACAACCCCGTGGGGCTGACCCAGGCTCAGAGCAGTTAAATACCTTGCTTAAAATCACCAGAGAGGGCTTCCCTGGTGGCGCAGTGGTTAAGAATCTGCCTGCCAATGCAGGGGACATGGGTTCGAGCCCTGGTCCGCGAAGATCCCACATGCCGCAGAGCAACTAAGCCCGTGCACTACAACCAACTACTGAGCCTGCGCTGTAGAGCCCGCGAGCCACAACTACTGAGCCCACGTGCCACAACTACTGAAGCCCGTGCTCCGCAACGAAGAGCAGTCCCCGCTCACCACAACTAGAGAAAGCCCACGCACAACGAAGACCCAACGCAGCTATACATTAATTAATTAATTAATTAATTAATTTAAAAAATCACTAGAGAATAAATGGGAGAGCTGGCACCCAAACCAAGTCTGATTGCAAGTCCCCCCTGTCTAGTCCTCAGAGCAGTTAGACATTGACAGCCTGGACCTCTCTCCCCACCTTCAGACTCCGGCTGTCCTCTCCAAGGGCTGGGTATAGATGGACTCCTTCGTGGCCATTGATCAGCCCAGACAATAGCAGTAGTCGGTGTGGGCGAAGACCCAGGCTGCTCCCCTCTCTCCTACCGCTAACTCCCCTACAGATCTGGCACCTGGATGGTGGGCAGAACTCCCTGGTGAGAAAGAGGAGTCACAAGGAATAAAGACCCTGCCTACTGTTAACAGGAAGGATTAAATGGGGGCTTGAGGAAACTGTGGGACTGCGGACCACCCTGGATGATCCAAATTCTGTATCCTCTGCATTGAAGACAGTAGGATTGGGAAAAAAACCAGGGAGCAAAAGAAATTCTCCTCTCCATCTGTCCCTTACATGAACATTCTCCGGTGCAGAAAGTCTCCTTAGGAATGTCAGTCAGTAGGAGAAAGCAGGAAGGGGATCCTGGGCTTATGCATTGAGAGTTTTTCTCTTCCCAGTAATCTCAGAAATCCTGTCATGGTGGCTCAGCACCACAAAGGCTAATTTTGTACTTGCATCACATCTGATGCAGGTGGGGTGACTCTCCAAGCAGCGGCTCAGGATCTGGGCTGCTTCCACATTGTATTAAGCTAGTTGGAACATGTGGCCTCCAGTCTTGTCACAGCAAGAGAAGAGAGGACCTGGGGAACGTGTGGGATCATTTTACAGGACTTGAAGTGGCTTATGTCACTTTAACCTACATCCCCACAGGTCAGAACCTGGTCACTGGCCCAACCTAACTGCAGGAGGGGCTGGGGAAGGTAGAGAGCATGTGGGTACCCAGTGAGCACCAAGTTTCTGCCAGTTGTTTCCCTAGAATTTCACCCACACAATATATTATGGAACATTTGGTTCTTCAATCCAGTATGGGAAAAAGTGGCACCACGCATCATTTTGATTTGCCCGTATATGCTTTCTTTAGGCGACTGGCCTCAACCTTTTTCTGCTGTAATACCCATGGCAGATTATGGACACACTCCAATGGACTTGCCCAAATTTTCTCAAAATCCAAAAAACACTTTGTAGGAAAGCCCTAAGACTTCTAAAATTTTGGCTCTTATTCATAAAAACATATAAAGGCATGTGACTAACAATATAAAATTAGCCGTGTGAAGATCTTTGCCAGCTGTGGTGTGGAAGGGATTGGCAGCCATTCTGTGCAGTGTCCTAGGCTCTCTGTAACGCTACCTCCACTCTCATTCATGAAAGCACAAGCCAAGCGAGGGAGAAAGGTAGAATTATAAGAACCTTGCATCCATTGCAGTTCTTTTCAAAAGCAATTTTTTTTTGCAAATTTTGATGCTTTAACTATTCTTAGTGACCTCACCATTAATTGTAATCTGTGGTGTTTTGTTCAGTAAAGGACTTTATGTGTTAAATGAAAGGCTTGGAGGATGGATGTACAAGGCACATGTGCTTGAATGGAAGGTTTATGTAGGAGGAGACTTGGAATTTGGCTGGCATTGAGGGGTGATGTCAGACAGCAGAATGGTAAAATAAAGGAGGGTGAGGAATTTTGTTTGGTAGCCAGTAAGGATCCCGTAAAGTTGGAGGGGCAAACTGGTTTTATCTCACATGCCAGCTCTAATGGATTGGCACTGCACTGAGAAGGCTTATGAGGCTACATCTAGTCTCAGCTGAAAAGAGGACAATGATTGATTAGTGATGTCTGCCCCAGGCATAGGACTGCTGAGTGGAATGTGTACCATTTATTTGACATCCCTGTGCTGAAGGTTATTGAGTGGGCTAAGTTATGAGAGTCAGGGTGATAAAGTTTGGCAGGGCCATCACTAACCTGGGAGGCAGGAGACCTATGTAGTAGTTCAAGTTTTGTCACCATCCAGTTATGCCTTGGTCAAGCACTTCCCTTCTCTGAACCTGAATTGCTATAGATGAAAAAAAGAGGAAGCGTGGATAAGAAAATTTCCAAGTCCTTTCCAATCCTGACATTCTGCAGTTTTAGGGCAAAAGCC
Source organism: Monodon monoceros (assembly GCF_005190385.1). NCBI lineage: Eukaryota > Metazoa > Chordata > Mammalia > Artiodactyla > Monodontidae > Monodon > Monodon monoceros. Next base: position 22,327,664 of record NW_021703781.1, read on the forward strand.
ATGTTTTTCATGATTGGTGGGGTAGTGTATAGGACAAATTTCTCTTGGGCCTTTCCAAAAGAAATGCACACTTGCACAGTTGAAGGCAAGTACAGCTAGAGTTGGGAAGCCGAGCTGCTTTGTGTAAGGCTGCTGGCCTGAGTCCCTGCTGACAGCGTGATTTTGTCCTGGGGGCAAAATCCACTGGCATTCAACTTGACCTCAGCCTGACAGATCTGAGGCCTGATGCCTCTGTTCACCACAGCCAGAGTGGAGCTGGCTACTCCGCAGGGGTCCATCGTACCCCATGGCTTCTGTCATTCTGCAGCCACACTCCTGTCAGCGCACTCAGCACTTCCTGGAGATGGGAGGCCGTATGGAATTTGTGAGCAGCTCTGGCCTATAGGGAAGCTGGGGAGAGAGCATCCTTAAGGGTTCTGCCTATGGTGTTTCTGGGTCTCTCTTCTGCTGCTCTGCTGCTTCAGGGCTACAGGTGACTGCAGTGCTCGGGATGGGGAAAGTCAGCAAGTTTATCCCCAGATGAGGCTGAGAGAGGATGAGATGCCCAGAGCCAAACGCTATCCATAAATGAGCAGATGTTGGCTCTGCCTGAGGGGTGTCTCTAGCTGTGGTCAGATCAGGTTATCACTGTTTCCTTCACCCTGGTATTTTTAAGGGACTGAGACCCCCACCCCACTGCAACCATTCCAGTACTTGCCACTAGTCACAAGCCACAGAGTCTGCTGCATCTGTAAAGACAGGGTGAGTGGTTCCTTAGTAGGACCATTTATCACAACTTGGGCTTGGATTAAGCATTTCACCAGCATCTTATTGAATTCCTCACGACCACTGAATATACAGTAGATGCTGTTAAGTGTCCCATTTATAAATAATGAAACCACTCAAGTTTAAGCTCCTTTCCTAAGGTCACAGGGCTTCAAAGTCAATATGTAAAAGCAAAGAAATCAAGACAGTCACTGTATAATTTTTTTGTTGTTGTTTTTTTGCGGTACGCGGGCCTCTCACTGCTGCGGCCTCTCCCGTTGCGGAGCACAGGCTCCAGACGCGCAGGCTCAGCGGCCATGGCTCACGGGCCCAGCCGCTCCGCGGCATGTGGGATCTTCCCGGACCGGGGCACGAACCCGTGTCCCCTGCGTCGTCAGGCGGACTCTCAACCACTGCGCCACCTGGGAAGCCCAGTCACTGTATAATTTGTTTAGGCTTTTCCAAAATGTCTGTCTGTGTCTCTATGTCTGTCTCTCTGTCTCTGTCTCTTTCCCTCTCTCTCTCTCTATATATAAAATCAATGTCATGTTAGTCATCTTCCTCACTGACATGGGGGAAGAGAAACTACAAGAAACTCAGCCAATTCTTAAACACAGTTACGAATCCATTCATTCACCTCACAAACATGAGCCCTGCCACGTGCCAGGCGCTGTGGGTGCAGCAGAGAAAAGGAATGCTGTCCAAGGAAGGAACCAGGGATCCTCCTGGAGTCCTCTGTTGCCCTCCTTCACCCTGCCTATTGTTTATGAATTCTTTTTTTTTTTTACTGTGGAAAATAGACATACCATAAAATGTACTATTTTAACAATTTTTTTTTTTTTTTTTTTTTTGGTACGCGGGCCTTTTACTTTTGTGGCCTCTCCCGTTGCGGAGCACAGCCTCCGGACGCACAAGCTCAGCAGCCATGGCTCACGGGCCCAGCCGCTCCACAGCATGTGGGATCTTCCCAGACCGGGGCACGAAGCCGTGTCCCCTGCATCGGCAGGCGGATTCTCAACCACCGTGCCACCAGGGAAGCCCCTATTTTAACCATTTTTAAGTGCATAGTTCAGTGGCATTAAGTGCATTCACGTTGTGCCACCTTCACCACTATCCATCTCCAGAACTTTTTCATTTTCCCAAACTGACACTGTGCCCTCATTAAACACCAACTCCCCATTTCCCCTGCCCCCAGGGCCAGGCAACCACCCTTCTCCTTTCTGTCTCTACGAATTGCACTCCTCTAGGTACCTCATGTACGTTGAACCATACAGGATTTGTCCTTTTGTGTCTGGCTTATTTCACTTCATAAGCATACTGTCCTCAAGGCTCATCCACGCTATGCAAGTCACACGCACCACGCGGGTTTCCTTAAGGTTTCACATGTCTGTCCTTCCTCTTGTCCACTCTGTCCCTGCTTGCTCAGGCCGCCTCCTCTCTCCTGGACCAGTGCAGAAGGGACAGCCTGCTCTCCCGGCCTCCAGTCCTTCCTTCTTCCAATGCATTTTCCACGCCGCTTTCAAAGTAATCTTACATTTCTCTTTTTAAGCTTCAGATGAGATTTTAAAGCTTATCCATTAAAGTGGTACATGTGCGTGGTTGTCAAAAATTCAAATCCAAAAGGGTAGAAAGTGAAAAGAATCATCACTTAATACTCCATTTTTGTAGCTGCGCATCCGCGTTTTTAACCCCTGCCTGGCTTGCTTTCATTGTGCCAATGCACTGCAGTTACTTAGCCAACCCTGTCTGCTGAGACACTCAAGTCGCTTCTCACACACTGGACTTCCAGAGCTGGGTGCACATCCTTGGCCACGAATCTCAGCCCACGTCCAGGTCGGTTCCAAAGAAGCCAACAGACTCCTCACCAGGCTGCCTGGCTGCATGGCTAGGGGCCTCCTGGACACCAGCCTCTGCTGCAGCTCCTGACTGGGCAAGGGAAAGCCCAGAGCAGTGGGTCGGCTCCGACGTGGCCCAGGGCCTAGGGTTCAGCGTGAGAGGCACGGGAAGTACCTGTGCGGACAGGGAGGCTGGGACTGTTCTCGGGGCCCGTATCCGTGCAGCCATCAGCGTTCTGCACAGGATGTGCTTCTCACACAGCTGAGCAGGCCCTGGGGGTAGAGAGTGTGCTGCCCCTTACTCCCGCACAGCCAAACGGGGCCGAGGGGCAGCGGGGTCTGTCCCGGCCAGGGCTGGCTCCCTCCGAGTCTGTGGAGGCCCCACCCCGACCAGGCTGGCCTCAGCCCCGTGGTCCACCTCGTGGCTCTGGCCCACAGCTTCTCACGAGTTCTTGGATGCCCACTGCCACTCAGGTGACACATAACTCTACCTTTGGAGCACGTACTCTGGCTCTATCTTGGCTGAGGATGGACATGTGCCCAAAAGGAAGTTTTAGATGGTTTGTTCTTGGGAGAGGAAGCTGGAGCCCTGGGATGTGAGGGACCTGGGGAGGAATGATAGCCCCGGGCTGCGCAGGGAAGCATCCATCAGCCAGGCCTCCATCCACTTCCTCGTTCTCTCATTCCTTCGCTCACTGGTTCATCCAACGGCTCCTGGCCATTTACTCTCTTGTCAGATGCTAAGCTCGACAGCCCAAGCCATCTCTGGGCGTCCCTTTGTGAAACAGAACCTTGCCTGGACAGGCCCCTGGATGGACTCCTGCATCCCCCAAGCAGAGGTCACCTATGAGCACGTGTGCTCCTGCCCTCCGTCTCCACTCTAGGGGATCCAGAGACAACTCACAGAAAGCCCCCCAAGGTCTCCCTTCCCAGGTGTCTGGCGACACGGCATGGTTGCGGCAGCTTCCCGGCCCCCGAGGGCTGCGGCTCATGAGTTAGTTCAGAATTTTCCCACGATGGGCTTCACTGCTCGCATCTCTGCCCAGGAGCCTCGTCCATCTCAGCTCCTGGCCTCCCTCGGCTCAGGCGGCTGCCCCTCCTGCCCAGTGCAAAGGCTGTGAGCAGGGCCTGCCACAGCTGAGGCCCCAGTCCCCACTGTGCTCTTGGCCCCGAGCAAGCCAAGGGAGGGGAGTGGAGCTTTGCTGCCTGATGCAACGTCTGGCAGGGCCCATCCCTTATCAGAGCGCTGTTCACAGCAGACTCGGGGACCCCACCTCCCCCACGGGAGGCAGCAGCAGGCCCAGGGCCTGCCTGGGAGCCATCCAAGTAGAAAGCTGTTCTCTTGTGAAGGCCCCTTGCCAGGTCACGAGGGAGGCCTGAGCAGAAAGGCCTCCGAGGGGAGAGCCGGGTAGGGGAGCTGGTGCCTAGAGTTTCGGGCCTCAGATCACAGCCTGCTTTCTTTCCAGTGCGCTCCCTCACTGAGATTGCCTAGGACGCCTTCGCTGGTTTCTGCCCTCCCTACTGTTAGCACATAGCTGTAGAGACTTGGAACTGAAAGCCACAAGGCCTAGTTTCTTTATCCTCAAAAAGGCATCCCAGATTGATATAATTCAAGAGACTGACGTATGTGAAGCCCCAAGCACCAAGGTTTGCCCATAGTACACACTCGTAGCACACACCTGTAGTATATACGTGTAGTATCCATTCAGCCCACGCTTGTAGTACACACTCAGGACATATAATCAGTGCATACCCACAGCACAGGTCACAGCGCACACATATGCTTCACTCAGGGAACAAGGGCTTTTTCTTCTTCCTCTTTGTATTTTCCATCAACCTAGAATGATTAAGCATCTCACAGTGGGCTAAGTGCTTTGGAAAGGGCATCCATCTATTCATTCTACGAAAATTATGAGACACCTACTATGCCTGGTGCACATGGAGCCGGGCGCTGGGCATACAAGGAGGAAGCAGACAGAGAGCTCTCCCCTCAGCGAGCTCACATTCCAGTGACTGAAATAGGCAGCAAACAAGTACACTTCCATCCTGGAAGGAAGTAAAGCAGGGTGCTGGGAGGGAACATGATAGGGAGAGGGGAGATGGTCAACTTTAGGTCAGTGGTCAGGGAAGGACTCCGGAGGAGGGGACATTTGAGCTGAGTACTGAGTACTGAGCCCAGGACGGCTGCCCCACTCCCCACTGCATCCAGGCAGAGCTGGGCTGGCACCTGCCCCTGGCCTTCCTCAGCACTGACCCTGGTGCCCTGGAAATATGACCTCCACTGGCATCCCAGCAGGGACGTACCACCTTTTCCTTTGGCTGTCACAATTTCCTTTTGCTGGTGTTGGGGGGAGGGAAGGTATCAAGTACTCCCCTGGGAGATGGCATCCGTCAAGTAAAGGAAGAGATTTTTCATTCTTCCCATGAGCTAAGCAAGGGGGGCACCACGGGTTTGGGGAGGGAGGTAGCACAAAGTTTTGTCCAGTGTCACAGATATCACAGACACACTTCTTGCAAAGGGCCTCCTGCAGGCCAGGTTCTACCTGAGTGACCCCTATCCCAGCCCTGTTCTCGTCCCTCATGACCCGTGACCTCCTGGCATCTGTGACCCTCTGCTACTCCCGGGTCTAAACCTCTCTCGCCTGCCTGCCCACTTGCCTGCTGGCCTGCCAAAGCTAACCCTAGGGGTAGCCTGCCTGGGCAGGGCAAAGGAGCCAACAGCCTGCCTGCGGTTTCATTTGGAGGGAGTTTTCACCCTTGCGTCTTCCTTTTAGGGCAATGTCGTGAAGGTTCTCAGGAATCTGGTATTATTTGGGGGGTGAGGGGGCTGGGACAGCGACTCAAAAATAGAAACAGTGCCCGGAAGGGAGGGGAGGAGAAGGTTCAGGATCTTTGTCATCGAGGCAGCCAAAGTTGTAAATCTTACCAAAGATGTTAGACCCAAAAGAGAGAAGACAGTGAACGCAACTCCCCCTGGGCCACACCTGCCTTTTCTCCCTCTCCCATGTACCAGATACTGCTCCTCACAACAACTTTATGCAGTAGGAACCACCCTTTCCATGCTACCAGTGAAGAAAGTGAGGCCCAGAGAGGTTAAGTCACTTATACAATGCCACACAGCATGGTAGACATGCAGAAAGGATAAGAGCCCAGGACTTTTGGTCCTAGCTCCTTCTGCTTCCCTCACATCATCAGACCCAGGCAACTCTCAGCTGAGAGCCGAGAGGGAAGAAAGCTAGGATTTCAATCCTTTGTGCTCTGCAGACTCAGTACTGGGGCTCACCCTCCCAGCAGGATAGGTGGCCTCGCATCCCACCACAGGCTAAACTGGGTGCATGGGGAACATGGCCCTGCCCGGCATTCTGCAAATGAATGCTGACAGCCTTCCAGGCACCAGCTTCAACGGGTTGACTCACCAGTGATTTGCTGGGCAGCTGATATGTGGTGGATGCCATTCTAGACGCTGGTCCTGACTTCAGAGAACTTGCAGTCTGGGAATGGGAGAAAGACAGACCATCAGCTGGAAAGCCCAACCACATGTGCTATGGCGGGGGTGGGGGGGTGTCACTGTGGAACATCAAGAGGCTGGAATGACGTAGATCTGAGAGGGGTGATCAGGCTGCCGCTGGAGGAACCTTGGGCAAATTAATTAATCTCTCTCAACCTCAGTTTCCTCATCTGTAAAATGGGCTGGTCGCTACCTAATAGGGCTTTTGTGAAATGAGGAAATGCAAATCAAGTGCTTAGCATGACACCAGGTATAGAGTAGTAACTTTATAAATTTCATCTACCCATATCCTTCTAGTTGACTCTTTCAACCAGAGTGTAAGCCCCATGAGGGCATGGGCTGGGTCTGCTTGTTCACTGCTGTATTGCCAGTGCCTAGAATGGCACATAGGAGGTGCTCAGAAAATATCTGTTTAATGAGTGCATAGGAAATGGCCCAGAAGAATTAGGAAGAGGCAAAAATATTCAGTTGCCCTTGAAATGGCCTTGCGGCCCTCTTCCCTCCTGGCTCCCCTCCAACTACCCACACTCACAAAGCACCCCAGCATTCTGCCAGGGAGAGCTGCCCACTGCCCCACCACCACTCTGCCCTGCACAGCTGAGGAACTCCACTCCAGCTGACAGGGTACACATCTGTCTTCTCACAAGCCTCACTGCTTTCTCCAGAGGGTAGATTTTCTGGCTGTCCCTAAAGCCACTTCCATTGTGTGATGAAGGTGCAGCCCTGGGACCCTCCTTTCTGCCCCCCCCACTCCCCCATGTCATCAGCTTGGAAGAAATTCATTATTCCCAGAAAGAAGGATGGTCCTGGATGTCCTGCACAAGGTCACAATAAGATTTTTCCAAACTTGGAGCAGACTCTCTCCCATGGATGAGGGTCCTTGTGGAGAAAGGGATAGACTTTTGGAAGAGGGGGTTGTGCTGGAATCTTGCGGCTTGTGGTATGGGACAGTGTGTGTGTGTGATGGTGAGGACGAGTGAAAGAAATGGTGATTCAGGCTCCATTGGGCAATGGTGTTTTTACTCCAGCTTTAAAAAATATATACACTTTCCGCTAAGTGTCATTTATTCCTTTAACCATTCTGTCATTTAGCAGCCGTGCATGAGTGTCTCCTGTGTGCCTGGCCCAGTGCTAAGGGATAATGAGGGAGCCAGACAAACTCCCCGCCCTCCCCAAAGGGATGATCAGCACTGAACAAGTCATTATAAGTGGGCCTGCTTTATGACAAAGTCTCAGGTGCTAAAGAGAGTCTTTGTACTGTGGCGGGGCCAAGGAGGCCTAACCTATCCCGGGGAAGCTGCCCCACGAAGCTGAGACCTGAAGGCCGAGGCCATGTGAAGGACTTTGTTAGAATTCACATGCTATGGTGGAAAACCTTTAGTTAATTTTTAAAAAATTATACATCCGGGACTTCCCTGGTAGCACAATGGTTAAGAATCTGCCTGCCAATGCAGGGGACGCGGGCTCAATCCCGGGTCCGGGAAGATCTCACATGCCGCGGAGCAACTAAGCCCATGTACCACAACTACTGAGCCTGCGCTCTAGAACCCACGAGCCACAACTACTGAAGCCCGCGCACCTAGAGCCCGTGCTCCGCAACAAGAGAAGCCGCTGCAATGAGAAGCCCATGCACCACAACGAAGAGTAGCTCCCGCTCATCGCAACTAGAGAAAGCCCGCGCGCAGCAACGAAGACCCAACGCAGCCAACAAAAAACAAAAACAAAAATTATACATCTGCATGGTAAAATTTCTAATGGTGCACAGTGTTACACAGCAAGCATTAAGACTCACCCCATCCTTCTCTCCTGACCTACCCGTCTCCTTGTTACAGGCCTTGTGTATGCCTGTGGTCGGTCACAGTCCACTTTTCTCTCCCTTAATTTTCTTTTTTCAAATGGGATCATACTACATCAGAGGTTCTCAACCTGGGATGATTTTGTACCTCCCCCCTGCCCAGAGGACATTTCACAATGTCTGGAGATATTTTTGATTGTCACATCTGAGCAAAGGGGATTCTACTGTTATCTAATGAGTAGAGGCCAACGATGCTGTTAAACATCCTACAATGCACAGGACAATCCCCACAACAAAGAATTATCTGATCTAAAATGTTATTAGTGCTGACATAAAAAAGAACGAAATAATGCCATTTGCAGCAACATGGACGGACCTAGATTGTCATACTGAGTGAAGTAAGTCAGAGAAAGACAAATATCATATGAAATTGATCATATGTGGAATATTAAAAAAGGGTACAAATGAACTTATTTACAAAACAGAAATAGAGTCACAGATGTAGAAAACAAACTTATGGTTACCAAGGGGGAAAGCGGGGGCATAAATTGGGAGATTGGGATTGACATATACACACTACTATATATAAAGTAGATAACTAATAAGGACATACTGTATAGCACAGGGAACTCTGTAATGACCTATATGGAAAAAGAATCTTAAAAAGAGGGGATATATGTGTACATATAACTGATTCACTCTGCTGTACAGCAGAAACTAACACAACATTGTAAATCAACTACACTCCAATAAAATTTTTTTTAAAAGTCAATAGTGCTGACGCTAAGAAACCCTAGCCTATATAAACACACTATGTCTGCAGCTTACTTATGTATAATATATACACATTATTTATATATAAAATTATAACATATTGGGTTGGCCAAAAAGTTCATTTGGGTTTTTCTGTAACATCTTATGGAAAATCCTGAGCGAACTTTTTGGCCAACCCAATATATAGTAGATTATTCACATCAGCATTAGTAGATCCACCTCATTATTCTTTGTGGCTGCATAATAATCCATTGCTTGCTCCATCATATTTTATTTAGATGTTTTCACTCTTTGGCTATTGCAAACATGTTTACTGCAAGGAGTATTCTTTTCATACACTTGCCTTTCAGTCATGCGTGAAGTCAAAGCATAAACTGCTGGAAGTGACATGGACGAATCAGAAGGTTCATTGGTATTTTGAATGACCTCATTTCAAGTCTCTGGGGCATAGTCCATTGGGAGAGTGGGTCTGGGGTTCTGACAAAACAGGGCTGTGGTCCCCAAAAGTCTGGTGGAAAAGCTCCTGTTTGTTCTCATCTACAGACAAGGGTGTCCTGACCGCTCATCTCTCCACAGGACCAGGTGTCCCCCACCTGAACAACGAGCCAGGTCCTGAGTGATGTCCCCAAGCTGAGTGCCCATGGCCCTACCCTTCCCCATGGAGAAAGGACTCACTCTGCCCCAGGACTGCCGACACTTTCTGCACAGCCTGAGAATGAGGAGCAAATATGCCCTTTTCCTGGCTTTTGTGGTGGTGGTTTTTGTCTTCATTGAAAAGGAAAATAAAATCATATCAAGGTGAGGGATACAAGCACAAGTCTTCCCTATCAAAGTGGGGTGGGTGGGGGCAGAGAGGTAGCTTATAGGGCACTCTGTGGACCTACAAAGGCAATCCCTCAGCCAGTAATCATCAGACCTCTCCTGTGCCCAGGCAGTAGGTCATGCCCATGTCCTCATGACTGCACAGCTGTGAGACTTGGGCTCCAGACTCAGGCAGTCTGAGTTGGAATCCTGATTCTGGCACTTTTTTTTTTTTTTTTTTTGGCCGCACCGCACGTCTTTCAGGATCTTAGTCCCCCCACCAGGGATTGAACCCATGACCCCTGCAGTGGAAGTATGGAGTCCTAACTACTGGACCGCCAGGGAATTCCCCTGATTCTGGCCCTTTCTAGCTGTGACAGCTTAGACAAATTATTTCACTTTTCTGTCTTAAGTCTCTCTTCTGTAAAATGTGACTAATAATGGGGCCTGCCTTGTTGTAAAGATTAAATAAGAAAATGTAAAAGCGTTTAGCCCTGTGCCTGACACACAGTTGGTGTCCTGTACTTGCTGGCTGTGGTTATTATTATTAATTAACTTCCTGGCCTAGGATGATGCCTCACATTAACAGCATATCTCCTATAGCAATGTGAAGTCATGGATGAGGGTGAGGCAGGGTCCTGGTACAGATACCGTGATGGGCAGGGCTGCCATGTTCAGCTGCCCAGGTTGTGCACTGTTCAACTCCAGGGGTGTGCACTCACAACAGCTACGCTGGGAATGCTGCCCCCTAGAGTTGGCAGTGTACCGCTGTGTGCAGTGGCCCTGCTAGTGGGCCTGCAAGACATAGAAAGATTTCACAGACCTTCTCTCCCAAGCACAACCCCTGCAAGAAAGCATCAACCAGGATGGGTAGGTTAGGAATAGGGCTATGTAGTAGGCACTATGTCAGTGCCCTGCCTGGGTTCCTTAGCATGGACTGCTCCAGTTTGTGCCTACTGGGTCCTATTGCAAGATCCTGCAACTCTCCACCTGAGGGCATTCTCTCCACCTGCACACTGGCAAGCCACAAGTCCTGGGGAGTAAATGCCTCTGGGAGCAGCCCTCAGTCAAGGCCAACTGGGAGCTTCACACCCCTTGGGTAGAGAATCCTGAGGTGTGTTCTATCTACACCATCTCCTGGGGTTCCTCCTGCAGGGCGATTTGGCCACAGGGGTAGCCTGCTCACCCTTATGGACTTCCTTTCCTCCCTGCCTCACTTCCCTACCCCTCTACCCGTTCTTCCTGTGATCAAGTCCCAAATAAACTACTTACACTCAAATCCTTGCCTCAGAGTCGGCTTCTGGGTGATTATCCTGGGATGCTCCTCAGGGTGGCACAGGGGATGGAGTCCCCAGTCAGTCATTGACCCCGGTATCCCTCTGTTCTCACAGGGTCTCGGACAAACTGAAGCAGATCCCCCAATCCCTGGTAGATGCCAATAGCACCGACCCAGCCCTAGTCTTGGCCGAGAACGCATCCCTCCTGTCCCTGAGTGAGCTGGATTCGGCCTTCACGCAGCTGCAGAGCCGCCTGCGAAACTTCAGTCTGCAGCTAGGCGTGGCGCCGGCAGAGGAGGCGGAGGAGGAGACCACAGAGTGGGAGCAGGAGTCCCGCCCACCCGCCGAGGCCCCGCCCCGGCGCCACTTGCTCCTCATGGCCACCACGCGCACGGGCTCCTCGTTTGTGGGCGAGTTCTTCAATCAGCAGGGCAACATCTTCTACCTCTTCGAGCCGCTGTGGCACATCGAGCGCACGGTGTCTTTCGAGCAGGGCGGCGCCAACGCTGCAGGCTCGGCCCTGGTATACCGCGACGTGCTCAAGCAGCTCTTCCTGTGCGACCTGTACCTCCTGGAGCATTTCATCATCCCGGCACCCGAGGACCACCTGACCCAGTTCGTGTTCCGCCGGGGCTCCAGCCGCTCCCTCTGCGAGGACCCCGTCTGCACGCCCCTCGTCAAGAAGGTATTCGAGAAGTACCCCTGCAAGAACCGCCGCTGCGGCCTCCTCAACATGACGCTGGCTTCCGAGGCCTGCCGCCGCAAGGAGCACATGGCAATCAAGGCCGTCCGCATACGGCAGCTGGAGTTCCTGCAGCCGCTGGCCGAGGACCCCCGTCTGGACCTCCGCGTCATCCAGCTGGTGCGCGACCCCCGCGCTGTGCTAGCCTCCCGCATGGTGGCCTTTGCTGACAAGTACGAGACCTGGAAGAAGTGGCTGGCCAAGGGACAGGACCAGCTGAGGGAGGAGGAGGTGCTGCGGCTGAAGGGCAACTGTGAGAGCATCCGCCTGTCCGCTGAGCTGGGCCTGAGGCAGCCGGCCTGGCTGCGGGGCCGCTACATGCTGGTGCGCTACGAGGACGTGGCCCTCAGGCCGCTGCAGAAGGCCCAGGAGATGTACCGCTTTGCAGGCATTCCCCTGACCCCGCAGGTGGAGGACTGGATCCAGAAAAACACCCAGGCGGCGCACGACGGCATCTACTCCACGCAGAAGAACTCCTCGGAGCAGTTTGAGAAGTGGCGCTTCAGCATGCCCTTCAAGCTAGCGCAGGTGGTACAGGCTGCCTGCGGCCCCGCCATGCGCCTCTTTGGCTACAAGCCTGTGCAGGACGCCGCCTCACTCTCCAACCGCTCCGTCAGCCTGCTGGAGGAGCGCGGCACCTTCTGGGTCACGTAGGGGACCCGGGGCGTCGAGCACCCCTCCTGGTGAAAGCCCCGCCTTGCCTGCCTCACCCAGGCCAGCTGGGAGACTGCAGCGCCGCCGCAGGGGTGGGCAGGAAGACGTGCAGGGCGTAGGTGGCGCCTGCGCTGTAGAAGTAGGCCCTCAGCCCGCTCGCTTCCCCGCCCTAGCTGTGGGCCTGGAGCTTCCCGCTGAGAACAGGACAGTGGCCAGTCCTTTTGAGGGCTGTCAAACCCAGACCTAAGGGGCTGTGGTGTCCTGAGCAGGCCCAGGCAGGCCCGAGCCTATTGACAAGCCTTTCTCGCCTCTCTCTCCCTCTCTCTCTCCCTCTCTCTCTCCCTCTCTCTCTCCCTCTCTCTCTC